>NC_137610.1:4222181-4307181 GCF_963280865.1 Gymnoscopelus braueri
GAGGAGCAATTTGCAAGCAGGCTACAAAAACCCAAGTGGTTCGATATGTCACGGACACTCTGACGAAGAAGAAAACCCAAAGTAGAAGAATATGTTATAACCCTAAGGTTGATTACTATTTACTATCATCAGATACTGATGAGGACGATAGAAAGAAGAAACAATATATTTATTTCTTCAGTTGCCTAGATAGAACACCTACTCCTTACGTCGATGGAGCATTCAAAGTAGGCATGTCAAGGCATATTAAACAAAGACTTTATTCACACAAGTATAAAGGCATAATAAACGACGACTCTTACATTACAGTCTATGAATGCAGCAATGCAGTAAAAGCAGAGACACAGATCTTACGAGATAAAATAATTAACATGGTAAGGATGCCAAATGAAAACGGGAATCTGACAGAATTTCTGGACAGCAGTCGAGTTTCAGAGGAGTACGTTTTATACGTTATCCAAAATGAGGTTGCAGAAGTCAACGAGATGATGCCAAACGTTCAACGGTTTCAGTTCCGTAGGATTAATCTAGTTTTCTATGAAACTGTTTATGAAATACAATAGCGTTGTCAGGCAAAAACCCAGTATCTCCATATTTCAACTGTTGTTTTTTTTTGTTATTTCTTCTATAAAGCAATGCCCTACTTAATCATACAAGAGCGGCACACAAAAGTAGTGAATATTGCTGATGTGATGCATTGTGAGCTTGTAGTTATTATCACTATTTTAAATGTTAATAAAATAATAATACAAAATGTAACAGTTTTGGACATTTAAGGCATAGACAGCAACAATTTGCAAATATTATCATTATTTCAATAAAACATATTGTTATCTCCTGTACTAGTACTCATTCCAGGTGATATAGACCAGCCATGGTGTAATTTCATTGACTGATTTCCATTACTTTCACTGTATTGTGTGACATGCATAATATTCAAGTGTGTTTAATAAAGTGCTTATTAACATTACAAAGTTGTCCTGTGTAATGTATATCTCTATCGATGAACAGTCTCTAAACAATAATTATGTCCTTTGGACCGTATGGTTCTATATTGAGTACTTGGTCAACCCTATTCATCATGTGATTTTAAACACTCATTTTGTGACACTTCCCCTCATTTGGAAAATTGGCGATGAAAATGTAACAGGAATGTGTTCTCAGATATTTGTAATATTCCAATACTATTCATTAGAACACTCATTTTATTTCACCAGCTTAAAGAGATGACAGAGAGAGCACTGGGAGTCTCAATACAGAATCACACGGAGAAGCTTGTATGACTTTGTATTTTTCATCCTGAGAATTTGCATATTTTCCAAAGACAGGCATGAATCTGAACGAATATCCATGATTTCCACACATGTCCATGTGATCTTGCACCATAAAACTAATAATTAATAATAAAATCTAAGTAAAATGTTTCCCCAAAGGCCTGAATTGCTGTATGATCTTGAGCAACACTTGTATTGAATATGGCTGGCTTTAGGACAGTGTGGTTCCCAACCATTTCTGGACTAGGGCCAGCTCACTCTGGCTGGGACTGAGGCTAGGGCCAGCTTGGAAATCGTGAAGGTGTTTTTTTGCACGGCTGCCGTGTTTAGTGGACAGATGGGTGGGTCACATGCATTTTCAGAGCATGTTTATAATTAATGATCAATCATTGTGTTCTGATTTGGATCAAAGAAACTAACATAGTACGGTTTAAGAACTCAGTGAAGTTAGCACCCCATATGATGAAAATATGAATACAAATTGTGTCATTCTTTATGGCTGGATTTGTGCTGCATTGTGCCGTACATTTTAGAATTTGTGCTGGTATCATTTTTTTAATATCAATATTTATATGGTTTTGAGCTTTGCTGAGCCCAGCACCCCCCAGTCTTTGGCCCAAAATGGTCTCATTCTTTAGTGTTCATTGTGCTCTAATTTGTGCCGTTGAAATCATCAATTGTGCTGTTTAAATTTGTTTTATATCAATATTTATATCGGTTTTGAGCTTTGCTGAGCCCAGCACCCAGTGGCGTCCCCCAGGCGCGTATGGTGGGTTCTAACGTGGACCGGGCCAGATTCTTAACCAGAGTGTGCAAGTATATTAATCGATGCATCCGATCGTCAGTGCAGGAAGGATCAGGCAGAGAGTGACTGGGTGACAGCTATCGGAATGAGCCGCAGCTGTAGCCGCTAGCGGCCAGCTGTTAGCTGTCAAAACCCGCCGCTGGCTACTGCTTGCAATCCGACTAGTGACATAAATACACTAATATCAGCATATCCAATCAATAAAATCCAATGGCCATGTGAACATGAATGAATAAAGGTCCAAAGTAAGAAGGTAGATAAAAGTTACAGTGTTAAAATGATCAAAGGAGCCTGTTTGTAGAGGAGCAGCTGGCGTCAGCGTCTGCCTCTGTCAGCGTGGTGACACATAGGACAAATCCCAGGACGATGCAAGAGAGAGAAACGTGAATGATAGAGACAGCAACCAATTCCTTCTTAGAAATGTCCTTGCATTCATCGGCTAGTAATGCGTAAAATGTTGGATCAGAATCATCCAACTCTTTCTTTATGTTACGTAGCAACAATGTAGATGCAGCATTAATCAAATCATTCTGAATAAGAGGACTGGTCATTTTAGCACACTGGTGGAGCGTGTCTAAATGGGTTTGACGGGGAAACCGGTTTTTAATGGCCCTCATTAACAATTCGTCCGAATGCAAATAAGCCTGAATTGAAAACAAAGGCGAATTCCTGTGGTTGGCTACAAGAGAATAGGGTGTGGGGGTGCTAATGTTGATATGTTGATTTTTAGTTTTTTTTTCCCCTGGGGCAAAAAAAACAGAGTTTTCCAGACCGGGCCATGGCCCCATTGGCCTCTATGACGGTACGCCCTTGGCGTCCCCAGGAATTACATTTAGGGCAGGCGAGATTTTTTTTTGCAAAGCTCAAAACCATATAAATATTGATATTAAAAAAAAATAGCACAATTGTTGATTTCAACGGCACAAATTAGAGCAAAATGAGCACTAAAGCATGAGATCATTTTTGGTCGATTTGGAGCGAAAAACTCGGGGGTTGCTGGGCTCAGCAAAGCTCAAAACCATATACATATTGATATTTAAAAAATTATACCAGCACAAATTCTAAAATGTACGGCACAATGCAGCACAAATCCAGCACTAAAGAATGACACCATTTGTATTCATAGTTTCATTCGGCATCACAATGAAAACTCATTGTTTAAGGCTTTAAATAAACATTTACATTACTTTTTTTAAAATACGTTATATATTAAAGGTAGGGTAGGTCATTTTTTTTTGTCAAAACAAAATGTTTTTTTTGTTTTTTTGTTGAAAGATTTCTACCTAGATAGTAATCTTCGCAATAGAGTCTTTCAATAACAGGAGTTTCTCCAGCTCTTAATAAACAGAAAATACATTTTAAACAGAAAATACACAGCCAATCAGGAGAGAGTTCCCATTTATCAGCTTCGTTTTTATAGTGTTCCAGGTCCAATTTTGTCTGCTCATTTATTTGTGTCATCACTTCCAATTTCACTCGTTTAATCTGTATCCTGTCTGAGTTCTCTCTCCTGATTAGATACAATTGGTATCCTGACCTGAACATGCATTTTCTGTTTAATAAAGAGCTGGAGAGACATGGAGACTCCTGTAACTGAACAAACACTCTATATCAATGAGTACTATCAGAATATAGAGCTATTTATTTAACACTTATTTTTATCAAAGAAAATCACTTGCCCTACCTTTAATGTTACATTGTCATTCAAATCTTTGTATTTTGCCAATTATTTGGGGGCCCACTTGCAATATCCTCACGGCCCACCAGTGGGCCTCAGCCCACAGTTTGGGAACCACTGCAGGTAATCTTTATCACATTTATGATTATGATTATGATGTCATTATATGGCGATTACGGTTGTCTATGTTTTCGTGCTATGTGTCTATTGCGTATTTTTAGACTTCTTAATCTGCTTTGCTGCAGCACAAATTAGGTAGTTAGGGATATAATAAACTTAACCTCAGTGGTGGGAGAAGTAATCAATTTTGTACTTAAGTAAAAAATACCAATACCACAATGTAAAAAATCCAAAATTCAAAATGTACTTGAGTAAAAGTACAAAAGTATTTGCATTAAAATACACTTCAGTGCTGAAAGTAAAAGTAGTCATTTTGCAGAATGTCCCATTTCACAAGTTTCCAAATGTATAAACATGCTTTGAAAATAGCAGATCTACAAGCTCAAAACGCGTCGCAGCATGCATAGGGCTGAAGTGGTTAATGCATGTTTTGTAAAAAATATATACAAATCTACAAAGTAACTAGTAACTAAAGTTTTCAAATCATTGTTGTGGAGTAGATTAAAATGTACAATATTTCCCTCTGAGATGTAGTGAAGTAAAAGTATTGAATTTCCAAAATTCCAGTAAAGTAAAAATCCCCTAAAAGCGTATTAGAGTTAAAACTATGTCTTTTGTCGACAATATTGATATATATGCCCTCATATCCTATTTTAGTGTGCCATCTTGGCATAACTCAAGTTTGCCTACCAATCTTATGATTTTATTAAGTTCGAGGTTGGACAAAACTAATCCTAGTATCAGGTCTCTCCTTTCCTCTAGAGACTGCATGTGTTTTGAGCTGTACAGAGCGCAGGCCCTCCAAGGTCACTGATTATCTCTGGAGGAATACAATAACAGCTCATTGGAGTTAACTTGACCATCTATGACAAAGCAACAACACCTCCATATTTGCTATCTGGTGCCGGCTCCATATGTTTCCAATCAGTATGTCTTGGTCAACGCTTTGTGATCTAATGTCCTAATGACCTATATCTCTGTATGACCTGACATCGTCACTAATGTACTCTGTCAGCTGTCACCCTGTCACAGATAAACCTGCCACATGTCCTATGATATCGAAGGGATAACTTGTTTATGAAACCATAAGATGTACACAAGGATACTATAAGATGAACAACAACTTATTATGATGACACCCTGATGCCTGACAGCTCATCAGATATGATCTGACGTATGAGGGTCTTAACCAATCGTTAGGATCCACCTCATAACTGATGTCCGGACTCCAACTTGTGTATAAATACTATTGCCTGTCTTTGTAATGGCAGAGAGATACTTTTGCTGTACGGTGCCTCGTGGATGGATTCTTTCTCTTAATACAATGTCAACCTTTTAATATGAGAACCAGCCTGTGTCTGCCTTTGATTTCGTCTCATCCTTTTTACACTGGGTTTTCAGCTGTTTAACTACAAATAGTTTTAATTAACATAGAGCAGGATTTACGACCCTTTATAAACTCTATTAATTGGTCCTTCGAACGGTTAAAGGCCTGTCCGACATTATTATCATAATTATTATTAATATTTTTCTCGGACGGTGCGTTTAGAATCAGCCTTAAAAATTTAGATTTTTTTTCACGTCGACTCTGAGGGGCTCCGGACGACTCCTCTTCGCGAGGACTCTTTCCGGTCAGCTATCTTACAAATAGCCTCTTTTCCAAATATTGTTTTTGGAGACAAGCGGCTCACAGACATTCCTCAAACGCGTGGGGATTCTCCGTCCAGCTGACTACAAGACACAGGTTCCCTTTTGGTTCAGTTCCTTGACTTGTAATTTTGACATTGTATTAACTTTATCACGAGGCTCATTGGCCGTACTTGTATATATATATATATATTATTATTATTACTCTTATTATTATAATTTTTTTGGACAGATACTCTCAATACATATATATGCGCATATCAGACGTCTACCAGTGTGTGCATAGATATTTATTGCCTCGTACATTTGTTCCTTGGTTTTTAACTACAGTTGTACATAGATAGGCCTACATATATTCATATCTGTTTTTTTACCACTTAATAATCCACAGGTGCAAACCTGTTGTTAGATTATATTGTGTGAACTGTACCACTTAATAATCCACAGGCGCTGCCTTCTAGCCAACCTGTTGTTAGATTATATTGTGTGAACTGTTTAATAATCCACAGGCGCTGCCTTATAGCCAACCTGTTGTTAGATTATATCTGTTTAAATAATCCACAGGTGCTGCTTTTCTAGCAAACCTGTTGTTAGATTATAATAATCCACAGGTGTGCCGCTTTTTAGCCAACCTGTTGAATGATTATATTTTTACTTTGATTTTGTAAATCATTTAAACCTTGACACACACAGATACCTTCTGTGGGTGCCAATCAGAGGGGAATTATTATAGTATAACATAGTCCAGATACACCAATACTGAACCCAGCTAGCCCATCCAAAGTCACTAATACTGCCAAACTCAGTTTCTGACTCATGAGCTGCAGATCATGAATCAAAAAGGACAGAGGTTAGATATTAAACTAATAAGACCATACTGCCCTATTATTTAGATTTTGTTCTATTCCTACCTTTGGTCAATTTAAACATTAAATATATATTATTTAATGTTTTAATATTTGATTTCATTCCCATTTACCTAGAAACCAGCCACCTTTGCTCCAGGCAACCTCTGTATTACTAAAACCAGCTACAGGCATCACATCCAATCAGACCCTAAACAGCATTACATCAGCACTGAACCGTTTGTATGATATTTACTTATTTTCTAGGATAAGACACAGCCTGCTGATTTGAGTATTTTAAAGAAACTAAGAAACTAGTCATTTAAACCTTCCACTTGGCCACAGACAGAAGTATTTAACCTTGGGTAGGGCTGACGGCCTCTTTATCTCACTCACTCACTCTCTCGGTCCCTTGAACGTGTCAACAATCTGTAGTCACTGTCACTGTTTCTCTCTCTCTCTCCCACAAGCCGTGCATCTGCTCAGAATTGTTTCATTAAAATTTTATATCAGTAAATTGTCTACCTGCCCACCCACTTCTTGATAGATACTAAATAGATTTTGAACACCGTCTTTTACGTTTTAGTCACGTCTGAATAATTAAATTTTTACATTATGGGAAATATCCTTTCCCCGTCACAGGGACCCACCAGTGGTAACAAAGCACAGTGCACCACTCACACTGACATTCTACCTTCATTTGATAAGTCAATGTTTGAAAGTGAGGATGATGTTGATGAGGTTTTAACAAAAATTACTCTTTCTCCACGTTCTCAGGATGTGGACCTGCTTGGACCTGTGCTTGGACCTGCTGTCGGTGAGCCTTCAGGACTTTCACCCCTACCCCACGTTCCTCCATCTGACACAAGCACTAGTAAGAGATCAAAATCTTCACATGAACGTCGGGTTAACACTAAAACACACCCTACACAATCACTTACTGCACAGCATACAGTAGATCAGATAGAAACACTGATTGCTCCCTTAATGGCCTATACACAGGGGGATGGCAATTTGGCTTATAGGTACAGGAAATGGTCTCCTGAAGATATTAAGAACAAGAGGGGTGGGAGACCGCGCTCAAAGCAGAGATAATAGAACACCAGCTTAACACTACGGAAGTCAGGGACCTTATTGCAAAAAGTAGCCCCAAAGCCATGTCACATCAGATTTCAGAGGGGGCCCACCTCCTCGACCTACATGGCCGTGCGATCCAATGTTTCCGTACCGAGCCACCAGCTCTGGACGAACAGAGACCCCATATGATAAGACAGGTAGACCACGAGGAAGCTGTAAACAAAATGATAGGGAACGCACTAGGTCTCCTGCGTGCTGACACTAATTTATCTGTCCTCACCGACATCAAGCAGAAAGACGGAGAGGATGTCTCGGAATTCATTCAGAAATTTAAAACCCAGTTTAACCGCCACTCAGGCCTAACCAGTGGCCAGGTGGGCTACCAGAAATTGTTTAACCTCCTCTTAATGGAGGCTCTACGCCCTCACTTAAAACAGGCCATCACTATGAATGATCCCTTATGGAAAATGAAAACCACAGAGGAACTCAATACTCTAGCTCAGTATTACAACAATTGCATAGCCGAACCAAAGCCTAGGGCTAAACTACAGGCCGTGATTACTGGGGAGGGACACATCAGCCTACAGGCACCACAGAATAACCAAAACCACAACGGGGGATCCGGGGCAAACCGACAGCAGAACCAACCAGGACCATGGAATCAAGGTAATACACACCACACCCAGAACACCCCTGGTCTCTCTACACAGGGCTCACACACTGCAGGCCGGCCCCCGCGAACTTATATTTGTTGGTCATGTGGGACCACGGCGGACCATACTTTGACCCTATGTCCCCAGCCGAACACAGCGCTCCCTTTCAAACCTCCACTTTGGCACCGACGGCCAAACTGGGGTTTTGACAACCGGGTTGTTGTAGATAATTAGACATAGATGAACTTCCCTTTAAACGGACAAAGACACTCTGGCCGCAAATAGATGAAATTGATACAGAGATAGATGAATTTGATGTGTCCTAACTTTTAAAACACTTTTAAAACACAAAAGGAATCAGTCCTTGTAGATCTGCTATTTTGCATTTCATGAATCCTGGTACAATTTGATTAGTTTAATTAATTCATATCCATTCACTTAAATAACTTTATTTTATTTTATATCAAGTTGGTTTTAAAGTCTTACACTTATTCCTCATGGTTACTTTACCCATTACTAAGTATGTTAGATTCATCCTAGGTTCTCTGCCTCTCATTTCTCCAGTTTCTTATCTGTTTACATTCTCTTGTTCGGAACTGCTCTCATAACAAAGTAGGCTATGGTTAATAATTGCTCACAGAGAACACTACATTAACACTATAATATTATACTATGAAGGCTTGTTTTGAAAAATATATATATATATGAGTTTAATATATATATATATTTCATATATATATAAAATCATCTACCCTAGCCCACTCACTTAATTCAAATTAGAGGTTCTAATATGATATGTGTCAATATAGTATTTATGAATACCCATCTTCAAATAATCTGATACCTGTTACATTTATATTTACCAAAGACAATTCAGATTGTTAACCCATTTAGTATTAATCTCTCACATTGTTGTCTTGTTCCCATTTATATGGGTCCCACTTTCAATTGTTAACAGAAAATGTACTCAAATATATACAGAATTAGTCCTTGATGTCACAGTATGTGCTCGCACACCCCATACCACTGTTGTACACTAATGTTGCTTTGTTTGTGTTTAGTGTCTATCCTCCCTGCTGGGGCCCTCATATTGGCTAGACACCCACCTATGACCCCTATGACGCTGCCCTCTCCTTCTCTGCTGTGCCTAATGTGTGATTAGGACTTGGCTATTCTCCAAGACACCCAGGGCACACCAGCATATTAATTCCATTTGAGTATTTTACATTAATTAGTCCAGTTTCTGATGGGTTGGTTTTAAGTTATATATCTAATGTTTTTTTTTCTTTTCTCGTTAGCGGGTAGTTCAAGCTTTTATTTTGTTTTGGTAGCTAAGGGGGTCCTGTTTATGACGACGGGGAAATCTTTTCTGGCATAAACGGAATCCCACCCTTTTGTTTATTTGATCTATACCCATCATTTTTGACTTCATGTTAAAATTCCACCCTATAGTATTTTGTTGTAAAAACCTTTTTTCACAAATATTACCATCTATATATCTTTTTTTTCATTTAGAAAGGAGGTAAGAGAAGGGTAGAGCGAGCGTAGCCATTTGTGGCTCGAGGGTAGAAAAAAAAAGTAATGAGAAGTGTGAAAGAAAGTAAAGAAAGTGAGTTATGTCGTAGTGAGTTATGTCGTAGTGAAGGTAAAGAAAGTGAGTTATGTCGTAGTGAAGGTAAAGAAAGTCAGTTATGTCGAGTAGTGAAAGTAAAGAAAGTGATCAGACAGAATGTAGAATGCAAAGTATTTCATTTTATTTTATTTTTCACCAGTTTTGCTGTCTCAGAAAAGTCTGTGACTGAATTGTTATGAGAACATTCTGACCTTGTGAGGGCCATTGGGCTCAATATAACTTTAACCCATTCCTTCCAATTACAGTAACTCCCTTATATATCTATCTATCTATATATATATAATATCAGTTCTATTACTGTCAGCCCATTATTAATATTATTTCCTTTATTTTTGCCATAATGTCAGCACCATCAGCATATGTGAATGAGTTTGTTCATCTAATTTAGTAACTTTAACTGTTAAGCAAACTCCAATATCCACAATCCCTTGTGGAGATTTCCGTTTCCGTTAGGGTCTGTAACAGCCACGTTGCTATGGCAACTCATTCCAAAATGACCTCTTATCTACTCCATTACCCATAATTCCTTACAGGCAGTGTTAGCTTCCCTGGTAACTAACACATAACTATGGCAATATCATCCTAACGACATTGAATTCCTCCATTGAATTCAATTGAACCCATCTCAGTTAAATTAACCCTTATAAGATTCAATATGTTATAATATTATTTAGAAAACATTAACACATAATATTACAAAGATTATAACGTCATTTTGATTTATTAAAAAAAAAAAGTTTTTAATATTTAATCATTTTAACTTAAGATTTTTTATGAGCTTTTGTAGATTAACTACTTTTCGAAACTGTTTAATTCTCTACTTATCTCATTTCAATATACTCTTCAGAACAAAGATGTTTATTCCTTATTTTTCATTGTTATATTTTAATTTTAAATATTTTAATTATAACTTTAAAAAAAATATCTTGATTTTCAGTTTGATTTTTTTCCCCTTTCTCATCTGACACACACTATATTATAGATATATGGGTGTCAAATAGAGGGGAGTTTGATTAACTTGATTTAAATGTGATTTGCTTAATATCTTTTTGATGTTGTTTTTTTGTCCTTTATCATAGTCATTTAACGATAAATACTAACTTACAGTCTTAGTCACATTCATCCATTTCAGATCTTGCCCCAGGAGTCATTGAAGTTTACAAAACCTCCCCAGGGGAGACTGAGGGTCTAAAACTCCGATGGACAACATTTGTATTATATTTTTCAAGAGTTCTTAACTGTTTTAAACTACTTATGTCTTGTCAAATACATTTCATGTACACTTTCTACACACAGTAATTCTGTGGTTAATTCATTTACAGATAAAATAATCTTCCTGGTTAAATTGAGTGACAGAAGCCTCTCCTCTCGACTGCTCAAAGAGGAAAAGTAGGTCCTATACGTCTGTGTGAGTAAAGAGGCATCACGTGAGTTTTTCCCGCCATAAATTATTTTGCTTAGGGTTAAAATATCTACCCACAGTATTGCTTCAAGGAGAAGTAGGGCTAAAATTCGACTGAGCCTATACACACTTGGGGGCGGGACCTGAAACAACAACTTCTTGGAAACAAGACTATGTTGGCTAAAGTTCCTGGTGGTACATACATTGTGGGATTTTCAGGAAAAGTTAAAAGTTAAAAAAAATTCAGATCCTGCCAAGGGATGGCCTTCAAAATAAAATAAAATAAAGAAAGGTTTGATCTGTTCATAATTATAATACCTTATTCTGGGAACTTATGAGGTGATGTCATTTTTCTCATTTAACAGCATATAGAACCCACTTACCATTTTAATTAGTCTATGTAAGATTTCATCCTACTAACGCTGATTATTTACTCATGAAATATAACCATTTTGCTTCCAAATTAATAAACAATTCAGTCCTTTTGAAGAAGAAAAAAAATGTGTATGTTATCTGAACAAAGAAACATTTGTTTTTGCCCTTATAGTCCTTTAATACAATTTAAAAAGGTATTTAAGTCTACATGTATCTGTTTTCTTATATTAATTAATTAATTACATATTATTTTGACGTCATCTACCAATCTTGTCCACAAGAACTGGGGACTTGTTAGAGTTAAAACTATGTCTTTTGTCGACAATATTGATATATATGCCCTCATATCCTATTTTAGTGTGCCATCTTGGCATAACTCAAGTTTGCCTACCAATCTTATGATTTTATTAAGTTCGAGGTTGGACAAAACTAATCCTAGTATCAGGTCTCTCCTTTCCTCTAGAGACTGCATGTGTTTTGAGCTGTACAGAGCGCAGGCCCTCCAAGGTCACTGATTATCTCTGGAGGAATACAATAACAGCTCATTGGAGTTAACTTGACCATCTATGACAAAGCAACAACACCTCCATATTTGCTATCTGGTGCCGGCTCCATATGTTTCCAATCAGTATGTCTTGGTCAACGCTTTGTGATCTAATGTCCTAATGACCTATATCTCTGTATGACCTGACATCGTCACTAATGTACTCTGTCAGCTGTCACCCTGTCACAGATAAACCTGCCACATGTCCTATGATATCGAAGGGATAACTTGTTTATGAAACCATAAGATGTACACAAGGATACTATAAGATGAACAACAACTTATTATGATGACACCCTGATGCCTGACAGCTCATCAGATATGATCTGACGTATGAGGGTCTTAACCAATCGTTAGGATCCACCTCATAACTGATGTCCGGACTCCAACTTGTGTATAAATACTATTGCCTGTCTTTGTAATGGCAGAGAGATACTTTTGCTGTACGGTGCCTCGTGGATGGATTCTTTCTCTTAATACAATGTCAACCTTTTAATATGAGAACCAGCCTGTGTCTGCCTTTGATTTCGTCTCATCCTTTTTACACTGGGTTTTCAGCTGTTTAACTACAAATAGTTTTAATTAACATAGAGCAGGATTTACGACCCTTTATAAACTCTATTAATTGGTCCTTCGAACGGTTAAAGGCCTGTCCGACATTATTATCATAATTATTATTAATATTTTTCTCGGACGGTGCGTTTAGAATCAGCCTTAAAAATTTAGATTTTTTTTCAGGTCGACTCTGAGGGGCTCCGGACGACTCCTCTTCGCGAGGACTCTTTCCGGTCAGCTATCTTACAAATAGCCTCTTTTCCAAATATTGTTTTTGGAGACAAGCGGCTCACAGACATTCCTCAAACGCGTGGGGATTCTCCGTCCAGCTGACTACAAGACACAGGTTCCCTTTTGGTTCAGTTCCTTGACTTGTAATTTTGACATTGTATTAACTTTATCACGAGGCTCATTGGCCGTACTTGTATATATATTATTATTATTACTCTTATTATTATAATTTTTTTGGACAGATACTCTCAATACATATATATGCGCATATCAGACGTCTACCAGTGTGTGCATAGATATTTATTGCCTCGTACATTTGTTCCTTGGTTTTTAACTACAGTTGTACATAGATAGGCCTACATATATTCATATCTGTTTTTTTACCACTTAATAATCCACAGGTGCAAACCTGTTGTTAGATTATATTGTGTGAACTGTACCACTTAATAATCCACAGGCGCTGCCTTCTAGCCAACCTGTTGTTAGATTATATTGTGTGAACTGTTTAATAATCCACAGGCGCTGCCTTATAGCCAACCTGTTGTTAGATTATATCTGTTTAAATAATCCACAGGTGCTGCTTTTCTAGCAAACCTGTTGTTAGATTATAATAATCCACAGGTGTGCCGCTTTTTAGCCAACCTGTTGAATGATTATATTTTTACTTTGATTTTGTAAATCATGTAAACCTTGACACACACAGATACCTTCTGTGGGTGCCAATCAGAGGGGAATTATTATAGTATAACATAGTCCAGATACACCAATACTGAACCCAGCTAGCCCATCCAAAGTCACTAATACTAGCCAAACTCAGTTTCTGACTCATGAGCTGCAGATCATGAATCAAAAAGGACAGAGGTTAGATATTAAACTAATAAGACCATACTGCCCTATTATTTAGATTTTGTTCTATTCCTACCTTTGGTCAATTTAAACATTAAATATATATTATTTAATGTTTTAATATTTGATTTCATTCCCATTTACCTAGAAACCAGCCACCTTTGCTCCAGGCAACCTCTGTATTACTAAAACCAGCTACAGGCATCACATCCAATCAGACCCTAAACAGCATTACATCAGCACTGAACCGTTTGTATGATATTTACTTATTTTCTAGGATAAGACACAGCCTGCTGATTTGAGTATTTTAAAGAAACTAAGAAACTAGTCATTTAAACCTTCCACTTGGCCACAGACAGAAGTATTTAACCTTGGGTAGGGCTGACGGCCTCTTTATCTCACTCACTCACTCTCTCGGTCCCTTGAACGTGTCAACAATCTGTAGTCACTGTCACTGTTTCTCTCTCTCTCTCCCACAAGCCGTGCATCTGCTCAGAATTGTTTCATTAAAATTTTATATCAGTAAATTGTCTACCTGCCCACCCACTTCTTGATAGATACTAAATAGATTTTGAACACCGTCTTTTACGTTTTAGTCACGTCTGAATAATTAAATTTTTACATTATGGGAAATATCCTTTCCCCGTCACAGGGACCCACCAGTGGTAACAAAGCACAGTGCACCACTCACACTGACATTCTACCTTCATTTGATAAGTCAATGTTTGAAAGTGAGGATGATGTTGATGAGGTTTTAACAAAAATTACTCTTTCTCCACGTTCTCAGGATGTGGACCTGCTTGGACCTGTGCTTGGACCTGCTGTCGGTGAGCCTTCAGGACTTTCACCCCTACCCCACGTTCCTCCATCTGACACAAGCACTAGTAAGAGATCAAAATCTTCACATGAACGTCGGGTTAACACTAAAACACACCCTACACAATCACTTACTGCACAGCATACAGTAGATCAGATAGAAACACTGATTGCTCCCTTAATGGCCTATACACAGGGGGATGGCAATTTGGCTTATAGGTACAGGAAATGGTCTCCTGAAGATATTAAGAACAAGAGGGGTGGGAGACCGCGCTCAAAGCAGAGATAATAGAACACCAGCTTAACACTACGGAAGTCAGGGACCTTATTGCAAAAAGTAGCCCCAAAGCCATGTCACATCAGATTTCAGAGGGGGCCCACCTCCTCGACCTACATGGCCGTGCGATCCAATGTTTCCGTACCGAGCCACCAGCTCTGGACGAACAGAGACCCCATATGATAAGACAGGTAGACCACGAGGAAGCTGTAAACAAAATGATAGGGAACGCACTAGGTCTCCTGCGTGCTGACACTAATTTATCTGTCCTCACCGACATCAAGCAGAAAGACGGAGAGGATGTCTCGGAATTCATTCAGAAATTTAAAACCCAGTTTAACCGCCACTCAGGCCTAACCAGTGGCCAGGTGGGCTACCAGAAATTGTTTAACCTCCTCTTAATGGAGGCTCTACGCCCTCACTTAAAACAGGCCATCACTATGAATGATCCCTTATGGAAAATGAAAACCACAGAGGAACTCAATACTCTAGCTCAGTATTACAACAATTGCATAGCCGAACCAAAGCCTAGGGCTAAACTACAGGCCGTGATTACTGGGGAGGGACACATCAGCCTACAGGCACCACAGAATAACCAAAACCACAACGGGGGATCCGGGGCAAACCGACAGCAGAACCAACCAGGACCATGGAAT
Organism: Gymnoscopelus braueri; assembly: GCF_963280865.1. Taxonomy (NCBI): domain Eukaryota; kingdom Metazoa; phylum Chordata; class Actinopteri; order Myctophiformes; family Myctophidae; genus Gymnoscopelus; species Gymnoscopelus braueri. Next base: position 4,237,616 of record NC_137610.1, read on the forward strand.
CAAGGTAATACACACCACACCCAGAACACCCCTGGTCTCTCTACACAGGGCTCACACACTGCAGGCCGGCCCCCGCGAACTTATATTTGTTGGTCATGTGGGACCACGGCGGACCATACTTTGACCCTATGTCCCCAGCCGAACACAGCGCTCCCTTTCAAACCTCCACTTTGGCACCGACGGCCAAACTGGGGTTTTGACAACCGGGTTGTTGTAGATAATTAGACATAGATGAACTTCCCTTTAAACGGACAAAGACACTCTGGCCGCAAATAGATGAAATTGATACAGAGATAGATGAATTTGATGTGTCCTAACTTTTAAAACACAAAAGGAATCAGTCCTTGTAGATCTGCTATTTTGCATTTCATGAATCCTGGTACAATTTGATTAGTTTAATTAATTCATATCCATTCACTTAAATAACTTTATTTTATTTTATATCAAGTTGGTTTTAAAGTCTTACACTTATTCCTCATGGTTACTTTACCCATTACTAAGTATGTTAGATTCATCCTAGGTTCTCTGCCTCTCATTTCTCCAGTTTCTTATCTGTTTACATTCTCTTGTTCGGAACTGCTCTCATAACAAAGTAGGCTATGGTTAATAATTGCTCACAGAGAACACTACATTAACACTATAATATTATACTATGAAGGCTTGTTTTGAAAAATATATATATATATGAGTTTAATATATATATATATTTCATATATATATAAAATCATCTACCCTAGCCCACTCACTTAATTCAAATTAGAGGTTCTAATATGATATGTGTCAATATAGTATTTATGAATACCCATCTTCAAATAATCTGATACCTGTTACATTTATATTTACCAAAGACAATTCAGATTGTTAACCCATTTAGTATTAATCTCTCACATTGTTGTCTTGTTCCCATTTATATGGGTCCCACTTTCAATTGTTAACAGAAAATGTACTCAAATATATACAGAATTAGTCCTTGATGTCACAGTATGTGCTCGCACACCCCATACCACTGTTGTACACTAATGTTGCTTTGTTTGTGTTTAGTGTCTATCCTCCCTGCTGGGGCCCTCATATTGGCTAGACACCCACCTATGACCCCTATGACGCTGCCCTCTCCTTCTCTGCTGTGCCTAATGTGTGATTAGGACTTGGCTATTCTCCAAGACACCCAGGGCACACCAGCATATTAATTCCATTTGAGTATTTTACATTAATTAGTCCAGTTTCTGATGGGTTGGTTTTAAGTTATATATCTAATGTTTTTTTTTCTTTTCTCGTTAGCGGGTAGTTCAAGCTTTTATTTTGTTTTGGTAGCTAAGGGGGTCCTGTTTATGACGACGGGGAAATCTTTTCTGGCATAAACGGAATCCCACCCTTTTGTTTATTTGATCTATACCCATCATTTTTGACTTCATGTTAAAATTCCACCCTATAGTATTTTGTTGTAAAAACCTTTTTTCACAAATATTACCATCTATATATCTTTTTTTTCATTTAGAAAGGAGGTAAGAGAAGGGTAGAGCGAGCGTAGCCATTTGTGGCTCGAGGGTAGAAAAAAAAAGTAATGAGAAGTGTGAAAGAAAGTAAAGAAAGTGAGTTATGTCGTAGTGAGTTATGTCGTAGTGAAGGTAAAGAAAGTGAGTTATGTCGTAGTGAAGGTAAAGAAAGTCAGTTATGTCGAGTAGTGAAAGTAAAGAAAGTGATCAGACAGAATGTAGAATGCAAAGTATTTCATTTTATTTTATTTTTCACCAGTTTTGCTGTCTCAGAAAAGTCTGTGACTGAATTGTTATGAGAACATTCTGACCTTGTGAGGGCCATTGGGCTCAATATAACTTTAACCCATTCCTTCCAATTACAGTAACTCCCTTATATATCTATCTATCTATATATATATAATATCAGTTCTATTACTGTCAGCCCATTATTAATATTATTTCCTTTATTTTTGCCATAATGTCAGCACCATCAGCATATGTGAATGAGTTTGTTCATCTAATTTAGTAACTTTAACTGTTAAGCAAACTCCAATATCCACAATCCCTTGTGGAGATTTCCGTTTCCGTTAGGGTCTGTAACAGCCACGTTGCTATGGCAACTCATTCCAAAATGACCTCTTATCTACTCCATTACCCATAATTCCTTACAGGCAGTGTTAGCTTCCCTGGTAACTAACACATAACTATGGCAATATCATCCTAACGACATTGAATTCCTCCATTGAATTCAATTGAACCCATCTCAGTTAAATTAACCCTTATAAGATTCAATATGTTATAATATTATTTAGAAAACATTAACACATAATATTACAAAGATTATAACGTCATTTTGATTTATTAAAAAAAAAAAAGTTTTTAATATTTAATCATTTTAACTTAAGATTTTTTATGAGCTTTTGTAGATTAACTACTTTTCGAAACTGTTTAATTCTCTACTTATCTCATTTCAATATACTCTTCAGAACAAAGATGTTTATTCCTTATTTTTCATTGTTATATTTTAATTTTAAATATTTTAATTATAACTTTAAAAAAAATATCTTGATTTTCAGTTTGATTTTTTTCCCCTTTCTCATCTGACACACACTATATTATAGATATATGGGTGTCAAATAGAGGGGAGTTTGATTAACTTGATTTAAATGTGATTTGCTTAATATCTTTTTGATGTTGTTTTTTTGTCCTTTATCATAGTCATTTAACGATAAATACTAACTTACAGTCTTAGTCACATTCATCCATTTCAGATCTTGCCCCAGGAGTCATTGAAGTTTACAAAACCTCCCCAGGGGAGACTGAGGGTCTAAAACTCCGATGGACAACATTTGTATTATATTTTTCAAGAGTTCTTAACTGTTTTAAACTACTTATGTCTTGTCAAATACATTTCATGTACACTTTCTACACACAGTAATTCTGTGGTTAATTCATTTACAGATAAAATAATCTTCCTGGTTAAATTGAGTGACAGAAGCCTCTCCTCTCGACTGCTCAAAGAGGAAAAGTAGGTCCTATACGTCTGTGTGAGTAAAGAGGCATCACGTGAGTTTTTCCCGCCATAAATTATTTTGCTTAGGGTTAAAATATCTACCCACAGTATTGCTTCAAGGAGAAGTAGGGCTAAAATTCGACTGAGCCTATACACACTTGGGGGCGGGACCTGAAACAACAACTTCTTGGAAACAAGACTATGTTGGCTAAAGTTCCTGGTGGTACATACATTGTGGGATTTTCAGGAAAAGTTAAAAGTTAAAAAAAATTCAGATCCTGCCAAGGGATGGCCTTCAAAATAAAATAAAATAAAGAAAGGTTTGATCTGTTCATAATTATAATACCTTATTCTGGGAACTTATGAGGTGATGTCATTTTTCTCATTTAACAGCATATAGAACCCACTTACCATTTTAATTAGTCTATGTAAGATTTCATCCTACTAACGCTGATTATTTACTCATGAAATATAACCATTTTGCTTCCAAATTAATAAACAATTCAGTCCTTTTGAAGAAGAAAAAAAATGTGTATGTTATCTGAACAAAGAAACATTTGTTTTTGCCCTTATAGTCCTTTAATACAATTTAAAAAGGTATTTAAGTCTACATGTATCTGTTTTCTTATATTAATTAATTAATTACATATTATTTTGACGTCATCTACCAATCTTGTCCACAAGAACTGGGGACTTGTTAGAGTTAAAACTATGTCTTTTGTCGACAATATTGATATATATGCCCTCATATCCTATTTTAGTGTGCCATCTTGGCATAACTCAAGTTTGCCTACCAATCTTATGATTTTATTAAGTTCGAGGTTGGACAAAACTAATCCTAGTATCAGGTCTCTCCTTTCCTCTAGAGACTGCATGTGTTTTGAGCTGTACAGAGCGCAGGCCCTCCAAGGTCACTGATTATCTCTGGAGGAATACAATAACAGCTCATTGGAGTTAACTTGACCATCTATGACAAAGCAACAACACCTCCATATTTGCTATCTGGTGCCGGCTCCATATGTTTCCAATCAGTATGTCTTGGTCAACGCTTTGTGATCTAATGTCCTAATGACCTATATCTCTGTATGACCTGACATCGTCACTAATGTACTCTGTCAGCTGTCACCCTGTCACAGATAAACCTGCCACATGTCCTATGATATCGAAGGGATAACTTGTTTATGAAACCATAAGATGTACACAAGGATACTATAAGATGAACAACAACTTATTATGATGACACCCTGATGCCTGACAGCTCATCAGATATGATCTGACGTATGAGGGTCTTAACCAATCGTTAGGATCCACCTCATAACTGATGTCCGGACTCCAACTTGTGTATAAATACTATTGCCTGTCTTTGTAATGGCAGAGAGATACTTTTGCTGTACGGTGCCTCGTGGATGGATTCTTTCTCTTAATACAATGTCAACCTTTTAATATGAGAACCAGCCTGTGTCTGCCTTTGATTTCGTCTCATCCTTTTTACACTGGGTTTTCAGCTGTTTAACTACAAATAGTTTTAATTAACATAGAGCAGGATTTACGACCCTTTATAAACTCTATTAATTGGTCCTTCGAACGGTTAAAGGCCTGTCCGACATTATTATCATAATTATTATTAATATTTTTCTCGGACGGTGCGTTTAGAATCAGCCTTAAAAATTTAGATTTTTTTTCAGGTCGACTCTGAGGGGCTCCGGACGACTCCTCTTCGCGAGGACTCTTTCCGGTCAGCTATCTTACAAATAGCCTCTTTTCCAAATATTGTTTTTGGAGACAAGCGGCTCACAGACATTCCTCAAACGCGTGGGGATTCTCCGTCCAGCTGACTACAAGACACAGGTTCCCTTTTGGTTCAGTTCCTTGACTTGTAATTTTGACATTGTATTAACTTTATCACGAGGCTCATTGGCCGTACTTGTATATATATATATATATTATTATTATTACTCTTATTATTATAATTTTTTTGGACAGATACTCTCAATACATATATATGCGCATATCAGACGTCTACCAGTGTGTGCATAGATATTTATTGCCTCGTACATTTGTTCCTTGGTTTTTAACTACAGTTGTACATAGATAGGCCTACATATATTCATATCTGTTTTTTTACCACTTAATAATCCACAGGTGCAAACCTGTTGTTAGATTATATTGTGTGAACTGTACCACTTAATAATCCACAGGCGCTGCCTTCTAGCCAACCTGTTGTTAGATTATATTGTGTGAACTGTTTAATAATCCACAGGCGCTGCCTTATAGCCAACCTGTTGTTAGATTATATCTGTTTAAATAATCCACAGGTGCTGCTTTTCTAGCAAACCTGTTGTTAGATTATAATAATCCACAGGTGTGCCGCTTTTTAGCCAACCTGTTGAATGATTATATTTTTACTTTGATTTTGTAAATCATGTAAACCTTGACACACACAGATACCTTCTGTGGGTGCCAATCAGAGGGGAATTATTATAGTATAACATAGTCCAGATACACCAATACTGAACCCAGCTAGCCCATCCAAAGTCACTAATACTAGCCAAACTCAGTTTCTGACTCATGAGCTGCAGATCATGAATCAAAAAGGACAGAGGTTAGATATTAAACTAATAAGACCATACTGCCCTATTATTTAGATTTTGTTCTATTCCTACCTTTGGTCAATTTAAACATTAAATATATATTATTTAATGTTTTAATATTTGATTTCATTCCCATTTACCTAGAAACCAGCCACCTTTGCTCCAGGCAACCTCTGTATTACTAAAACCAGCTACAGGCATCACATCCAATCAGACCCTAAACAGCATTACATCAGCACTGAACCGTTTGTATGATATTTACTTATTTTCTAGGATAAGACACAGCCTGCTGATTTGAGTATTTTAAAGAAACTAAGAAACTAGTCATTTAAACCTTCCACTTGGCCACAGACAGAAGTATTTAACCTTGGGTAGGGCTGACGGCCTCTTTATCTCACTCACTCACTCTCTCGGTCCCTTGAACGTGTCAACAATCTGTAGTCACTGTCACTGTTTCTCTCTCTCTCTCCCACAAGCCGTGCATCTGCTCAGAATTGTTTCATTAAAATTTTATATCAGTAAATTGTCTACCTGCCCACCCACTTCTTGATAGATACTAAATAGATTTTGAACACCGTCTTTTACGTTTTAGTCACGTCTGAATAATTAAATTTTTACATTATGGGAAATATCCTTTCCCCGTCACAGGGACCCACCAGTGGTAACAAAGCACAGTGCACCACTCACACTGACATTCTACCTTCATTTGATAAGTCAATGTTTGAAAGTGAGGATGATGTTGATGAGGTTTTAACAAAAATTACTCTTTCTCCACGTTCTCAGGATGTGGACCTGCTTGGACCTGTGCTTGGACCTGCTGTCGGTGAGCCTTCAGGACTTTCACCCCTACCCCACGTTCCTCCATCTGACACAAGCACTAGTAAGAGATCAAAATCTTCACATGAACGTCGGGTTAACACTAAAACACACCCTACACAATCACTTACTGCACAGCATACAGTAGATCAGATAGAAACACTGATTGCTCCCTTAATGGCCTATACACAGGGGGATGGCAATTTGGCTTATAGGTACAGGAAATGGTCTCCTGAAGATATTAAGAACAAGAGGGGTGGGAGACCGCGCTCAAAGCAGAGATAATAGAACACCAGCTTAACACTACGGAAGTCAGGGACCTTATTGCAAAAAGTAGCCCCAAAGCCATGTCACATCAGATTTCAGAGGGGGCCCACCTCCTCGACCTACATGGCCGTGCGATCCAATGTTTCCGTACCGAGCCACCAGCTCTGGACGAACAGAGACCCCATATGATAAGACAGGTAGACCACGAGGAAGCTGTAAACAAAATGATAGGGAACGCACTAGGTCTCCTGCGTGCTGACACTAATTTATCTGTCCTCACCGACATCAAGCAGAAAGACGGAGAGGATGTCTCGGAATTCATTCAGAAATTTAAAACCCAGTTTAACCGCCACTCAGGCCTAACCAGTGGCCAGGTGGGCTACCAGAAATTGTTTAACCTCCTCTTAATGGAGGCTCTACGCCCTCACTTAAAACAGGCCATCACTATGAATGATCCCTTATGGAAAATGAAAACCACAGAGGAACTCAATACTCTAGCTCAGTATTACAACAATTGCATAGCCGAACCAAAGCCTAGGGCTAAACTACAGGCCGTGATTACTGGGGAGGGACACATCAGCCTACAGGCACCACAGAATAACCAAAACCACAACGGGGGATCCGGGGCAAACCGACAGCAGAACCAACCAGGACCATGGAATCAAGGTAATACACACCACACCCAGAACACCCCTGGTCTCTCTACACAGGGCTCACACACTGCAGGCCGGCCCCCGCGAACTTATATTTGTTGGTCATGTGGGACCACGGCGGACCATACTTTGACCCTATGTCCCCAGCCGAACACAGCGCTCCCTTTCAAACCTCCACTTTGGCACCGACGGCCAAACTGGGGTTTTGACAACCGGGTTGTTGTAGATAATTAGACATAGATGAACTTCCCTTTAAACGGACAAAGACACTCTGGCCGCAAATAGATGAAATTGATACAGAGATAGATGAATTTGATGTGTCCTAACTTTTAAAACACAAAAGGAATCAGTCCTTGTAGATCTGCTATTTTGCATTTCATGAATCCTGGTACAATTTGATTAGTTTAATTAATTCATATCCATTCACTTAAATAACTTTATTTTATTTTATATCAAGTTGGTTTTAAAGTCTTACACTTATTCCTCATGGTTACTTTACCCATTACTAAGTATGTTAGATTCATCCTAGGTTCTCTGCCTCTCATTTCTCCAGTTTCTTATCTGTTTACATTCTCTTGTTCGGAACTGCTCTCATAACAAAGTAGGCTATGGTTAATAATTGCTCACAGAGAACACTACATTAACACTATAATATTATACTATGAAGGCTTGTTTTGAAAAATATATATATATATGAGTTTAATATATATATATATTTCATATATATATAAAATCATCTACCCTAGCCCACTCACTTAATTCAAATTAGAGGTTCTAATATGATATGTGTCAATATAGTATTTATGAATACCCATCTTCAAATAATCTGATACCTGTTACATTTATATTTACCAAAGACAATTCAGATTGTTAACCCATTTAGTATTAATCTCTCACATTGTTGTCTTGTTCCCATTTATATGGGTCCCACTTTCAATTGTTAACAGAAAATGTACTCAAATATATACAGAATTAGTCCTTGATGTCACAGTATGTGCTCGCACACCCCATACCACTGTTGTACACTAATGTTGCTTTGTTTGTGTTTAGTGTCTATCCTCCCTGCTGGGGCCCTCATATTGGCTAGACACCCACCTATGACCCCTATGACGCTGCCCTCTCCTTCTCTGCTGTGCCTAATGTGTGATTAGGACTTGGCTATTCTCCAAGACACCCAGGGCACACCAGCATATTAATTCCATTTGAGTATTTTACATTAATTAGTCCAGTTTCTGATGGGTTGGTTTTAAGTTATATATCTAATGTTTTTTTTTCTTTTCTCGTTAGCGGGTAGTTCAAGCTTTTATTTTGTTTTGGTAGCTAAGGGGGTCCTGTTTATGACGACGGGGAAATCTTTTCTGGCATAAACGGAATCCCACCCTTTTGTTTATTTGATCTATACCCATCATTTTTGACTTCATGTTAAAATTCCACCCTATAGTATTTTGTTGTAAAAACCTTTTTTCACAAATATTACCATCTATATATCTTTTTTTTCATTTAGAAAGGAGGTAAGAGAAGGGTAGAGCGAGCGTAGCCATTTGTGGCTCGAGGGTAGAAAAAAAAAGTAATGAGAAGTGTGAAAGAAAGTAAAGAAAGTGAGTTATGTCGTAGTGAGTTATGTCGTAGTGAAGGTAAAGAAAGTGAGTTATGTCGTAGTGAAGGTAAAGAAAGTCAGTTATGTCGAGTAGTGAAAGTAAAGAAAGTGATCAGACAGAATGTAGAATGCAAAGTATTTCATTTTATTTTATTTTTCACCAGTTTTGCTGTCTCAGAAAAGTCTGTGACTGAATTGTTATGAGAACATTCTGACCTTGTGAGGGCCATTGGGCTCAATATAACTTTAACCCATTCCTTCCAATTACAGTAACTCCCTTATATATCTATCTATCTATATATATATAATATCAGTTCTATTACTGTCAGCCCATTATTAATATTATTTCCTTTATTTTTGCCATAATGTCAGCACCATCAGCATATGTGAATGAGTTTGTTCATCTAATTTAGTAACTTTAACTGTTAAGCAAACTCCAATATCCACAATCCCTTGTGGAGATTTCCGTTTCCGTTAGGGTCTGTAACAGCCACGTTGCTATGGCAACTCATTCCAAAATGACCTCTTATCTACTCCATTACCCATAATTCCTTACAGGCAGTGTTAGCTTCCCTGGTAACTAACACATAACTATGGCAATATCATCCTAACGACATTGAATTCCTCCATTGAATTCAATTGAACCCATCTCAGTTAAATTAACCCTTATAAGATTCAATATGTTATAATATTATTTAGAAAACATTAACACATAATATTACAAAGATTATAACGTCATTTTGATTTATTAAAAAAAAAAAAGTTTTTAATATTTAATCATTTTAACTTAAGATTTTTTATGAGCTTTTGTAGATTAACTACTTTTCGAAACTGTTTAATTCTCTACTTATCTCATTTCAATATACTCTTCAGAACAAAGATGTTTATTCCTTATTTTTCATTGTTATATTTTAATTTTAAATATTTTAATTATAACTTTAAAAAAAAAATCTTGATTTTCAGTTTGATTTTTTTCCCCTTTCTCATCTGACACACACTATATTATAGATATATGGGTGTCAAATAGAGGGGAGTTTGATTAACTTGATTTAAATGTGATTTGCTTAATATCTTTTTGATGTTGTTTTTTTGTCCTTTATCATAGTCATTTAACGATAAATACTAACTTACAGTCTTAGTCACATTCATCCATTTCAGATCTTGCCCCAGGAGTCATTGAAGTTTACAAAACCTCCCCAGGGGAGACTGAGGGTCTAAAACTCCGATGGACAACATTTGTATTATATTTTTCAAGAGTTCTTAACTGTTTTAAACTACTTATGTCTTGTCAAATACATTTCATGTACACTTTCTACACACAGTAATTCTGTGGTTAATTCATTTACAGATAAAATAATCTTCCTGGTTAAATTGAGTGACAGAAGCCTCTCCTCTCGACTGCTCAAAGAGGAAAAGTAGGTCCTATACGTCTGTGTGAGTAAAGAGGCATCACGTGAGTTTTTCCCGCCATAAATTATTTTGCTTAGGGTTAAAATATCTACCCACAGTATTGCTTCAAGGAGAAGTAGGGCTAAAATTCGACTGAGCCTATACACACTTGGGGGCGGGACCTGAAACAACAACTTCTTGGAAACAAGACTATGTTGGCTAAAGTTCCTGGTGGTACATACATTGTGGGATTTTCAGGAAAAGTTAAAAGTTAAAAAAAATTCAGATCCTGCCAAGGGATGGCCTTCAAAATAAAATAAAATAAAGAAAGGTTTGATCTGTTCATAATTATAATACCTTATTCTGGGAACTTATGAGGTGATGTCATTTTTCTCATTTAACAGCATATAGAACCCACTTACCATTTTAATTAGTCTATGTAAGATTTCATCCTACTAACGCTGATTATTTACTCATGAAATATAACCATTTTGCTTCCAAATTAATAAACAATTCAGTCCTTTTGAAGAAGAAAAAAAATGTGTATGTTATCTGAACAAAGAAACATTTGTTTTTGCCCTTATAGTCCTTTAATACAATTTAAAAAGGTATTTAAGTCTACATGTATCTGTTTTCTTATATTAATTAATTAATTACATATTATTTTGACGTCATCTACCAATCTTGTCCACAAGAACTGGGGACTTGTTAGAGTTAAAACTATGTCTTTTGTCGACAATATTGATATATATGCCCTCATATCCTATTTTAGTGTGCCATCTTGGCATAACTCAAGTTTGCCTACCAATCTTATGATTTTATTAAGTTCGAGGTTGGACAAAACTAATCCTAGTATCAGGTCTCTCCTTTCCTCTAGAGACTGCATGTGTTTTGAGCTGTACAGAGCGCAGGCCCTCCAAGGTCACTGATTATCTCTGGAGGAATACAATAACAGCTCATTGGAGTTAACTTGACCATCTATGACAAAGCAACAACACCTCCATATTTGCTATCTGGTGCCGGCTCCATATGTTTCCAATCAGTATGTCTTGGTCAACGCTTTGTGATCTAATGTCCTAATGACCTATATCTCTGTATGACCTGACATCGTCACTAATGTACTCTGTCAGCTGTCACCCTGTCACAGATAAACCTGCCACATGTCCTATGATATCGAAGGGATAACTTGTTTATGAAACCATAAGATGTACACAAGGATACTATAAGATGAACAACAACTTATTATGATGACACCCTGATGCCTGACAGCTCATCAGATATGATCTGACGTATGAGGGTCTTAACCAATCGTTAGGATCCACCTCATAACTGATGTCCGGACTCCAACTTGTGTATAAATACTATTGCCTGTCTTTGTAATGGCAGAGAGATACTTTTGCTGTACGGTGCCTCGTGGATGGATTCTTTCTCTTAATACAATGTCAACCTTTTAATATGAGAACCAGCCTGTGTCTGCCTTTGATTTCGTCTCATCCTTTTTACACTGGGTTTTCAGCTGTTTAACTACAAATAGTTTTAATTAACATAGAGCAGGATTTACGACCCTTTATAAACTCTATTAAGCGTACTCAAGTACAGTACTTGAGTAAATGTACTTTGTTACTTTACACCACTGCTTAACCTTGAACCTTTATAATCCTCAAGCACGCTGAACCATATTTTTTTTAACTCTATAATAATATTATGCACTGAACCTATGCTGCCACACACTGGGATAGAAAGAAAAATTGCGCCATCTTGTGGTGAGCATTAAGTGTTGACAGTTACGTTCTAATAAAGCTCCACCTCCTCTAGCCCTGGGCTCTGTCATGTCGGTCCAGTGTTAGTGAGTGCAATCTCCCTAACGCTCTGCCAGCGGCTCGGCTCTGCTCATAGACAAACACTAAATTCCACTGCCCTGCGAGGGCTCAAACTAAACTAAACTACTTCGCTACTCACCAAAACAAAGGCTGTTTTGTGTTGGTGAAAGTCTATTCTACACGGTGGGAGGCCTCACAACACCCCACCTTCTCTGTATAATACACGTTCTTTGGGAAGAAAATGTAATATTTCCGCGAGACGGAAATTATTGTATTTATTCCACTGCGCCCTCTACAGATCTGGTCAATATAAATTACCATTGGCCACATCTGTAGAAGGCGCAGTGGAGTACATAAAATAATTTCCGTCTGGCAGCAGACATATTTAATTTTCTGCCCAAAAAGTGTATTATACAGAGAAGGTGGGGTGCTGAGGCCTCCCACCTCCGAGAATAGACGTTCAACAACACAAAATAACCTTTGTTTTGGTGATTAGAGAAGTAGTTTTGTTTATTTGTACTACAGTTAGAGCCCTTGCAGGGCAGTGGAATTATTTGTCTATAAGCAGAGCCGAGCCACTGGCAGAGCGTTAGAAAGAAGTCACTAACGCTCCGGTGTTTCAAATTGTAAGGAGACCAGATCAAGTTGAGACCGCGTCTACTGTCGTCCTAGTAACAGCAGATGTTGTCCCCGGTGAAAAAAACACGTAGCTGTCCTCGTCAATGCCGTTTTTTTTTCATATCACAATGTCAAAACATACCGATCTGATTCTTGTTTGGGTGAAGAAACGCCAGACAGACGAACACTCACGTTGCGTTGTGGACGGCTCTCCGTTGGTTTTGTTGTTGTTGTTGAGGAAAAGGAAGACAACCACTTCCTGTGTCAGTCTCTCTAACAATAGATTTACACGTTTTATAAATGCAACTATTTGCCATTGGAGTCGGAGTCAACATGTGTAAGGTACAATCACTATTCAGCCCATTCAAAGCGTGCAAATAAACGCATCAATGAATTAATAAATATATAAATAAATGTTCATTCCCTCCTGGGATTCGAACTCTTCCCAATGTCAGCATAAATACACCAGAGAGGCGCTTACTCCGGTGCGCCATTCTTTTCACAACAAATAGGTACCATAAACAAATCATAGAGTATACAACCAGCCATTAAAAAACAAAACAGACATGGTCACAGATTAACTTGAGACCTCAGTCACCACACTGATTTTATTTTACTGGTCTCCAACACGGCTGTTTACTACAGATTTGTTTCTAAAATATCTCACCATGATCTTCTATTATTCATTATGTTATAGGCTACTTAGAAATAGTGAATATGACGCATGATATAGGTTAGATAAACTGTTTATAACATGACCAATTATAGAGAAAATATGGCCAAAAGTGTCTGAAACCCCACATTACAGTGACGTGATTATTGACCAGTCAATTTTAAATGTCCTACAAATTATTGAAGCTAATGTTTATGTAATCTAATCACCTGGAAATAGTATGTTTAAGATACAGTTGCAGTCGCTGCACAGAAAATGGCATTTCAAGGCATGTCCATTTAGAGCTCTGGTCTCCGTTAGGAGCGGTGCTCCTCCCATTGACTGCAAATTCCACTACCGTGCGAGGTCTCCAACTGTAGTAAAACTAAAGAAAACGATTTTGCTACTCATCGAAACAAAGGCTGTTTTGTGTTGCTGAAAAACTATTCTCCACGGTGGGTTACATCTCAGCACACCACCTTCTCTGTATAATACACTTTTTGTGCAGAAAATAAAATATGTATTGCAGGTGAGTATTAAATTACTCACCTGCGCCCTCTACAGATCTGGTCAATATAAATAACCATTGATCATTAGGCCTACCATTGATCATAAACGAACAGTTTATCTAACCTATCATGCGTCATATTTACTATTTCTAAGTAGCCTATAACATAATGAATAATAGATGATCATGGTGAGATATTTGAGAAACAAATCTGTACTAAACAGCCGTGTGTTAGAGACCAGTAAAATAAAATCAGTGTGGTGACTTGAGGTCTCAAGTTGATCTGGCGACCATGTCTGTTTTGTTTTTTTAATGGCTGGTTGTATACTGTATGAGTTGTTAACGGTACGCAATTGTTGTGAGAAGAATGGCTCACTGGTGTAAGCACCTGTCTGGTGAATTTATGCTGACATTGGGAGTGGTTCGAATCCCCGAGGGGATAAACAATTATTTATTTATTTATGTATTCATTGATGCGTTTATTTCCACGCTTTAAATGGGCTGAATAGATATTGTACCTTACACACAATGACTCCAATGGCGAATAGTAGCATTTATAAAACGTTTAAATCTATTGTTAGAGAGACTGACACAGGAAAGAGTCTTCCTGTTTCTCAACAACAACAAAACCAACGGAGAGCCAGCGCCCAACGCAACGTGAGTGTTCGTCTGTCTGACGTTTCTTCATCCAAACAAGAATCAGATCGGTATGTTTTGACATTGTGATATGAAAACAAAAAACAACAGGCATTGACGAGGACAGCTACGTGTTCTTTCACCGTGGACAACATCTGCTGTTACTAGGACAACAGTAGACGCGGTCTCAACTTGATCTGGTCTCGTCTTAATCTTTGCCCTGTTTGTTGGACCAGGGCTACTCCTTTGTATCAGGAACTTCCTGCCTTTGGAAAACGTTGTTATTTGCAAAGCTACTATAGATAGCTACGTAGCACGTAGCCTATATCTAGTGATATACGTGTCGCTTCTATCTCGTGGCAAGGCTTAATATGAATATGAATATGACCAACTATAAGCCAAGGAAAGACGCATGAAGGTATGTTGTAAACACTAGCCATGGTTCACATATAACGCTCGTCTGTCACAAGTGTCATGGCGCTACTTGTTCCCGTTTTTTGAAAATTATACATTTACAACCCGTACATCTACATAAACGTTCAGATTTAAAATATAACGTGCTGACCCCCCGGCTACGGATGTAACAGGTTAAAGCGTCTGGGTTTAAGTACCCGTATCTTCCGTATTGTTCAATAAAAAGTGTTTTAATCCGATCGCCGGCCATTTGTTTATTATCTTTTTTATAATGTATCAGGGTGCAATACACCTCCCAACCGATAAGGGCGCGTAAAGCATATGGAGTAAATTCGGAGAAAATGGCCGGCGATCGAATTAAAAAGCTTTTTATTGAACAATACGGAAGAGATACGGGTAATTAGACCCGGGCGTTTTCACTTGGCCAAAAGGTAAGCACGTTATATTTTAAATCTGAACGTTTATGTAGATGTACGGGTTGTAAATGTAGCGCCATGACTGTCATGGTACGACAGTCATCATGTTTAATGGCTAGTTGTAAACAAACACAGCAGCAGATATGACGTTTTTTTCGGTGCACTTTGATCCCAACCTGAACTGACAGTCCAGTCAAAAGTGATCCTGAACACTTTGACACTCGTTGATTGACAGGAATAGCTGCTGCTAGGGCTCCTCAATAAGTATTTATCCTGCCATCATCTCTACTAGTTGTACATTGGACTGTGTGAGAAAGAGAATGATGCTCTGTGTTCAACCATTGAGGGGGCTGGTGGATGAGAAGGTCGCTGTACTGGTGAGGAACAACACGTCACCAGGTCAGTGGTGTGGAAAGTAACATTTACCCAAACTTTACTGTACTGTTTTACTTCTACTCCACTACATCTCAGAGGCAAATATTGCACTTTTACTCCACTGCGATTATTCAAATACATAAAAAAACTTGAGTTACTAGTTACTTTGTGGATTTTGATTATTATTACAAAACATACATTAACCACTTCAGCCGAATGCATAGGCCCCTACTTAGACTATAGGTGAAGCGAAGTGTTGTGAGCTTGTAGATATGCTATTATCAAAGCATGTTTATACATTTGGAAAATTGTGAAATGGGACATTCTGCAAAATGAGTACTTTTACTTACAGTACTTTTTTACACAGTACAATTTTAATGCGAATACTTTTGTACTTTTACTCAAGTGCATTTTGAATGCCGGACTTTTGCTTGTAAAAGAGTAATTCTACCTTGCAGTAATGATACTTTTACTTAAGTACAAAATGTGAGTACTTTTTCCACCACTGCACCAGGTCAACAGCAGACCTTACGCTCTCTGCTGCAGTCAGATGATGGAGACTTCTGGGAGGCTTATGGTCATTACACCAGTGATGCACGAGGAGATGTGAATGGTAGGCATTAAGACATGTAGGCTACATTATAAACATAACATTACATAACATTTCTTTTTAATGAACACAGGGTCATTTTGTCCAATCTGTATGGTAGATAATATAACTTATATTAAGGGTTCATCGCCATGCTGGCTTGAGGTGGACATTTTTGTCTAAATGCCATTTTTGCCACGGACATACAAAATGAGTGGACAATAATATTACCAGAAACACAAGAGCTATAGCCCTGAAATACCATAACAGGTCAGTAACTCTGAGAGTGTTCAAATGGAGTGTAAAAGTGTAAAAAGGAAAATCTAAAATTTGCCACAGAAAATCTAAAATTTGCCACGGACAAGACCAAGTCTTTGCCACGGACACATTTGTCCGTGTGTACGGACATATTGATGACCCCAGAACTCATACAATTGGGGTAGTTGTATGTTGTCTCCCCCTGCTCTTCTATTGAGACATTTAGGTCGTGTCAAAGGTCAGGTCTCACCTAGACACAGGATCTGACACAAATTTTGACCTGATGGTCAAGATTCAATTTCTCCCCTGAGCAAGCAGACAGGCTCTATTAGCTCAATGGTGAAAATGTCGGCACTTGCGCAGGAAACCGGGTTCAAATCTGGGGTAGAGGAGAGGAATGTTACATAGTGCAGCTTTAAATTAAAAACCACCAATGTGGTTTACATTTCACATAATATTTGTCTTCTTTTCCTATCGAAACAGGATTTCTTCACAGAGATCATAAACAAACAATCTTATTTCATTGGATTCCTTCCATAGTTGTCAGTGATGCATGTTTGGGGGGAACCTATGATGGGGTGGAACCCATGGGTCTGATCTGGAGCATGAGACCCGTACCTGGCAGTAGAACTGGACTACGGTAAGACAATTGAGTAATAATGCAATTCAATATAACCATATAATCATATCTCTGCTGTCCGGCAGGAACCACCTAACTCCAAAATGTTCATTTTTCCGGAAAAAAAAAAAGTGGAGTTAGGAGGTTTTGTTCATCATTGATAAGAACAGCTGAATGGACCTCCAAGCTCACAATGAGGTTGGAGGTCAAAAGAGGGTGGAGCCTGGAGTCAGCTAAACCAGCTAAATCCGGTGGACTTTGCTGGTCTAGCAGAACATTTGAGGATTCAATGGAGTTAGCTGGTTTTGTCAGAAGCGCTTTTTAATGCTTTTCATTGGTTCAATATTTTTGAAAATGGAGTTAGCTGGTTTCTGCTGGACAGCACAAATACAAATACACAACCGATATATGTCAGTACGATTGGAGAACCAGTACGATTGAAGACAGAGCGCTCGTTTTTAGGCACAGGGCTTCGGGGCGAGGCGGGGCTTTTCGAGACAGGGTTTATTAGCGAGACTCGCTAGTCCTCCTCCTCGCGAGCCTCGCGTAATAAACCGTCCTCCTTCTCCTCGGAGGAGGAGGAGAAGGTGAACGCGGCGCCACGAGGCGGGGCTTTGATGCGACGCCGACGCGGACCTGTCTTTTGTTGTTCCCCCCCACATAGCAACCAGGAAGCTACGCTAGGGGAACGCTGAACACGCGTTCACACGCACACGCATGTCCATGACGGAGGCGCGCCGACTCAGCAGAGCTTGAGGCAGAGGAGGCGCGCCCTTGCGCCTCCAGGCGCGAGTGCCCACGCTGACCGGCCGATGCTCTGCTGAGTCGACACAGCGCCATTCGAGTTGTAAACCGATAGGGACAGAATAGTTCTTTTCATGGATCACTGCGTGTGTGTGTGTGTGTGTGTGTGTGTCAGGGAGAAAGTAAAACAAAAGCCAGAACACAATAAAAGTATCTTAACAGTCCTGCTTTCAATAAACCAAAAAAAGCATGAGCGCGTGTGTGTGCGCGTGTGTGTGCGCTTGTGTGTGTGTGTGTGTGTGTGTGTGTTTGTGTGTGTGTGTGTGTGTGTGAGACTGTGTGTGTGTGGTCGTGGCCATATATGTTTGTGCACAAGCCTGGCTTGTGGCTCCCTCTAGTGTTGCTTCTACAGAATTGCTGGGTGGGTGGTAAAAACGAGCGCGCTTTCTTCAATCGTCCTGGTTCTCCAATCATACTGTAACATATATGAAGATACACATGAAGGCAAAACATGAAATAACATGGTTAACAGTAACACACATCACATGTCCCACAAATAGACAGGGTGCCAATGTTGTTTGTGGCACTGAACCTATGGCTAATGTCCTTTGAAACCAGAATGATCTAATTTCCAGAGTCCTTTAGCCAGAATATAGCTTTTTACATTAGATTTATTTTATGTATTTTTTAAAAGAAAAAGAAAGAAAGCTTTGAAGGTACTGTATTGACACATGCAGCCACAAACTATCACTTGCACTACGCAAATGTCGGTATTTAGAATATTATTCTCTCATTGATCACTGTAAGCAGTGGTGGAAAGTAACTAAGTACATTTACTCAAGTACTGTACTTAAGTACAATTTTGAGGTACTTTACTGGAGTATTTCCGATTGTATTTTTTTTATTTTTTTATTATTATACTTTACTCCATTACAATTATTTGAAAACTTTAGTTACTAGTTTTAAAAATATATGTTTATTTTATTTGAAAGTGGAGTATCCCTTTAATTTACCTGTAACAGAGTAGTTCTACATTGCAGTATTGATACTTTTACTTTAGTAAAAGATTTGAGTGCTTTCCCATTTTTTAAGTCTCCACAAGCTTGCTTTGTTGTAGCTTGACCGCAGTGTCAAGTGTGACAGTATAAAGTAGTGTCCAGCATGCTCTGAACCTCTCTTGTGTATCCCCCTTTCTTTATGTGTCCTTTAGGTTTAGGAAGATGGACGTCCAGAAGCCCACGGTGATCACCATCTCACTGTACCAACACCATGTGAGTGAGGGCTTCAAGGAGCAGGCAGCCCTGGCCAGTGTCGTCATAGAGCGCTGGTACATGGCTCCTGGTGTCCGGAGGGTTGATGTCACCGAGGGTGGCCTCACAGGAACCCTCTTCCTGCCACCAGGTACAGTACGTCGCACAGCAGCGTTGGCAGGTTTTGCGAGAGAAATAGGCAACCAGGTCTATGAAAACGAGCCCCAAAAGAAGCAACTATTGTCACAATCTGCCCCATGCGCTGCCTGCCTCTGCCCCTGCCCTGTGTAATGTGCCCTTGCCCTGGGGTGACTTTGCCCAGTGTCTGATTGCCTAGAGTGGACTTACCTGCGGGTGTCAGCCGTGCCTAGTTGGCTAACCAGCCTCGGAGACTATTTAAGACACGTGATAGTGAAATGCAACCCACTTCGAGCAAGACCCGGAAAAGACGCGCTGTGATTGGCCAGTAGTCACTTTGAGTGGCAGTTGGGGCAAACGCCCCAAAACATGATTTACGATTCTGTCCTTATCGGTATATAACTCGACCGGCGCTGAGTAGGCTCAAAGCGAACTTCGCAACGTTCGGCACGGCAACTCGCTCGCTTTAGCTCGCTCGGTGGTGCCTCTCGTGGCTCAAGTTCGCTTGAGACTGCGCGCTTCTGTCACGGTCCAAAACTATACTTTTTGGGCCAAAAAAAAATTGTCCACGGTTGTCGGAAAAAGAGTGTCAGCAGCGGGATTCGATCACTAGAGGTTGAGGTTGGCAGTCTAACACTTAATGAGGCACGCCACCAGACCAGTTTGAGAATTGGGGTTTTGGGCTGTATTAGACTGTGACAACGCTTGCACCGTCCCCTCTGGGGGCGGAGTCCTTATTTTCTCGTTTTTGCATTCAGCCAATCGCAAGGTAGAACAATGTCACGCATTTAGACTGCCTGTGACTGCTCCATGGGCTGGATCACTGTTGTATTGTTGTATGTTATTCCGTGTTTCCGTGTATTCCCCCGGGTCCTGTATTTCGCCCTGTGAGGTGTACCTCTGTTTGCATTATTATTATGAAGTAAAGTCGTTGTTAAACTGTCCTCCTTGGTTTCCTGCCTTTACTTTGAAGTTGAGTTGCTGCATATGGGTCCATAAACACCAGGGTCCCTGAAAACTATAGGCCATATGAGCACTATATTCAAACAAATCGTAAAAAAAAAAAAAGCAAAACATTTTAACAACACAAATCTGGTACGGGCGTCCCTGGCACAAAATATTTTAGATGGAAGGGGATCCATGGACAAATGCATATTCATTTGGGGGTCCTTGACACAAAAATGTTTGAGAACCCCTGGTTTAAACAACATTTGGAAACAAGCCCAAATAAGCAACTACACTTTAGGAACAAGCCCAAAAACCCTGCAACCCGCAACTACCAATAACTTACAAGCAACTTAACAGAAAAAAGAAGCCCAAAGTCACTTATAATAAGCAGGTATACATCAAATCAAGTCTAAATGTTTTTTTGTAAAGCACACATCAATACACAGGAAAATGTATTCTGCCCAAGCGATTACTTGACTGGTTTGTTGTTGTTCTTTAAGGCCCTGGACCTTTCCCAGGCCTGTTGGACCTGTGGGGGGGAGGCGGGGGGAGGCCGGAGTACCGCTCTGCCCTGCTGGCCTCTCACGGCTACGCATCTTTCACCCTGGATTACATGGCTCCCAGAACCATCGGAGGCACGACCGCTCACGTGGGCAACGACTACTTTGAGGTACCGTAGGTGTTTGCTTTTGTTTGTTCGTGAGAGCGTGTGCATGTGAGTGTGTTTGTTTATGTAAACATCAGTGCTTAACCCATTAAGACTGGGAACGCATCTGTGTGTTATTTTTTAAATTTCTCCGGCTATTCAAAAATAGCAGATCTACAAGCTCATAGCGCAGCTCAGAGTGCCGTGCTATGAGCTTGTAGATCTGCTATTTAAAAATGAAATTGAGAATGTTTGCAAATCTTTGAATATATATATTTTTAAAGTGAACATTTTAACTCAAATCTTTCCTTCTAAATCCTAACAGTTTTTTGGAGAAAAAAACCGTATGTTGCTATAATATCAGTGGTTCTCAATGATATGATATGTATTGGTCCGCGAACCCCCTCCATCTCAAAATATGTTGTTCCAGGGACCCCAAAAGCAAATATTTGAGTTAAAAATGTATATATATATATCAGCCTGATCTCCAGAGAATACCGTAACATTGCACGGAACGAGTGCACTTCATTCCGTGGATAGTCGCCTCGGAACTCCCAAATTGCGTGCATATGTACGGCGAGTCCCACGGTGGGCGTAACCAGTCGCAACACGGAAAAACCCGGAAGCAGAGCAGTCCGCACAATAAAATTTACGATTCTGTGCCTATCGGTACATAACTCAAACGGCGCTGAGTAGGCACAGGCGAATGTCCCACCGTTCAGGACGGCAACTCGGTCGCCTTAGCTCCCTCGGTGGTCCTTCACGGGGGGACAATTCGCCTGTGACTGCGCGCCTCCGAAATGGTTTTGTCACAAAGGCAGCGCCGTACCATATGCACGCAATTCGGGAGTTCCGAGGCGGCTATCCACGGAATGAAGTGCACTCGTTCCGTGCAATGTTACGGTAATCTCTGGAGATCGGGTTGATATATATATATATATATATATATATATAAATGTACATTAAAAGATTTGCACACATTTTCACTTTCAAAAAAATAAATAGCAGATCTACAAGCTCATTTTGTATATCTGCTATGTTTGAATAGACAAAGACATCTAAAATGACACAGACGCGTTCCCGGTCTTAATGGGTTAATTAATGCTGGAGCTGGGCTCCGGGACCTCCCTCCTGCGCTCCGCTACCTCTAGAAGGTGTACCGTCACCTCAAATGCGCATACAATACAATATGTTTTTATTTTGGCTATTTATTACTAATTCAGCTTTCACATTTTCCCCACATGCCCCTTCCTGCAATGATAAAAGGACCTCAGGATGAAATTAAATCTTCACCAAAAAACACTTAATTATTCACTGTTAGAAAAATTGCGGGTGGTCTGATCGAGTCCTACGCTAGTTGCGGAGCGCTCCGCCTCCCCCTCACGTCAAAACAGTTGTCAATGTTTACAACTTGATGAGAAGACATGTGGAAATATCCTTATGGAACCAGAGAGAGTGACAGAGAGGAAAAAAACACCACGAGAGTAAATTAACAAATGATAAGGCAAA
Source organism: Gymnoscopelus braueri (assembly GCF_963280865.1). Classification (NCBI taxonomy): domain Eukaryota; kingdom Metazoa; phylum Chordata; class Actinopteri; order Myctophiformes; family Myctophidae; genus Gymnoscopelus; species Gymnoscopelus braueri. Next base: position 4,260,057 of record NC_137610.1, read on the forward strand.
CATCTGTTCTCTCCTCCCCTGTAATTAAATAACAGCCTACGCCGATGTGCATCTGTCTCTGGGTGTGTTGCCGAGCTGGGCAGAGCATATCTGTCTGTGTTCTGTGACTATCTCCTGACAAAAGTCAGAGTGAGTAGAGAGAATTAACTCCCCAGTAGACTGAGCATGTACTCCTGTTGCCTAAGGCTGAATATGTTTAAATATATTTTTTACCTCATGCAATGTTTTAATGTCATAATAGTAAGTACCATCTGTGGGTGTCCACAGTACAACAGTGTATACACAAACCACACATGTTGTCAAAACCACTTAATGGCCACAATACAAAAAACACAATTAAATCGTTAATCGCAATTATTTGTGTGACAATGGATCGTCAACTTAAATTTGTAACATCGCCCTACTCCTCCCCTTCATCAAAAGTGGCATTGGTTATCTTTAACAGATGTTTTATAGCAAACTAGACAGAGTCAACACCAGTCCTGTCTAGTGACTTCCCAAAACATATTGATGACTGAGTATCATGCAAAAAACACTTTGCATAGAAATCCTTATTGTGAAAGTTGTGATTCTTTAGATTAGATTAAATTAGATAAGATTAGATTAGTGTCCTTAACCCATTTAGACCTGAGGCCTAAATGGGTTGCTATATACTGTACATAGCAACAACTACCTAAATATGTTGCTATATACTGTACATAGCAACAACTACCTAAATATGTTGCTATATACTGTACATAGCAACAACTACCCCAAAAGGCGTTCCCGGATTGAAAGGTATAGTTACGTATAGGGGTTCCCTAAATTAAGGGTAAATCATTTTGCTCACTAAGTATTAGTAATTAGTTGTCAGCTGCAGTCTGAGGAACCCACAGGACTGCAGGTTTCAATTCAGCCATTTCATCAAGGACTAATTACAAACACTAGGTGAATGCAAGGAAGAGCAGAGTTTGGAAACAGTCACAGTACAAAGGACTGGAGTTGAGAAACACTGGTTCAATATCTTTGTTACATGATGTTCTTGTCTTATATGAAGTAGTGTTTCTCTCCTGTCTTTCTCCTCAGACTGCGTTCACGTTCCTTAAAGAGCATCCTAAGGTGTGCAGTGACAGGATTGCCATGATGGGCTTGTCCTTCGGGACCTCTGTGATGTTGGGAATGGCTGTGTACTCCACAGTCATAAAGGTATATGGATGTGTAGAATGTCTGTGTACTCCACAGTCATAAAGGTATATGGATGTGTAGAATGTCTGTGTACTCCACAGTTATAAAGGTATATGGATGTGTAGAATGTCTGTGTACTCCACAGTCATAAAGGTATATGGATGTGTAGAATGTCTGTGTACTCCACAGTTATAAAGGTATATGGATGTGTAGAATGTCTGTGTACTCCACAGTCATAAAGCTATATGGATGTGTAGAATGTCTGTGTACTCCACAGTCATAAAGCTATATGGATGTGTAGAATGTCTGTGTACTCCACAGTTATAAAGGTATATGGATGTGTAGAATGTCTGTGTACTCCACAGTCATAAAGCTATATGGATGTGTAGAATGTCTGTGTACTCCAGTCATAAAGCTATATGGATGTGTAGAATGTCTGTGTACTCCACAGTTATAAAGGTATATGGATGTGTAGAATGTCTGTGTACTCCACAGTCATAAAGCTATATGGATGTGTAGAATGTCTGTGTACTCCACAGTCATAAAGGTATATGGATGTGTAGAATGTCTGTGTACTCCACAGTCATAAAGGTATATGGATGTGTAGAATGTCTGTGTACTCCACAGTTATAAAGGTATATGGATGTGTAGAATGTCTGTGTACTCCACAGTCATAAAGGTATATGGATGTGTAGAATGTCTGTGTACTCCACAGTCATAAAGGTGTGGGTGTCTCATGTCAGTTGCTCTAAATTGTGTGTTAATGTGTCATGGTGCTGTACAGCAGTGGTTTTCAACCCTTTTCATATCAAGGTCCATTATTTATTCTGCATTTGAGCCACAGACCACCATTTGAGGAGATTTAGACTCCGACCCAAGACTTCGAATATTTTGTTATCGTAGGATACGATTTTGTCCACAATTCCATGCTGTGTTGTTGTTGGTACCATAGGAGAGATAATAACAGGCAAACGTTGATGAAAATAACAAGTATTTAATTAAGTATTTTGCAGATGTTTACCAATAATTTAACTCTTGAGAGCGTAAAATGAAACCAAATCGACCCGTGACGGTCCATTTGGTTTCATTTTACGCTCTCAAAGAGTTAAAGATCTATAAGGGTCCATTTGGTTTCATTTTACGCTCTCAAAGAGTTAAAGATCTATAAGGGTCCATTTGGTTAACAACTCTCCATCATTTAGCTTGGGACCACCTGGAACCCCCTCAGGGACCACTGGTGGTCCCCGGACCACTGGTTGAGAACCACTGCTGTACAGTATGATAAGAATCAAAACTGTGTCTAATAACAGCATAGCTTCCATGTGCATCTCAGACGTCATGTGGCCACTGGTATTGACGTCAGTGCATAGAGTTAAAAACAATAGAGAGGGCACCCGAAATCCCGTCCCATCCACTTGCATTGAGTTGCTCACCCAGTGCATGAGGCGAAATCACCCCTTCTTCCGGTTGGAAAATGTGATGGGCGTAGCCTATTTGGGGCCACTGTGACACGTTTTGCGTCACAGAGGTGACGCGTTTTGCGTCACAGAGGTGCGCAGCCCCGTGCGCAAGCTCGTGAGTCGAGCCCATTGGTCGAAACCGTTTTCTCTCGTTCATGTACAGTGGCCCCAGCCGTTTTAAGCTGCAGTACCTATGGCCAGCATGTCCAATGAAATTCAATGCAAACACTGGGTTCTGGGTGCTTGCGTCAGTGATCTACAGTGACATCAGTATGACATCAGTACCATGACATCACATGACAGGCTGTTCACATGAAGGCAGAGATCCAGCCACGCATGTCGTTGAACTTGGGATTTTTTTCTTTACACAATTGCATATTGAACATTTGTTTCTTACTTTACTTACTGTATTTGTTTATTTACGGGACAGTGCACATTAATGAACTTTCGATGCATGTAAATGAATCAATTGAACATGATCTCATGGAAACATGCCGGATTTAGCTAGAAGCTCATTTCCATCCGTAGTCCCACATTTAAAAACAACAAACATGACAAAAACATACAATAACTGCCTTCACATACATTTAACTAACAACCTAAATACCTACTATAAAGTCTAATACCTAACCTACCTACCTAATAGAATATCTAAAGCCTATTTTGACATATCTAAGATTTAACATGTATCGATGGTCACATGTTTGAGACATTTTTAAAGGAGTTGTTCACCCAAAAAAGTACTTATTGCCTACCAATTACACACCCCATGAAGCATTGAATTCATGGAGATTTTTGTCACAATTGTAATGGCAGCTTTTACATGTTACTTTATGTAAGTTAAGCAAATCAGGAAGATGCAGGACTCAGTTGTCAGGAACCAAACTCCATACTTTATTGTAGATCTCATCACAGCAGAGAGAGACTAGTGTCTCCCTCCAGGGCTTCTCCCATCACCCTCCAACACCAATGTCTTACACATATTTATACTGGCAGGATGGTACACAAGAGGTAACAACAGATGGTCACTCCTTACATGGGCTTTATTCTATAACTGACTCACCCAGAGTCAGTATGTTTGAAATAGGTTTGCATGAGTCGACTGTTTGTAAAGGACTTTGTCAGGGAGAGGAGTTTAACAAGCAAGAACAGGTGATGATTGTTGCATCTACTAATACATTCAATTAATCAATACCACAATGACTGTTATATGAATTTTATCTACTACATTTGACCCCTTAGGGCATAAATATAAAGTATTTATGTCCTATAAAAATAGAGAAAATTCATAGAATGACAGGATGCAATCATGTACAAATATTCAAAACAAAACTGTATTGTTAGATACACGTGTGATGGCAGTGACAAGCAAGCATTGCGCATATGCTACTGGTCACGTATCCTCAAACAGTGTATTCAACAATTCTACAGTAATGGTTACAGAGAAAGTCAACACCAATAACCATTTTCCCCCCACACTTCACTTCTTATGTATTTAAAAATCATAGGACCTTTTGGCATACTGTATCTTTGATAATGCTATGCTCTTTGACATTTGTTAAACAACTGATGCAGCTTGTAGATTTATACAATTTTTTGGAAATGTTATATCTGATCTGCAGCTTGTAGATCTGCCATTTTTGGGAAAATATATAAATACTATTATGGTGGTGTAGTTCCACACTACACCTCATAGCTTTATTGAATTACCTATTTAGTAGCTAGTTAAGACCTAAATGTACCCATCAGGTCAGGTAATTTACCCTTTGAAAATAGAACTATCTCGGCCTGTCACAGGTCTCTGTTTTAGACTCCTGATCTTGTTGACATAAAAGTCCTCAATCGAAAATACAATTTAAATAAAAATGTTCCCTTAATAAAAATGTTCCCTTACCCCCCAAAGTTTGTGAGTAACTTTCACGGAATAATGGACTGACCAATGGTCGAATAATGGACTGACCAATGGTCGAATAATGGACTGACCAATGGTCGAATAATGGACTGACCAATGGTCAAATAATGGTCGGAAATAAATGTTCCCTGACCCCCCACAGTTTGTGAGTACTTTCATAGAATAATGGACTGACCAATGGTTCTGCAGAAACCATCGGCCGGACCCATGATCCGGAAAGCTGCACACAAACTTTTTGCAGTAACATGTAATACTCAACCGAGGTACAGTTTAACCTGTCTTAATACTATCTCCATCAGTCACTCAAAAATTGCTGTAACAATTTGCTTGATAACCCCTAAAGTTCTAGCCTACGGATTATTCTTTTAGTTCTTTTATTTTAAATTATATCAACACGTGGAATTTGCAACCGAATGGATTTTTCATCACAGTATGGCACTATCAACACACCATGGAATTTTCATTACTCGGGCATTTCGCTACATGGAATAAAATATATAGAATTATGTATTTTAATCCGAGTTTTACTTAACATGTATCTAGCAAGAGCAGAATAAGTGGACTGGAGACAAATAAAATATGTTTTAAATTACCCGTTTCACATTACTAATTGAGCGCCTTGAAACACTACATTTTGAATAATTACTTTGATACATTTAAAAACTCAAATGTATTCCTGTTCCAGTGTTTGGTCTATCTCACTGACACACACAGACACACACAGCCCCTATCGCACCTGCCACCCCCCTTCCCCCCTGTCAGCTATTCTGGGGAGAGGAAAGAAAGTAGGGGAACCAGACTGATGAGTGAACTATATAGTTCATGTGTGTGGAAATAGATTACAATACTGACTTACTCAAGTTCTATGACATTATTGTCTTTTCTTTTAGGCATATTACCCCACCATTAAACAATATTTTCCTTACATTAATTAGTAGAATATAATTCTCAATTTTGGATCGGATTGTACTGCGATTTTTAAGGAAGTACCATTAAACAATATTTTTCTTACATTAATTTAGTAGAATATAATTTTAAATTTTGGATCGGACTGTACTGCAATTTTTTAAGGAGGTTATCTCAAACGAATTCATTTTATCGCCAAATGTTATAGAAATATTATATTCCATTCGGGTGAAGTTTTAGATCATTTATTAGGAAGATTCAGGCAGAGAGCAACAGCATACAGATCATGAGAAGCAGGCCTCCAGGCCTGCTCCAGCAGCCTCTCCTCCAGCCCCTCGGGGCACAAGCCTCCCAAACCTCCTCTACCACAGTTCTTTATACTCCACATTGTACCAAAGAGGCTTTTCTAAATGGTCTTATAAGGTATGGACTAAAGATAAGAGAGACACAACCATAGCTACACAAATACACATAGCTGACACAGTGAGAGTAGCATGAAGGATTCAGATCAGCTGTTCCATTTACAGCTGTAGGTGAGTTACATTTAGCACATTCATGTGTAGAGTGGTTGACTAAAGACCCCTGCTGTGAGTTTAAACTTTCTTAGTTCAGATAAAGTTAGATAGTACAGAAATGATAGAAGAACAGGTTGGCATTCTAATTTATCCATTACATTCCAGAGTTTTGTTTTTGTACATAAATAATCATATTCATGTACATACGACAGGTGATTTATAGAATGCCAAATCAATAGACATTTTCCTACCTACATGTTGATATAGCTATATATTTACTCAACCATTTACTGTATGATCAATCAGACAAAAATATCAGGAGACAGGACGTGCGACTTATAACTGATGCATAATTGCCTGACACAGAAGGCATCACTGACTCTGCCGTTAACCTAATAATAATATCCAACGTAGATCTACTTGTTTGGGTTTGAGAGCTCTCTCTCTCTCATTTTCTATAATTTTCTAAGTGGAGTGTTTGCTATAACAGCAAAGCATCCACCCTGCTCACAGCGCCAATTGTAATGGCAGCTTTTACATGTTACTTTATGTACGTTAAGCAAATCAGGAAGATGCAGGACTCAGTTGTCAGGAACCAAACTCCATACTTTATTGTAGATCTCATCACAGCAGAGAGAGACTAGTGTCTCCCTCCAGGGCTTCTCCCATCACCCTCCAACACCAATGTCTTACACATATTTATACTGGCAGGATGGTACACAAGAGGTAACAACAGATGGTCACTCCTTACATGGGCTTTATTCTATAACTGACTCACCCAGAGTCAGTATGTTTGAAATAGGTTTGCATGAGTCGACTGTTTGTAAAGGACTTTGTCAGGGAGAGGAGTTTAACAAGCAAGAACAGGTGATGATTGTTGCATCTACTAATACATTCAATTAATCAATACCACAATGACTGTTATATGAATTTTATCCACTACACAATCCTAAGCCAATATAATAATAAGACCCTAATGTATCCTGTAGGAGACACAAAGGAGACTCTTTGTGTCTCCTACCAGATACATTAGGGTCTTAATATTATCATCAAAGTATTGGCTTAGGATTGCGACAAAAACAACAAAATCCCCATGAATTCAATGCTTCATGGGGTGTGTAATTGGAAAAGTGTTCCTCGGAGCACAGGTCTCCGCCAGGTCAGGTAGAATCGGCCTCCTGGTGGCGCTATAACAGGCCCATGTGAAAAATTTGAACATTTTGGGGCAGAGGTTCGGAATTGGCATCCAGGGAGTGTGTGTGTGCAAAGTTTTGCTGCGATCAGGCTAACGGTGCCGGAGATTAGCTGTTCACAGACAGAAGGACGGACGGACAGGGTGCGTCTTCGGCCTGGCGGAGACAATAAGTTATTTTTTGGGTGAACTACTTTAACCATTGTTTTAGTTGTGTTTGAAAGGTACACAGGTTGGGGCTTTCCCTTAGAGTGGCTGGGAGGCTATTCCATCGTACGCTGCCCTTGATGGAGAGGACATTCTGTCTCGCGTAGCCAGACATCTATTCCACAATCTCTGAATGCTATATAGAGTCTGGAACTACACCTCCTGAAATCCGAACACAGAAGCTGGCATATGTTCATCATTTCCGTTTACTTCCGTTAAAATATATTTAAAAATATCTTTACATTTTATTTTCTTATTTCCTTTTCGGCTAAGCAGCAAGCTATTATGCTTAAATCATACATGGGCAACTGGTGGCCCGGGGGCCACATGCGGCCCCCACCGTCACTTAATGCGGCCCGCAGGTTAATATCGGAATAGTGATATATTATTGATTTCAGCTGTTACAATTCCAAACATGCATACATGATCCGCATGAATTACTTCAGTCTATATTAGTAGCTTAATGACTAGTATTAAAATTCTATTGTCTTTTTTATGTCCAATTTATTTGTATTTAAGTTCATAGTTAAAATAAGTATACAGTAACTAAATGCTAAATTGTTACTTTTCAGGCTTGCAATAAAAAAATAGCACAAAAAAATCAATTAAAAAAAAATAGCAAAAATAGCAGATCTACAAGCTCAAAATGCGTCGCAAGCTTGTAGATCGGCTGTTTTTGCTACTTTTGTGTGATATAGAATGGCGAAGTACGGCATTAATTTACGAAAAAGTTAAAATACGGAGATAAGGTGTCTGCCCGACAGTATATGCAATGTGGCCCTCTGGAGTGAGTGTGGAAATATAGTGGCCCTCTCCATCATCAAAGTTGCATCACCCCTGGCTTAAATGATTTTGATTTATATTAGGATACATTTATGAATCATGCCTTCATTATTTATATGTTTTCTTCCAGCCCAGGTGTTTGGTGAGTGTCAGTGGGAGTCATGTCCAGCCTGTCAGAGGAACCCTCTCTGAAATCCTTCATGAATATAATAAGTATGCTGTTTCAAACTGCTTTTCTATCAAAGAACATATTCTATGCTGCAGAAAGTCTGCTGCATGACATAAGATAACACACCAGAAACAACAGCCACATGCACAGCGTTAGCAGCACAATATAAGTGAGTTAGTGCATGAGTGCTGTGGCGATTGGCCAAATTAAAACTATAACGTACATTAATGCTTTGGTTCTCAAAGTGGGGTCCGAGGATCCCCAGGGTTCCTTGGGGGGGTTCCAGGGGGTCCCCAGCAAAAGTAGTTAATATAGTGTCACAATGATTTGAACCACTTTAACCATATTTTATACTTTGGCTATTCCAAATTAGCAGATATACAAGCTCAGGGCTTGTAGATCTACTATTTTTGAAACATTTTGAAAATGTGTGCAAATCTTTGAATATGATTATATATGTTATAAAGCAAACGTATTTTACTCAAATATTTTCTTCTGGAGGCCCCTGGCACAAAATATTTTTGAGATGGGGGGTCCGCAGCCAAATAAATATCATTTTTGGGTCAGTCAAACCGGTGTTGGCTGTCTCTTTCTCATTGTAGCCTATTGCTGCACAGTGCTGCCGCCTGGTGGCCAGAGAAAGTAATGTTCCTTGTTTGGTACCGTGGGAAACTGGAAAATTTTATAGAATTGGGGGCAGGACATAAGTAAATCTATGAAGTGGATGCAAAAAACTGTATATGCCCCTGAACTCAGGAAGCATCATCAATATTTGTGTTTTCCATGAATAGGTCAAAAATACCACTACAGCTACCTAAAAACTATTTTTTTAAATAAGAGCCAGGGCATTGCAGTGCCTGATCTGTCTTGTGCTAAATAGCAATTGTTATCACACTTTCAAATTTTCCTGTGACTTCAGGACCTGAACTGACTTACTACAGACGTTGTGTAAACCTCCAACTAGGAATGCCAAGAACACACGATATGATGAGGAGAATAGAGTTATCTGGCACGATCTGATTCTGCCCATTCCAACGGACCCCTCCAAGAAAGTGGATGTAAGTATGTGTTTGAGACACATCTCTGTTTTTGGTCAGACTGAATTAACCCATTAAGACCTGAGGCTGATTCTACAAATGTCTTCTAAATCCTAACAGTATTCTGAAAAACTTATGTTGCTGTAACAGTGGTTCTCAAACTTTTTCATGTCAAGGACCCCCGAAATTATACATAATTTGGCCGCCGACCCCCATCTCAAAATATTTTGTTCCAGGGACCCCCAGAAGCAAATGATTTGAGTAAAAAGATTTCGCTTAAAAAATATATTATATTCAAAGATTTACACCCATTTTCAAGACTTTTCAAAAATAGCCGATCTACAAGCTCATAGCGTGGCACACAGTGACACGCTATGAGCTTGTAGATCTGCTATTTTTTAATAGCCAACCAATGTGCTATATTCATAGCACAAAAAATATTTGCTTGAAAAAACATATATTCAAAGATTTGCTCAGATTTTCAAGATTTAAAAAAAATAGCAGATTTACAAGCTCGTAGCGCCGCTACAAGCTTGTACATCTGCTATTTTTGAATAGCCAAAGTATAAAATATGTGACACGCTATGAGCTTGTAGATCTGCTATTTTTGAATAGCCAACCAATTTGCTATATTCATATAGCTAAAATGCTTTCCCGGTTGTACATTCCTTTTGGGAAATGTGGACTGTCTGATATGTTTGATTTATGTTTGATATTATACATTTAACAATTTACCCTGGTGTCCCTAATTTGGGCAATTTTTCTGAATTTGTCAAAAATGTGCAAAAATAAATAAATAAAAATACATACATTGCGAAAATAGCAGATCTACATGTCACAAAGCGTTGCGGTGTGACATTTTGTTATAGCTTGTAGATATGCTATTTGTGTTATTTGTTGAAGTAGAGTTTATAGAGTTATTGTTGTTGTTTTTTTGTTTTTTTTTAATTGAACCCTGACTGTATGTACCTCTTATAGTCCCAAAGGGACCAAGCTCTCATTCAATGCAAAACATTTCATGTACAGATGAGGTACAATGAGGAAAATGCTAGAGAAATAAACCCCGGCAATAAAGACTGTATCCTATCAGGTTGGTCAGCTGCAGTGTCCTCTTCTACTGCTTGTGGGTGAGGATGACCAGAACTGGGCTGCTGCAGAATCAGCTGAAGATGTGAGTTCCTGACTTTTACATATTGTGTTATGATGGGATTAATCAGGGCTGAAATATGGATATATGTGCTAAACGTAGCTTAGTTGCTTCTTATGGGCTTGTTTTAATAGACATGGCCGCTTGTTTCTCTTGCAAAATCTGGCAACACACTGATTACCTGCATTACACCTGCAGCCTGCTAGGGAGGAAGTGAATAGATATTGATATTGAATTTGTATAGTCTTTGGTATGACTTGGGATAGAAACCCCCATCTCCCAGTCTCAGGGAGGACATTCTAACCACAAGGCCACTGAGCTGGTTACGCATGACAAGTGCACCAGTGAAAACCACGAATACCAGCTATATGTGTGCTAATGTTAGCTTGGGGCTTTAACCTATTTAGACCTGAGATACGATTCTACAAATGTCTTCTAAATCCTATCAGTTTTCTATGTCAGTGGTTCTCAAACATTTTCACGTCAAGGTCCACCCAAAATGGTATGTATTTGGCCCCCCCATCTAAAAATATTTGCTTGAAAAAACATATATATTTGCACTGATTTTCAAGATTTTTCAAAAATAGCAGATTTACAAGCTCGTAGCGCTGCTACGAGCTTGTACATCTGCTATTTTTCAATAGCCAAAGTATAAAATATGACTAAAATAAAAAATGACACATGCGTTCACAGATTCAATGGGCAAAGCCATATTGATTATGCTGCCAGTGTGTGGTATTGTGGTCCTAACTCAACATATCAAACATACATTACAAACAGCACAAATTAAATCGTTTTAAAACTTCATCCTCGTATCAATTCTCTTTTTGAGGAACTCGAATGGTGTATAGTAGATTAACACGTCAGAGATTACTCACGCAAAATGTACTCCATGCTTGGCAAATTAATGTTACTCGAGTTAAGGGACATCCATTGACACTTTGTTGCCATTACATTCAAGAGCTCAATGGAGAAAAAGTACAGTACTTACTTCTTTATACACTGCGGTTCAGTAGAACTGACTGAAATCTGTTGCTTTCAAAAACAATTTGTCTGCTTAATGGTTTTAGTATGTAAACCCTGTAATTTTATAATGAGGCCAATCTGCTGGTATGCTGCCTGTCTTAATTGAATTGTCATGTCCATTGCCTTACTGTAAGAATGCTGCTGAATGAATGAATTCATGAATTCATTACAACCCAAACAGATACTGAAAAACATGCTGACCTAGGGGCTTCTTCCAGTCGAGGAACCTAAATAAATAATGGCCCAAACTTTGAGGTGTGTTTGAGATGTTCGAAGCACAGTTTGTTATTGAAAATACATGCTCTTCTTTCCCCATGCAGATGAAAGAGATGATGGAGAGGGCAGGCAACAGTCACCTGTTAACCGTCCTGTCTTACCCCGGCACAGGCCATCTGATCGAGCCTCCTCACAGCCCTCACACCCGCTCTAGTAACTTCATGGCAGGCGGCTTGAAGAAGAAAGGTAGGATCACGTTGTTCAGTCAGACACGCTCGCCAAGACGGAAACCATTAATTGCAATGATATTGCGTTGTACTTGGCGGAGTGTCTCTGCTCCTATGATACTGCAAAATAAACCGTGCAAGCGCCATTTTAACCATGATAGATTCAATAATCTATATTTTCTTATAACTTTTGGGAAAATGAAAATAAATAAAAAATTAAATAAATAAAAAAACTATTTGAAAAAACACGGTCTCCTCACGCATTACAAGGACAATATCAGTCACCAGAACCAAGGACGGGTGTTTTCGATGAATCCGTCATGGTTAAAATGGAGTTTGAAGATACAATAGGTTTGTATAGGAAGGGGGCGTGTCTGTTAAAATGAATATTGAATCAAGCAACTTAAAACTGTCTGAGGTGCTCTTTTAAGCCCGAGTAGACGTTAGAATGATGTTTGAAAGTGAAATATCCCTTTTAAAGCCTCAATCTGTGATTTCTTCACCGAGTTGGCAGTAAGAAGAACAGCAGGAACAATATTAATAAAACATTATAATGTCACACATTGTGTTCATCGTTTAGGAATCAGCGCTAGCGTGGGAGGCTCCTTTCATATTGTTTCACAAATCGCACATTAGGACTTGGCCATACAAACATTTTCAGTTTTGAGATTTTATTTTGCTTTAATCCATGCGCAATGCTCCATTTGTGTCCATTTGTCACTCAACTGTGTATACATACATGGACGTATACGGTGTCCGTCGTACGTATACAGCAGAGTGTGGGTCTTATGCAAGTAATGGTGCAGAAATAGTCCCGAAATAGTGATACATCGGCGTGTAAATACGCTGGAAACACTGCTCAGCCCGCGGACGAAGCAACATTTTTCAGATGGTCTCTGGCACATAGACTGTAAAAAATATGGACAGCGTTACGTTCATAGACTACAGACCATAAATGAAGCCTATATTTCAGCAATTTCAAACCCAATTTCTATATTGGGTCCGAAAAATGTATGCGGAAATTAATGCTATTGGTTGGGACCAGAGCGGGGGGTGGGGAATCAATGTTGTTGGTTGTGTAGCTTGTAGCCTCGGAAACCCATGCCTTTTTTTTTGTTACAAAAGAAAAAAATCACACCCAGTGTGAAGTGAGCGGTGTTATTTAGCAACAACAGTGGTCATCACAGTGATGGAAGCTCACTTCAAAAAAATTGAGCTTCCATCACTTAAAAAAAAAATAGTACTGAGCAAAGGGTGTGAATAGAGTCAACCAATCACAGTACAGCGAAAGACACATTTTCACGACGGTCTTTTCACGACGGTCCCAAACCCACTTATAGGAGCGGCTACACCGCTCAAAAAGTCTGGGGGAACCATGCAGGAACGGTGGTTTTGGAGTGGGAGTGAACCTGGTTATCTCCTAACCAATCAGAGTGCAGAGGGGCGTCGCTCTAAATTTGCTGACGTCAGCGTGTTCCGTGCACAGGCCGGGGGGGAGGGGAGGCGGGGACATAGATTGGTGAAGCAATAGGAAGCGGCGCTGGAATCCAACCGCCTGGGTTTGGATCCGCCCTTCAAGACCATCGATAGGGCTTGCTCTTTCAGGCTATGTAGCTTGCCAATCAAATCATCACAAGGTAGCCACGCCCCTCCTACAGCATACCCTACTTTATCATCAATTTGAAAATAAATGGGACCATCATTTACCAAAACGCATATCATGGTGATTGAAAGAAGACTTTAAACTAGCGACTGGAAGCATATAGTATTTATGACAATGTTTATTAAGGTAATGAAATCGAGTGTAAAGTTTGGCAAAAACCCGCTTAATTGCTTATGACACCAGCAGGGGTGAAACAGCGAGACTACAGACCATTCATATGAAATAAATAGCATCAATTTACAACCCGGATGCTAGCCCCTTGCTCTGGCATCACGATAATAATTGTCCTCATGCTTGTTTCCATTGCAGTGGTAGTTCTATGGGGAGGGGAGACGAAGGCGCACAGTCATGCACAGGAAGATGCCTGGAACAAGACACTGCACTTCCTGGAGGAGAACCTTTATCGCAGCACAGAGCTGAACACCTCCATGCCTTCATCATGTCTGTGATGATGAAACAATGGACCCCCCCCAAAATAATCACATTTGAACTGGGGACCCCCCCCCCACACACACACACACACACACACACACACACACACACACACACACACACACCCGTACAAGCACTTGGAATTGTAGGAGGTGAGCGATTACAATTAGTTTGACTCGGTTCACCAGATAAATATTGTGAAAATAGCCCAACTATTGTGAGGCGTTGTGAGCTTGTAGATCGGCTACTTTCCACAATTTTTGCTCTTTCTTAGGTAATATTTGACAATTTGGCCAATGTTTGATCATTTTACAGTAGAGTTTGTTGGTTACTTTTGACGTAGTAATGGTCTTATTATTAGTTTATTTTATTCTATTTTAGAGGTATTAAAAAGGTCTTAAACGTCCTAAAATACTGTATGTTGTTTTGTTTACTGTTGAGTGAGAAAACAATGTTGCAACGCTAATCATCTGGAGGTCCCGACCCTCAGTTTGGGAACCCTTGTTGTAGAGAGAATAGAGCGCCGAAGTCCTGACGTCACTGCCAGTAGAGGGCGCTTTCCGCAGGTTCATGGCTTTACTTTTTGTATTGATATCCTCATTGGGGAATCTTAGATCGCTTCATATAAGAACTGTGTTCCAAAAATAAACACACCATCCTGGCGTTTTTACTTATATGGATATGAAGCATCGACTGAAGGTGTAAATGTACACATTTACCCAAAGATTAACACAAAATAAACACTAGAAACGAGTCAAACAACCCAAAGACTACATTTCCCATGAACACGGCTGCTGTAGGGACAGTGATTTCAGACCCGGAAGTAGTAGTTCTTAAGACTTTTAAGGCAGAATTAATTCCATTTTCGCCAGGGTGGTGTGTTTATGTTTGGAACACAGTTCTTATATGACGTGATCTAATATTCTCCAATGGGGATTTCAGCACAAAAAATAAAGCCACAAACCCTGGAACAGTGCCGTCTACTGGCAGTGACGTCAGACTTCGGTGCTGTCAATTACACAAGAGACACAACAGACTATGCTCTTTATTATATAAATATAGAATCACACAGAATGAGTGAATCTTGTATGATGTTCTCTACCAGGGATCTAGTTTTCTGCAGTTTGCAGTCAGTCAGACACAAATAGTATAGTATAAATTATTGAAACGTGGAAATAATCATGGAATTGTATGTACCTCCAAATTACACTGTACTTTGACTAAGTACTTATACTTTACTTGTTTGATATAGCCTCTATCAGGCTGTCAATGAATGTAGATTTGTTGATGGGATATGCTACACAGTGGTTCTCAAACGTTGTCATACAGTATCAAGGACAAAATGTACACGTATTTGGCCACAGACCCCCATCTGACAATAGTTTGAGCCAGGGACCCCCATACAAGAGTTGTGTGTTTTCTTATTTTAATTTTTTTGAGTAGCCAATCATTTCTTGAGGAGCCCCCACCAGGAGGACGTAGAGCCTTCGTCCTACTCCTCCCGCCCAACACTCCCCCGCTGACAGGTGGCGCCCCCAGACTATATGCTGCCACACACTGGGCTAGAAAGAACAATTGCGCCATCTGGTGGTGAGCATTAAGTGTTAACAGTTACGTTATGATAGAGCTCCACCTCTTCTTGGTTGTGTCTCTTTTTCCATTTACAACTCATGCATCTACATAAACGTTCAAATTTCAAATATAAAGTGCTGACCCCACGGCCACAGATGTAACAAGTTGAAACGCTTTGGTCTAAGTACCCGTATCTTCCGTATTGTTCATTAAGAAAGCAGTTTCAATCCGATCGGTGGCCATTTTTCAAAATTTCCTTCATATGCTTTCAACTTCGTGACTCTATCGTTTGGGATGTGTATTGCACTCTGATACACAAGTAAGACGCGCGAACGCTGGAAGTGAACGCAGATTGACTGTGGCTGCTATATTTCAACCACACTGTAGTAGTGCACTCTGCCGGCTGTATACAGGCAGTGCAGCTGCTGGCATCTCAGCACGGAGTTTCGAGTCACATGGAGGCGCGAGCCAATGAGAGCGTGAACACACACGGACAGACCATAAATAAGGGACAGACACACACACAACCCAAGCACGATGATATAGTAAGCTCCACTTGGTCGGCGTTCGCAACTATAGCTCTGTGAGAAAATGTCCGTCAATCGGATTAAAATGCTTTTTATTTTAACAATACAGAAGATGCGAATACTTAGACACAAGCGTTTCAACTTATTACATCTATCGTCGTGGGGTCAGCACTTTATATTTGAAATTTGAACATTTATGTAGATGTGCGGGTTGTAAATGGAAAAAGTGCCAAAGCCAGGAACAAGTTGCAAAGCTACTGTAGCTACGCAGCACGTAGCCTATATCTAGTGATAGACGTGTTGCTTATATCTCGTGGGAAGACTTGAGGTAGGGTATTGTGATTTATTTTGGTTAAAATAAGTGTTAAATAGCTCTATATTCTGATAGTAATCATTGCTATAGAGTGTTTGTTCAGTAAAAGGAGTCTCCCATGTCTCTCCAGCTCTTTATTAAACAGAACATCTATTTTCACTGCTCTCTCCTGATTGGCTTAATTGTTGTCACCTACCTGAAAATGTACTATATTCTGTTTACTAAAGAGCTGGAGAGACCCCTGTGACCGAAAAAACGCTCTGTAGCAATGATTACTATCAGAATATAGTACTTTAACCTTTTAACACAAAAAAACTAAACAAAACAAAATCACTTACCCTACCTTTTAATATGAATATGGATATATTACTTACAAGTAAGACGCGCGAACGCTGGAAGCGAACGCAGCTCGAAACGTGCTCCTCGGAGCACAGGTCTCCGCCAGGTCAGGTAGGTTATTGTGGCCTCCTGGTGGCGCTATAATAAGCCAATGTGAAAAGGGGCGGCATTTCTCCTTAAGCCTTGCACGGTAATCGGACACTGCATTCATGATTTGAGGCATTTTGTTCCAAAAATGTGTTTTGCTAAATTAGACCTGCTGGTGGCGCTATAACAGGCCAATGTGAAAAGGGTGGCATTTTTTCCTCGGTCTAGTGGGAATATGTGTGCAAAATTTCACAGAAATCGCACTTTGCGTTCATGATTTGAGGCATTTTGTTCAAACAGACCTAGCCTGGGCACCATTCCTTTTCGGGTATATGATCCGGTCGGGAGCAGAAGTTTTCGGGTATATGATCCTTGATGCGGCATAGTTTAGCTTATTTTTTAAATGTAAATGTGCGTGCACTATCCGGAGACTATTTAGCGTCTGTATTATCCCACGGGGAAATTCTATTCCATTTAAATAGGGATTGGGGAACCAAAACAAAGCAGCACCGCAAAACCGGATGGGCAGAATCCGGAAACAGGATTCTTTTTTAAATTTTTTTTTCAGTAGGCGTGGCCTAGACCGGATCATATGGGTCTTTAGTAACAGACACCAGGCTTTCCTCCGAGGTGGAAAGACTGGTGATGCGAGGTTAAAACAGACCTATCTATGGAGTTACATTTGTGTCTTTATTAACCAAACAAAAGAAAAACATTTGAGAGAGAAAAAATATAAACAGAGCAAAGAATAGTTTTGAATGAAAACAAATTAAAACAGCAAGCAAAAAATAATAATTTGTAAGCAAAGAAAATTATATAAACAGAACAAAAAAATATTTTTAATTAAAACAAATTAAAAACGCAATCAAAAAAATATATTTGCAAGCAAAAAAATATAAGATTTGAAAGAAAAGAAAAAAAAATGAGAACAAAACTTAAAATTCAAGAGTAAAAAAATAAGGAAAAACTGTTTAAACTACATAAAACAAAATACTTAGTAAAATGTTTGGGTAATAAAATGTGTTGTGCTAAATAAAATGTTTTTAATGTTTTTTTTCCTCATTTGCGAATGAAAGTTGTTTTTTCTGATTGCAAAATGCCCTCTCTCTCAAAACCTATGTCTTTGGTCTCGATTTTTTTTTTCTCTCTCTTGGATTTGTTTGTGTGAGGGGTTAAAGTTCAGAAGGCGGGTCCTACGCTGATAGATGTAAGACACCTCTCCATTGGTCACTTGGAGTCTGAGTGACAGCTCCCCCTTCCTTATGTAGTTTGTTGAATGCAGGGATGGAGGTGTGTTACGGCCAGCATGGTTTTTTGATTGATTGAATTATTAGCAGTTTGCAAAAAAAAACTAAAAAACATGAAAGTATAATGCAAGGTCAGCCAAGAGTATTTAAAACCCAAGAAAGATGACTTGTTTCCATTGGGGTCCTTTGTACTCAATTCATAGAGACATTTAATGACAGACAGATATACATTACAGTCATTTAGCAGACGCTTTTATCCAAAGCGACTTACAATAAGTGCATTCAACATAGGTAGGGAACGAAAACTACTAATCACCAGAAGTCTTTAGTGCATTATCTGCAAAAACAAGCAACCAAGAGTATACCTAGCGCTAAGGTAAAAGTGCAATATATCAGCTACCTATTTCCTTAAACAGATGAGACAAAATAGCTAAATCAAATGAGCATGAGCTAAAACAAATAAGTGAATCGACTAAACAAGATCCAATAAACAATCCAATAATCCAATAAACAATACAGCAATAGAAAACAAGCGTTCGTACAACTAGTTAACAACAAGTAGGTCAGGCAGAGAGGAAGGGTAGTGTTTCCTGAAGAGGTGAGTTTTCAGCCTGCGGCGAAATATGGGCAGTGACTCTGCTGTCCTAACATCAGTGGGAAGTTCATTCCACCACTGTGGGGCCAGAACAGAAAAGAGTCGTGACCGTGTGGATCGGCCAGAAGGACCCTTGAGTGACGAGGCAATCAGTCGCCCCGAGGTGGCAGACCGAAGTGGTCGGGCAGGGGTGTAAGGCATCGACCATAGCCCGGAGGTAGGAAGGAGCTGTTCCTTTCACTGCCCTATAGGCTAGCACCAGGGTTTTGAACTGGATGCGAGCCGCTACGGGGAGCCAGTGTAGAGAGCGGAGAAGGATGGTTGTGTGGGAGAACTTGGGGCGGTTGAACACCAGACGAGCCGCAGCTTTCTGAACAAGCTCCAGGGGTTTGATGGCAGATGCCGGAGCACCAGCAAGGAGGGAGTTGCAGTAGTCCAGGCGGGAGATGACGAGAGCCTGGATGAGCACCTGGGCTGCCTTCTCCGTGAGGAATGGGCGAATCCTCCTGATGTTGTAGAGCAGGAATCTGCAGGACCTCGTCACTGATGCGATGTTTGCCGAGAACGTCAGTTGATCGTCCAGGGTCACACCCAGATTCTTCGCAGTCCGAGTTGAGGTCACCACAGCATTATCAATGGTGATGGCCATGTCTCGGTGCGGACAGCCCTTCCCCGGGAGGAACATCAGCTCGGTCTTGTCCAGGTTGAGCTTCAGGTGGTTTGTCGACATCCACTCCGAGATGTCAGCCAGACAAGCAGCAATGCGTGTCTCCACCTGGGTATCAGAGGGGGGGAATGAGAGGATTAGCTGGGTGTCATCGGCATAGCAGTGGTAGGAAAAGCCATGGGAGTGGATGACAGCACCCAGAGATGTAGTGTAGAGAGAGAAAAGAAGAGGACCCAGAACCGAGCCTTGGGGAACCCCAGTTGTGAGCCTGTGTGGTTCTGACACAGACCCTCTCAGCATCACCTGGTAGGAGCGACCCGTCAGGTAGGATGCAAACAGGGAGAGTGCAGAGCCTGAGACACCCATCCCCTCGAGGGTGGAGAGGAGGATCTGATGGTTCACCGTGTCGAACGCTGCAGACAGGTCCAGGAGTATCAGAACGGAGGAGAGAGAGTTCGCTCTAGCGGCATGGAGCGACTCCGTCACTGCCAGGAGGGCAGTCTCTGTCGAGTGACCCACTTTGAACCCAGACTGGTTGGAGTCCAGGAGGTCGTTCTGGTGGAGATAGGAGGACAGTTGTTTAAGACAGCACGTTCGAGAGTTTTAGATAGGAAGGATAGAAGGGAAACCGGTCTGTAGTTCTTGATCTCAGAGGGGTCAAGTGTCGGTTTCTTCAGGAGGGGGGTGACTCTGGCAGTCTTGAAAGTAGAGGGAAAGTAGCCAGATGTCAGAGAGGTGTTAATAAGGTGGGTTAAGAAGGGAAGAAGTTCAGGTGCAATAGACTGCAACAGAGTGGATGGGACCGGGTCCAGAGAGCATGAGGTGGGGCGACTAGAGGTAACAAGGAGAAGGACCTCGTTAGGGGAGAGGGGAGAGAAGTGGGATAGAGAGGGGATGGGGGGGGGGAGAGGAGTAGATGAGGGTAGAGAGGGGGGGGTGGCAGGCAGACGGGTGTGGGTAGTGCGCAGGGCACCAGCCGGGGGAGGAGGGAAGGAGGATCGGATATCGTTCACCTTCTTGTCAAAGAAGTTGGCGAAATCGTCGGGGAGGAGGGACGAGGAGGGAGGAGGGGGTGGAGGTTGCAGGAGAGAGGAGAAAGTTTCAAAGAGTTTTTTAGGGTTGGAAGCAGAAGCCTGAATTTTAGTGCAGAAAAAAGCAGCTTTAGCAGCTGATAGAGAGGAGGAAAAAGTAGAAATGAGAGATTGGAAGGTGAGAAGGTCCTCCAGGAGGTTGCCATTTCTCCATTTGCGCTCAGCCGCTCTCAGGCTCCGTCTCTCAGTCCGCACTGAGTCCGACAACCAGGGGGCAGGTGGAGTTTGGCGTGCAGGCCTGGTGGTGAGGGGACAGAGATGGTCGAGAGAAGAGGATAGAGTAGAGAAAAGAAGATCTGTGGCGGTATCAGGGGATAGAAGAGCAAAGGATTCAGGGGCAGGGAGAGCAGAGAGAACAGAGGAGGAAAGAACAGTGGAGGAAAGTGAGCGAAGATTGTGACGTGAGGCAATCATGTGGGTAGGGAGGGGCTGTGAGGGGGGAGAGGAGAGAGAGAGAGAGTAGGACATGAAGTAGTGATCAGAGAGTTTCTTACCCTTTTCACTGGAAAGAGGAGTGACAGACAGGTTAGCAATAGAGCAGCCTCTGGTGAAAATCAGGTCCAGTTGGTTGCCCGCCTCATGGGTAGGAGGAGATGGGCAAATAACTAGGTCAAAGGCGGCGAGAAACGAAAGTAGTGGGTCTAGCTGCTTCTCAGTCGGGAGGTTGAAGTCACCCAGAAGGATGAATCCAGAGCCATCGACAGGGAAGTGGGAGACTAGATGGTCCAGCTCCTCCAGGAAGCCACCAGCAGGGCCCGGTGGGCGATAAACAACTGCAATGGTGAGCTTGACTGGATGAGAGACAGTGACCACATGAAATTCAAATGAGGTAGGAGAGAATTGTGACAGTGAAACAGGAGAGTATTTCCATTTTCTGGAAATTAGCAGACCAGCCCCACCACCTGTCCGCACGGCTCTGGGAGTGTGAGAGAAAGAGTACACATCTGACAGAGCCGCGGGCGTAGCAGTGTTTTCTGGTCTGATCCAGGTCTCAGTCAGAGCCAGGAAGTTAAGGGAGAGCAAGGATGCGTAGGCTGAGATGAAAGCAGATTTGCCTTCCACCACAGCCGAGTGGCAATTCCAAAGCCCTCCCGTTACCACTTGCTCGACGTGAGTGGAAAGAGTAGGATATATTAGATTAGTTGTATCGCGACATCTGGGTGTAACCCAGTGTTTTTGCGACCACCAGGAAGAGGAGAGGACAGGAATAGGAAGAAAACACATCGTAGATCACTAAACATATACACACTACTATAAATACTACTGCTATCACACTATTATATATCACTAAACACTGTTGCTGCTTATGAAGAGAAGAAGCACTCAATGTGGAAGGTCGTAAATTGACTAAGTCGGGCTTTGACAAAGTCGCCTGTTGCCTTTGTTCACTAGCCGCTTTGAAAGCTGCCGCTTTCAGAGCTGGTTTAAACCACTTCAATTGATTGCTAATTGTCTGCCGGGGAGTGCTGGCCCTCCCAGCCACTTTAACAGGTCAATCAATTTGGCTATTCTACCTGAGACTACTTCAAGTGCTCTGTGAGACAGACACAGAGTATCAATGGGCTACTGCTTAAAGCACAAATACAAATATAAACTACAGACTAACACAAGCTAATAATACAGCACTAGTAGCAAAGCACTTAAAGTACAACTGCTAGCAACTTGCTAAATAAGAAAAATGCTATACTCACTACCCAGAAGTTCAGGAGCTCAGTTCACTCCAGATGTTGAAAGCACACTGATATACACTACTATGCAAAACATCATAAAAAAATATGTACAGTAAACAGTTTGAGTAAACAGATTGATGGAATACTTTATTAACAGTAGGATACAGAGGTACAATTGTACAATGATTGTTATAAGGATAACACAAAAAGGCTTGTTTCCATTGTGGTCCTCTGGGACTGAGGTCAGAGCTCCATTCCAGCTCTGGATGCTACACTATTCGTTACAATATTGAGCATTTTAGGCTATTAGCAATTCAGATGATTCCCTAATGTTAGGTTTCTGTTCTACTTACAGTTTGTGATCTGTATTTAAAATTGTTGTATTGTTGTTACTGTTATAGTAGGCCAGAGGTTCCCAAACTTGGGATCGGGACCCTCAGAGGGGGTCCCCAGATTAGCTTAATGGGCAACATTGTTTTCTCTCTCAACAGTAAACAAACAAACCTATACAGTATAAGTGTATACAGGGTAACACATTTCTAAAGTGACAATTTAATGACTTTTAAGACCTTTTTAAGGCATTGTGCGCTTGTAGTTCGGCTATTTTCACAATATTTATCTGTGGAACCGAGTCAAACTAAATCTAATGCCTAATGCCTTTCAAGTGCTTGTCAGGGTGGGTGGTCCCCAGTTCAAGTATGATTATTTTGGGGGGTCCCCAGTTCAAATTTAGGGATTCACAGCCTGAAGCACACTATCAGACGAAACGTTTCCAAAGCAGTCTATCTGGAATGGGCCTGGCCAATAGGCCAGTCACTTCAGCCTTGCCTTAATTAGAATAACGAATATAACATAAAATAATGTAGCTTTATTTTATAATTTCAAAGGGTTCCCAAATGTTTCAGGCTGTGAATCCCTAAAATAATCATATTTGAACTGGGGACCCCCCAAAATAATCATACTTGAACTGGGGACCACCCACCCTGACCCAGGCATTAGATTTAGTTTGACTCGGTTGCACAGATAAATATTGTGAAAATAGCCGAACTACAAGCCCACAATGCCTTAAAAGGTCTTAAAAGTCATTAAATTGTCACTTTAGAAATGTGTTACCCTGTATACACTTATACTGTATAGGTTGGTTTGTTTACTGTTGAGAGAGAAAACAATGTTGCCCATTAAGCTAATCTGGGGACCCCCTCTGAGGGTCCCGATCCCAAGTTTGGGAACCACTGGCCTACTATAACAGTAACAACAATACAACAATTTTAAATACAGATCACAAACTGTAGAACAGAAACCTAACATTAGGGAATCATCTGAATTGCTAATAGCCTAAAATGCTCAATATTGTAACGAATAGTGTAGCATCCAGAGCTGGGATGGAGCTCTGACCTCAGTCCCAGAGGACCACAATGGAAACAAGCCTTTTTGTGTTATCCTTATAACAATCATTGTACAATTGTACCTCTGTATCCTACTGTTAATAAAGTATTCCATCAATCTGTTTACTCAAACTGTTTACTGTACATATTTTTTTTGTTTTTGTTTTTTTATGATGTTTTGCATAGTAGTGTATATCTGTCTGTCATTAAATGTCTCTATGAATTGAGTACAAAGGACCCCAATGGAAACAAGTCATCTTTCTTGGGTTTTAAATACTCTTGGCTGACCTTGCATTATACTTTCATGTTTTTTAGTTTTTTTTTGCAAACTGCTAATAATTCAATCAATCAAAAAACCATGCTGGCCGTAACACACCTCCATCCCTGCATTCAACAAACTACATAAGGAAGGGGGAGCTGTCACTCAGACTCCAAGTGACCAATGGAGAGGTGTCTTACATCTATCAGCGTAGGACCCGCCTTCTGAACTTTAACCCCTCACACAAACAAATCCAAGAGAGAGAAAAAAAAAATCGAGACCAAAGACATAGGTTTTGAGAGAGAGGGCATTTTGCAATCAGAAAAAACAACTTTCATTCGCAAATGAGGAAAAAAAACATTAAAAACATTTTATTTAGCACAACACATTTTATTACCCAAACATTTTACTAAGTATTTTGTTTTATGTAGTTTAAACAGTTTTTCCTTATTTTTTTACTCTTGAATTTTAAAAGTTTTGTTCTCAATTTTTTTCTTTTCTTTCAAATCTTATATTTTTTTGCTTGCAAATATATTTTTTTGATTGCGTTTTTAATTTGTTTTAATTAAAAATATTTTTTTGTTCTGTTTATATAATTTTCTTTGCTTACAAATTATTATTTTTTGCTTGCTGTTTTAATTTGTTTTCATTCAAAACTATTCTTTGCTCTGTTTATATTTTTTCTCTCTCAAATGTTTTTCTTTTGTTTGGTTAATAAAGACACAAATGTAACTCCATACCTATCCAGCAAACTTTGGAAGCCAATGTTAGCCAATTAGGATGGAATATGAAATATCGAACACTTCCATCTTGATCACATGATTATAGAGATACTGTGTACCGATTTGCGTGATTTTTGGACAGATTATGAAGGAGTAATAGCAAAACATTTGTTTTACAAAAGTCAGCCTCCTGGTGGCGCTCTAAAAGGCAGATGTGAAAAATGCATGGCAAAGGTTTTTCCTTGGCCTCTAGGGAGAGTGCGTGCAAAGTTTCACGCAGATCGGTGCAGTTATAGGTAAATACGCAAATCGGCCTGTTATAGCCACCATGAGGCTGATTTGAACATTTTCAAGTGGCATTTCTTCCTCAGCCTAGTGGGAATGTGCGTGCACAATTTCACGGAAATCGCATACTGCGTAGATGATTGAGACATTTTGTTCAAAACAAACCAATCCTGCAAACTTTGGAAGCCAATCTTAGCCAATCAGGATGGAATATGGAAAATCTGACAGATCTATGTTGATCACATGACTATAGAGATACTGTGTACCGATTTGCATGATGTTTGGATAAAATCTGTAAGAGTAATATTTAAAAAAATGTTTTGGACAAATCGGCCTCCTGGTGGCGCTATAACAGGCCCATGTGAAAAGAGGTTTTGAATTGGCATCCAGGGAGTGTGTGTGCACAGTTTCGCAGCGAGCGGGCCAACGGTGCCGGAGATTAGCTGTTCACAGACAGATGGACACACGGACGGACAAGGGGTAAAACATACTCTCTCGCCATGCCTTTCGGCCTGGCGGAGACAATAACAATAAGAAGAATCGAAAGGAATGAGCAATTGTAGAGAAGTGGGTGGTACAGTGAAATTTGTGAGAACAGGGCCGCCACAAGAAGGCCCCATTCTTTTTGTCTTTTTTAAATTGTTATGTTTGTTTGTTGTGTTTTTTTTGTAAATGTTTTTTGTCTTTGTAGTTTTTTTAAATGTGTTTAGTTTAGGCATGTTGCAGGCTGTTGTGCATTTTAATCAGAGCGTTGTCTACATTCCTGCGTTCTTCATGGCCCTTGTTATTTTTGACTGTAGCTGCTGTATTTCAGCCACACTGTAGTGCACTCTGGCGCACTCTGGCGGCTGCACACAGGCAGTGCACGCACGCAGACACACACACACACACACGGACACCCAAGCCGAGCACGGTTTCATAGTAAGCTCCACTTGCGCCTTCGGCGCGCCTCCTTCCGCTGCGTTCGCAATTACCAACTATAAGCCATTGATTAAGCCAAGGAAGGACACAGGAAGGCATGTCGTAAAACAAACACAGCAGCAGATATGAGTTTTTGTTTTGTGAACTTTGATCCCAACCTGAAATGTCTGTCCGGAGTGATCCTGAAGACTTTGACACTCGGTGATTGACAGACAATAGCTGCGGCTCGGCCTCCACAATACTTATGTAACACAGCGTGAAATAGACTACGCCACCCTTTAGTTAGGCTGAGTTAAAGGGAACTCAATAAACACCATATAAGGTTTCCCCAGTCAGGCTGTCAAATGAATGACAAACACAGAGGCCCTCATTTATCAACGTGGTGCAGACCAAATAATGGGCTTACGGCGAGATCACCGCAACTTTCGTCATTTATCAATATATCCTGACGTTGGTCTCAGCCTACCGTACACTGAGATCTCACGTCTGGTCGATAGCAGTTGTTGACGTTGGCTGTGCCCGTTTATTCCATTCTAGACCTGCGAAGCAGCATTGTCTGACTGTCTGACAGGCATCTGGACACATAATCCACTCCAAAATGTATATCTACACTAATAAATAATCCCTGTGAAAATATAACATTTTATAAAGTAATTTAAACAAACTGCTTTAACAGTCATTCAGATAAGATTGCAGATCTGGCTGCATTGAAAATAGCAGATCTACAAGCTCACAAGTGTCGCAACACGTTGTGAGCTTGTAGATCTGCTATTTTCAAAATATACGAGCACTTTTGCGAGAGCATTTTCAGGAGTTTAGACCAGCGCAGCGGCGCTGCTGTTATATTTTCATGGCCACCGGGAGATCAGACATTTAACCCACGGTCCAACACACACCAGCCTTCATCCATTAATGTTCTCTCCAGGCTATCTCTCATTAATGCGGCGCGGGACGGGACTCGCCAGTCTGACGGTCCGAGTCTGACTGCTTTATTTTAGTGTAACTCGTGTGTAGTAGTAGTGTAACGTGCACTGCTCGGTATGGGTTAAATAAATTAATATACAAACGTATTCCATTCATGGCGATGTGATTGGTATCATAATATGTCATTCAAGTAGGCTACAAGCCTACGTGATAAAGATTGTACCGCTACGCTACGGATTACATGACAGACACAGTTGGGCGTGCGTGCGTGCGTGCGTGCGTGTGAGAGAGAGAGAGATGTGCGTGTGTGGCGAGGCGAGCGGGGTTAACTCTTTCTTATTGGTTTTTCATGATGTGTTTGGTCGTATTCTGGTTCTTCATGTCGTAAAATCGGGGCGTTTTGAGATTATTTAAGGGCGTGTTATTTAAATAGTCCATGGGCCAGACCAGAAGTCAGGGACACGAAAGGTGGCAAAATCTCTTTGGCACCATTTTGTTTGTAGGGTCCATATAAGTACTTGATATGATAGCCTTTTCAGTAGCTTTAATACTTTTTTAGGATATTATTTTTTTTGCCATTATCTCCCCACATTATCTGCACAGTAGTCCTGTACCCAGGGGCGTCAATCTGTCTTGAGGCTGGGGGGGGGTCCCTCGCGCGCGAAGCGTGCGGCCGCCGGAATTTTGGTTATATTGCGGATTTGGGAGGCTTCTTTCTTGGATTTTGGTTACTTTATTTCGGTTTTAGGGTTAGGTTAGGGTTGTTATTTGGCGCAATGGCCAAATCAAATATGGCTGCCATCGGCTATGATGAAAATCCAACTTCTTTGTTTCTGAGTGTATATACACATGCAATACCTCCATTTTGACTAATTGTGGGGTGGGGAATTCATTTCTGATATTGTTATGACCACTTTGGGTGATGTTGACCTTGAAAGGTCCTTGGCCATAACTTGGCCATTGTTAGGACTAAAAACAGGTGCAATAAGACTAATTCAACTAATTCTGACATTTATAATTCCTTTCTGATATTGTTTTGACCATTAAGGAGCATCTTGTCATTGAAATATAAAAGTCAATGTCATTTTTCAATAATCAATAATTGTGTTCTTCACAATCACTTTAATTGTATTTTTTTTCAATAATGATTTGTTTTATTTATAACAAAAGACATACACATGAGACATATAACAATTATAAATATCCCCTTTAACTTTTATTTTAATTTGGAAATGAGCAAATAAGGGTATTATAGACAATGTGTTATAGAAATACAAATAAAATCCTAACACAAAATCAAACTAGAAAAAGTGCTCCTCGGAGCACAAGTCTCCGCCAGGTCAGGTAGGTTATTATGGCCTCCAGGTAGCGCTATAACAGGCCAATGTGAAAAGGAGGGCATTTCTTCCTTGGCAAAGTGGGAATCTATGCGGAAAATTTTATGGAAATCGCATGCTGCGTTCAGGATTTGAGGCATTTTGTTCAAAACGAACCAATCCTGCAAACTTTGGCAGGTGTGTGTTTATGACGAGGAGCACCCACGGGATCGGTGTCTACGACGTCATGTGTGTGTGTTGTGCCTTGGGATATTTAGCTATGCACACTTCTCTGGGGCATGACATGATCTGTTTACTGGGTTGTACGTACAGTATGTCTAAAAAGAACAACTCAAAAAATGTGGAGGAGAGGATAAAAAGTGAATAAGCAGATTATTATATAAAGCGCGAGAACTGAACCCGATCACTCCCTGATGAAGACCATGACACTTGTGTGACGGCATAAAGTCCACCTACCACACAGATGGACTTTGTCAAATTGACCTTTTTTCCTGCGTTATCATTGGCCACTGTCTCCCCTCGGGGCTCCACACGTCCTAACACCTTCCCCACGCAGTCTGGGTGAACTACTCCTTTTAAAGTGGAAAACAAAGTAATGAGAGAGAATTAAGAGAAAGAAAGAGGGAGAGAGAGAGAAGCAGGGATATTTATAGTCCATACACTGTTTTACTCAGGGATGTTCAGTTCACATGGCAGAGAGCAGGAAGCCAGTAAACGTGGTGAGGGTATAATGGCTGTTGTCAAACAGCTGATGGTACGGAGGCAGACTCAGGTAGACCAGGTCTCCTTCCTCCAGCTCCAGAGCGAACGCGTTAGACAGGCGGACGTAGTCCTGAGTGGGCTGGTTGTTGTAGAGGACCATCTTGTCGTTATGGTAGACGTACACACCCGTCAGCTCAGAGGAGAGGTAGTTAAACGCTGTGAAGGTGAAGTAATACACTCCTCTCACGGGAGCTGCGAACATACCTAGTATCACGGGATGATATACACATTACACATTAGTGATGCTGGATTCAATTAATAATAACATTTATAATATCATTTATACATATTTATAATAGCATCTCACATTTAGAATAACATCCCATTTAGACCTGAGGCCGATTTTAAAAACGCCTTCTAAATCCTAACCTAAGTTTTCAGTAAAACTAAAATGTTGTATTCAAAAACATCACACCCAGTGTGAAGTGAGTGGTGCCTTTGATGAGTTCATTATGTGCATGTGTTGCACTCCTGTTTGTGTTTAATTAGTGTAACTGGTTGCATCTTTGTGTTGCAATCAGCTGCAGCTGTTGAGGCCAGACACAAACATACGGACACACACAAACGGTCAAATGTAGGAGTGGTTGGCACCACTCAAAAATGGGAAAATCCTGTTGCTATTATACATAGAAACATCTCAAATCACACAGATGCTTTCCCAGTTTTAAAGGTATAACAACGTATAGGCTTTCCTGGTCTTAATGGGTTAAAATAGCATTTATAACATTTACAATACCTTTTTTTCTATTAGACCTGGAAGACCTGTTACACCTTTCAAGCCGGTAACACCTCTGTGTGTAGTTGTTGCTATATACACTATATAGTAACATCTTGTTTTTTTTGTTTAATTCATTTTATTAATTAATTTGACGTTTTTCAGAAAAAGGATTTAGAAGGTCAGGATTTAGAAGGCCTCAGGTCTAAATGTGCCATCTATTTTTCATTATAGGCACACACATTTTCTATATCTTGCAAAAATAACAGAAAATAGCTGATCTACAGGTTCACAATGTGTCACGTCACAATACGACGTGTCATGAGCTTGTAGATCGGCTATTTTCAAATGTCTCAAGTAGCCTATAAATGTATGAAACAATGATAAATACACATACGGTTACTGTGTAATAATAAATATAAACATCTGAAGAGCCAAACCTATGCAAAACGCCTCACTTTCTTTAAGGACCACTTCACCGATTTGCAACCTTATCTTCATATAACTGGTCCTCACTGATGCCCATCATAACATCCATTTCTGTCTACTCACTCTGTGTCTCAGAGGAGGACTGTGGACAGTTCGGAAAGCTACCATCATTACAGGCAGGTTTGGTATTTTCTAGAGATGCCGCGATCCGATTAACAGATCCTATATCGGCGCAATATCAGCTTAAAAATGGAGATCACGTCCTGATCAAGACTTCATTAAAATTCTCCGTCACCGTCACACAAGTATGTTTATAAATACCTTGTGACGGTTAAGTTATATCACCAGCCGATCAAACGTACGATTTGAAACACAAGTGACATTATTTTGGCTGAATTAACAACACTCGCTTTTGCGACGTGAGCCTCTCTCTCGCAGTGGTGTAAAGTAACCAAGTACATTTACTCAAGTGCTGCACTTAAGTACAACATGAGATAGACAGTATAGAGACTATTATGTGCCGTATCGGATCGGTATTGATCGGAATCGGATCTGTTTTGGTGCTGCCTGATCGGAATCGGATTCGATTGCAAAAAAATTGATCGCAGCACCTCCAACAAGATTTTTCAACAAGATTTCAAACTTTTTTATTTATCAAAAAACAAAATTGGTGAAGTGGTTCTTTAATGGGTTAAAGGTTGAAACGATTTAGAGACGGCTTCATCACAGACTTATGCATTGATTCAGTTTGTGTAGAAGAGAATGGTACCTGTATCTGGGTTGTAGGCCTGGCCGACGTTGGTGAAAATGTTTTTGAAAACCAGTGTGGTTTCATTGTTGAAGGGTCCAACATTCCCTACGTCTGTCTTCAGCCCGGCGGAGAACGCTACCTGTGGTCGTCTCTCTGTGAACGCAACAAGTAAACCATTATGTTTGTGCTATATTAAGTTCTCACTTTGTTTTTAAAGCAGCACTACAGTATGTAACTTTACTGTTCTACATCGGATTTGAACCCTTGTGTCCTGCGCCAGTGCTGAAATCTTTACCACTGATAATAGAGCCTGCCTGCATGCTATGGGGATGAATTGAATCTTGACCTTCAGGTCACAATTCATGTCAAACCAGAAACAGGATCATGTCAAAGGTCATGTCTCACCTAGACACAGGATGCGAATGTCTCAATAAAAGAGCAGGGAGACAAAATAAAACCACCCCAATTGTATGAGTTATATTGTATATTATATTGTGTATTTACATACTCTACCATACAGATTGGACACAATTACATTTTATTCATTAAAAAGGTTACATACTGTAGTGCTATTGGACTGTTTGAAGAACGAATATAAAGAAAGATATAACTGTTTGAAGAAAGCTATAAAAAGATGAATTCATCTGACTTTTCTCTCTTCAGGTTCAACGCATCATTCTGTAATGCTGTAAACACACGTTAATTTTAACTTTTACACGCATTTAAATAATGTTTCATGTCAAAAATAAAATAATAAGACTGCATACACATGTTAGTGTCATAATTAAACATATTACAGTTTGTGTAAAATGAGTTCACCTGAGTTCTCACTCTTCAGGGCCGACATTTCAGTCTGCAGTGCTGTTAGTGTAAACACACATCAATTGAATCTTTTATTAATTTTGATAATAATAATAAATATAAACAGAGCAAGGCCACACATCTAAGAAATAAAATGAAAAATATTCCTCTCCTGTCTCTACAGATTGCATACCAACTCACAGCACAAATACAGTCATAATGTTTGTGGTTGACACCACTGTAGTGGGATTGATACAAGATGGCCAAAAGTTTGCTTACTCTACCATACAGATTGGACAAAATTGCATTTTATTCATAAAAAAAAGTGACATGTGCTGCTTTAATACCTCCAAGACAAGAAGAGCTCATAATTGACTTTAGGAAAAAGAAACAGGAACATGCTCCCTTACAATAATCTCTCCACCAAACTTCCTGCTTGAGAGACTCATAGTGTCAAGGTTTCTCTAAGCAAGGCACTCAACCCCAGCTCACTCTGATTACTACAAGGAGGCACCAGAAATGTTATGTCTTTTCAGCTGTGGCGGAAAATGTTTTACGTAAGTAAAAGTATCAATACTGCAATGTACAAGTACTCTGTTACAAGTAAAAGTCCGGAATTAAAAGTTTACTTGAGTAAAAGTATAAAAGTATTGGTACCAAAAGTAAAAGTACTAAAATGTTTGCTTGTAGATCGGCTATTTTCATATAGGGCTAACATGGTTAATGTATGTTTTATAATTTAATATATTTATATCTGCAAAGTAACTAGTCACTAAGATTTTAAATAATTGTTGTGGAGTAAAAGTACAATATTTGCCTCTGAGATGTAGTGGAGTAGAAATAAAAGTACAGACAATTGGAAATACTCCGGTAAAGTAAAAGTAGGTTACCTCAAAATTGTACTTAAGTACAGTACTTGAGTAAATGTACTTAGTTACTTTACACCCCTGCTTTTCAGACCCGCAACACCAGCTTTCTGAACAGTGTCTGCTCACGTGCTATCAGAGAACTGAACTCATGTTGGATAGGCAGTCATAGAAATGAGCAACCCGGTCTAGGAAAACAAGCCCAAAAGAAGTGACGGCCACATGAGCAACACAAATCTGGTACAGGGCTCCTTGGCACAAAACATTTCCAGATGGGGATTAGGGACACATACTGTACGTATTCATTAGGGGGGTCCTTGACATGAAAATGTTTGAGAACCTGCTGGTTTAAACGACATTAGGAAACAAGCCCAAATAAGCAACTACACTTTAGAAACAAGCCCAAATAAGCAACTACACTTTAGAAACAAGCCCAAATAAGCAACTACACTTTAGAAACAAGCCAAAACAGAACTCGACCCGTGGCTATCAATATTTACAAGCAACTTTACAGAAAAACAAGCCCAAAGTTGCTTATAATAAGCAGATATGGCAACACTGGATTGGATGCGTAATCGTGGGAATGTGCTATAGTATTATACACTCTGGGCATAAATGGGGCTGTGCAATAATATAAAGATTTATGAAATGTCCTGATGATACAGGTGAACCATGCTATGGTTCCTTAATTGTGTTTTGGTATTGTTTACAGATTTTATTGAGGTTTTGCATATTGATTATTGCATATATTCATCTCTGCTGGTATTTAGTGGTGCCAGCCGCTCTGAATTTGACCGCGTCCGTCCGTCCGTCCGTCCGTCCGTCCGTATGTTTGCGGACGGCAAAGATGCAACACATGCGGCACTTCAAGAAATGCACACAAACACACACAAACACACACACACAAGCCAGCACTGCACACGTGCACACGCATACACACACACACACACACACACACACGCACACACACACACACACACACACACACACACACACACACACATACTATACACGTAAAATGCAGACTTGCGAGGCGCACCGTTGCAACACATGCGCCACTTAAAGACATGCGCACACACAAGCCAGCACTGCACACGTGCAAGCCAGGACTGCACACGTGCGTGCGCACACACACACACACACACACACACGTAACATGCAGACCTGCGAGGCGCACCGCAGCTCCGATCCGCACCAAAATTGCCAGGGGTCTGCCATCACAATAGTCACACCAGGGACCACGTGTGGCACCCAGGGGGCCCGCCAGCACTGCACACGTGCACGTGCACGTGCACACGCACAAACACACACACACCAATTAAATAACCTCATCAAAGGCACCGCTTCCTTCACACGGTGTGATTTTTTTATTTGTATTCTATTTATTACGTCTTCATTATTGTTGTGTTGTACTGTAGGTAACACTGAGGAGGCTGCACAACATGTTGTTAATAAAAACATTCTGTCATTCTGATTTAATATTCAATAATTCACATGAGAATGAATATATGAATTCACCTGAGTTGTCAGTCTTCAGGGCAGACACGTCCCTATGCAGTGCTGTCAAACACACAGAATTGAAACATTGTATTAATTTTAAAAAAAAAGAAATCATAAATATAAACAGAACAAGGCCATACGTCAAAAATAAAATGAAAAATACTGGATACATGACCTGATTCTAAGCAGAACCATTAAAGCCTCACTTTGTTGTAATGAATACAATTACATTTTGTCCAATCTGTATGGTAATGTTAAAATGTTGAGTATGTTAATACAACATAACTTATACAATTGTGGTGGTTGTACTTGGTCTCCCTGCTCTTCTATTGAGACATTTAGATGGTGTCAAAGGTCATGTCTCACCTACAGGATCTGACACCAATTTTGACTTCATGGTTGAGATTCAATTTATCCCCTGAGCAAGCAGGCTCAATGGTAAAAATCCCAGCACGTGTGCAGGAAATAGAAGAGGAAAGTTAGTAGTTAGTGCTCCTTTAATATCCTTTTCCATTTTTTTTATCTTACCTGCATTCTCTGTCTCCAGCTGTACCACCCTGCTATTGGTGTGCTGAAGCTCCACCCTCTGCTCCGTCACCTCGTCTCTCAGTCTCACCAGTTCAGTCCAGAGGTCTGGAGGGGCTGAGGCGGAGCTGCTTTCTCCACCTGACTTCAGTGGTGGAAAAAGTAAAAGTAAAAGTATCAATACTGCAGTGTAGAAGTACTCTATTACAAGTAAAAGTCCGGAATTCAAAACTTTACTTGAGTAAAAGTACAAAAAGTATTGGTATGAAAATGTACTTAAAGTACCAAAAGTAGAAAGTACGCATTAGGCAAAATATGTCCCATTTCAAGTTTTCAAATGTATAGAAATCTTTTGTGGCCGAAATGTATGCAGAGCTTAAGTGGTTAATGTAGGTTTAGTAATAACAAGTAAGACGCGCGAACGCTGGAAGCGAACGCAGCTCGAAAATATTGTGTATTTACGGACTTGTAATCCGTGTTATTTCACTGTGATGGGGAGAGAATATGACTGTGTGTGTGTGTGTGTGTGGGTGTGTCGGCTGTGGGTGTGTGTGGGGGTGTGTGTTGCAGGCTGTGTCTAAATTCCTGCACTCTGGCGCCCTCTGGCCCTCTACTAGGCATTGCATGAACACAGACGGAGACACACACACACACAACCCAGGCAGAGTTACATAGTAAGCTCCACTTGGTCAATAGACAAAATCTACAAAGTAACTAGTAACTAAAGTTTTCAAATAATTGTAGTGGAGTAAAAGTACAATATTTGCCTGCCTGATAGTAGTGGAGTAGAAGTAAAAGTACTGAAATTTGGAAATACTCCAGTAAAGTAAAAAATACCTCAAAATTGTACTTAAGTACAGTACTTGAGTGAATGTACTTAGTTACTTTACACCACTGCCTATACCTCCATATCGCTGACCGTTCCATGGTGTCCCTGAACCACTGTCCTCCCAGACAGCACAGCAACACCAGCAGGGCAACATGAATGGCATCCATCCTCAAACCGAGCTCACCAGCGATGTGTGTCACTCAGGGACAGGATGGCTTCACTTTATATTTCAGCGCAAGGTCATGAACGTTTCATTTTGTGCCAACTTCTATCAATAGTTTGTGGGAAAGCCTGCTGCTGCTGTGTCCCATAGTAGTAAGTTTTTCACCCTTTAAGACCGGGAACGCATCTGTGTTTTTTTTTATTTATATTAGCTATAACCTATAACCCTTATTTTACACTTTGGCTATTAAAAAATAGCAGATATACAAGCTCAAAGCGCGGCACCGAGTGCCGCACTATGAGCATGTAGATCTGCCGTTTTGTTTTTATCATGAAGATGTGTGCAAATCTTTGAATATATATATATATATTTTGAAACAACATTTTTAACTCAAATCTTTGCTTCTGGAGGGTCCCTGGAACAAAACCTTTCTCATGTCAAGGACCCTCAAAATTATATGTATTTGGCCGCGGACCCCCATCTCAAAATATTTTGTTCCAGGGACCCCCATTAAATATGTATGGCCTATATTCAAAGACTTGGACACATTTTCACGATTTTTGAATAGCCCAAAGAAATCAAAAAATGACACAGATGCATTCCCGGTCTTAATGGGTTAAGAAATGTATTTAAAAGATATATATATGCCAGGTAATCAATGAAGTGAGCTATTCTTAATCTTTGGTAAAGTTAAAGATTAGTTTGCTATGTTTGACTGTGTCCTCTGGCACAGATATGGTGGAGCTGTTGCCATCTGCATGTGCACTTTTAATTTTCCACAAGTCAGAGATATCCCATCGCTCTCGTGGGGCTTTTTCACCTGTCCTAAATATTCAGTCCATATCCAAGGCTGAGTTATTTGGCCTCGACGCCAGGTCACTTGTTTGGTGAACTATTAAAAGTAGCATGGTGGTTTATGCTGCCTCAGAACCTGACCAGTTTATCATCACAGAACCATCCATGTTGCTCCTGTCACAGTCTGCTCCTCAGCCCATTGGACTTGGCTGCATGTGTTTATAGGCTTATCTGTTTTTGAATATATGTTTTATTTCATTTTATGGGAGAGAAAGAACAGGTACAGGCACACACACACACACACACACACACACACACACACACACACACACACACACACAAAGATAGCTGCCACTGGCTAAGGCACAAGAAGGCAAAAAAACAACAACAACTCAGTTACACCAATCCAATACATAAACATGCATATGTTTTTTTTTAAGATTATTAAATAAATAGATAGATATTGACCAACACAAATAATGCACATAACTACATGTTTGCTATATTGTAAACTCTGAATTGGGAGGGAATTGGGAGATAGGTGGATTGCTTTTTGTTTATTTGTATTCTATTTATTACGTCTTCATTATTGTTGTGTTGTACTGTAGGTAACACTGAGGAGGCTGCACAACATGTTGTTAATAAAAACATTCTGTCATTCTGATTTAATATTCAATAATTCACATGAGAATGAATATATGAATTCACCTGAGTTGTCAGTCTTCAGGGCAGACACGTCCCTATGCAGTGCTGTCAAACACACAGAATTGAAACATTGTATTAATTTAAAAAAAAAAGAAATCATAAATATAAACAGAACAAGGCCATACG
Source organism: Gymnoscopelus braueri (assembly GCF_963280865.1). NCBI lineage: Eukaryota > Metazoa > Chordata > Actinopteri > Myctophiformes > Myctophidae > Gymnoscopelus > Gymnoscopelus braueri. Next base: position 4,297,021 of record NC_137610.1, read on the forward strand.
TCAAAAATAAAATGAAAAATACTGGATACATGACCTGATTCTAAGCAGAACCATTAAAGCCTCACTTTGTTGTAATGAATACAATTACATTTTGTCCAATCTGTATGGTAATGTTAAAATGTTGAGTATGTTAATACAACATAACTTATACAATTGTGGTGGTTGTACTTGGTCTCCCTGCTCTTCTATTGAGACATTTAGATGGTGTCAAAGGTCATGTCTCACCTACAGGATCTGACACCAATTTTGACTTCATGGTTGAGATTCAATTTATCCCCTGAGCAAGCAGGCTCAATGGTAAAAATCCCAGCACGTGTGCAGGAAATAGAAGAGGAAAGTTAGTAGTTAGTGCTCCTTTAATATCCTTTTCCATTTTTTTATCTTACCTGCATTCTCTGTCTCCAGCTGTACCACCCTGCTATTGGTGTGCTGAAGCTCCACCCTCTGCTCCGTCACCTCGTCTCTCAGTCTCACCAGTTCAGTCCAGAGGTCTGGAGGGGCTGAGGCGGAGCTGCTTTCTCCACCTGACTTCAGTGGTGGAAAAAGTAAAAGTAAAAGTATCAATACTGCAGTGTAGAAGTACTCTATTACAAGTAAAAGTCCGGAATTCAAAACTTTACTTGAGTAAAAGTACAAAAAGTATTGGTATGAAAATGTACTTAAAGTACCAAAAGTAGAAAGTACGCATTAGGCAGAATATGTCCCATTTCAAGTTTTCAAATGTATAGAAATCTTTTGTGGCCGAAATGTATGCAGAGCTTAAGTGGTTAATGTAGGTTTAGTAATAACAAGTAAGACGCGCGAACGCTGGAAGCGAACGCAGCTCGAAAATATTGTGTATTTACGGACTTGTAATCCGTGTTATTTCACTGTGATGGGGAGAGAATATGACTGTGTGTGTGTGTGTGTGTGGGTGTGTCGGCTGTGGGTGTGTGTGGGGGTGTGTGTTGCAGGCTGTGTCTAAATTCCTGCACTCTGGCGCCCTCTGGCCCTCTACTAGGCATTGCATGAACACAGACGGAGACACACACACACACAACCCAGGCAGAGTTACATAGTAAGCTCCACTTGGTCAATAGACAAAATCTACAAAGTAACTAGTAACTAAAGTTTTCAAATAATTGTAGTGGAGTAAAAGTACAATATTTGCCTGCCTGATAGTAGTGGAGTAGAAGTAAAAGTACTGAAATTTGGAAATACTCCAGTAAAGTAAAAAATACCTCAAAATTTTACTTAAGTACAGTACTTGAGTGAATGTACTTAGTTACTTTACACCACTGCCTATACCTCCATATCGCTGACCGTTCCATGGTGTCCCTGAACCACTGTCCTCCCAGACAGCACAGCAACACCAGCAGGGCAACATGAATGGCATCCATCCTCAAACCGAGCTCACCAGCGATGTGTGTCACTCAGGGACAGGATGGCTTCACTTTATATTTCAGCGCAAGGTCATGAACGTTTCATTTTGTGCCAACTTCTATCAATAGTTTGTGGGAAAGCCTGCTGCTGCTGTGTCCCATAGTAGTAAGTTTTTCACCCTTTAAGACCGGGAACGCATCTGTGTTTTTTTTTATTTATATTAGCTATAACCTATAACCCTTATTTTACACTTTGGCTATTAAAAAATAGCAGATATACAAGCTCAAAGCGCGGCACCGAGTGCCGCACTATGAGCATGTAGATCTGCCGTTTTGTTTTTATCATGAAGATGTGTGCAAATCTTTGAATATATATATATATTTTGAAACAACATTTTTAACTCAAATCTTTGCTTCTGGAGGGTCCCTGGAACAAAACCTTTCTCATGTCAAGGACCCTCAAAATTATATGTATTTGGCCGCGGACCCCCATCTCAAAATATTTTGTTCCAGGGACCCCCATTAAATATGTATGGCCTATATTCAAAGACTTGGACACATTTTCACGATTTTTGAATAGCCCAAAGAAATCAAAAAATGACACAGATGCATTCCCGGTCTTAATGGGTTAAGAAATGTATTTAAAAGATATATATATGCCAGGTAATCAATGAAGTGAGCTATTCTTAATCTTTGGTAAAGTTAAAGATTAGTTTGCTATGTTTGACTGTGTCCTCTGGCACAGATATGGTGGAGCTGTTGCCATCTGCATGTGCACTTTTAATTTTCCACAAGTCAGAGATATCCCATCGCTCTCGTGGGGCTTTTTCACCTGTCCTAAATATTCAGTCCATATCCAAGGCTGAGTTATTTGGCCTCGACGCCAGGTCACTTGTTTGGTGAACTATTAAAAGTAGCATGGTGGTTTATGCTGCCTCAGAACCTGACCAGTTTATCATCACAGAACCATCCATGTTGCTCCTGTCACAGTCTGCTCCTCAGCCCATTGGACTTGGCTGCATGTGTTTATAGGCTTATCTGTTTTTGAATATATGTTTTATTTCATTTTATGGGAGAGAAAGAACAGGTACAGGCACACACACACACACACACACACACACACACACACACACACACAAAGATAGCTGCCACTGGCTAAGGCACAAGAAGGCAAAAAAACAACAACAACTCAGTTACACCAATCCAATACATAAACATGCATATGTTTTTTTTTAAGATTATTAAATAAATAGATAGATATTGACCAACACAAATAATGCACATAACTACATGTTTGCTATATTGTAAACTCTGAATTGGGAGGGAATTGGGAGATAGGTGGATTGCTCTGGGTAATTACCATGTCCTGATGTCAAAGAAGAAAAATAATTCCAAGGTTGTAATGTATATAGGAAATCAAAATCTGTTGGAAATATTTTACTTTTATGTGGTGTCATAATTCAATTTAATGTTGATATGGTACACTCACTATCAACAAAATAAAAACATGGCACTTCATGTCAAAAAGGTTGCCGTCGCTGACCCCCTGCTGTAAGAGTTCTCTCTCTTGATTGGATCAAATTGGTGTCCTGATCTGAAGATGTATTTTCTGCAGAACTGGAGAGACGGGGTCACCCTGTTACTGAATAAACTAAATATAGAGCTATTTCACACCTTTCACGGGTGTGTACTTACTTTTTCACAGCACCACTCACACACACGCGCACACACACACACACACACACACACACACACACACACACACACACACACACACACACACACACAGACACAGACACAGACACAGACACACACACACACACACACACACACACACACACACACACACACACACACGGCATGGAAAGCTTGAGTGTGAGAACACAACACATGTTTCTGACAAATGAAAACAGCACCAAGCATTCAGGGACAGATAACAATGTAAAGCAATTTTATATGCTTTCAACAAATGTTCAAAAATGGCTACAAGATCACTATTGCGTTGACACATTGCAGATCTGCTATTTTAGCTATTTTTGAACATTATTGAAAATGTATAAACATGCTTCCGACATTTAAAAAAATAATGTTTTTGCCCTAAATGCCCAAAATAGAAATATGCTAGGTTGGAAATTGTTGAAATAATTACGTCACTCCATTGCCTCGTTATAATGGTGCTTAAGTGTGCATGTATGTACTCATAACACAAACAGCAGTTTAAATTCATGCGAATTAATCGCACAAAATAAACACTCTCCCTTTACCCTTTGATCTGGTACAGCGCTCAGGCCAGGAGGCCACCCACAGAGCCTTGTCCCTCCACGTGCCAGAGCCTCCCTGTGTTCAGGCAGAGTATTATAGGACTGACCGTGGGTAGCTACCTGGGATGTAAGTTGGGGCTTGATCAACCCCGGCTGCGTGCGTGCTAGAGCGAGAGGCAGGATGTGCAAATGACTATCAGGATCATAGGTTTCACTCTCTTCACTGCTAGCCTATGTCCCCACCAGTGTTGCAAGATTCTGTGACAGAAACAAGCAACCAGGTCTAGAAAAAAGAAGCGACTATGCGCCACATGAGAACCTTAAACATGTGCATGAAAATAGCTGATCTACAAGCTCACAACGCGTCACATCGTGACGCGTTGTGTGCTTGTAGATCTGCTATTTTCAAATAGAATCTTGGGGAAAAATTACAATAAGCAGACCTGACAACTGTCTATGAAAATATCTTTGAAAGATCTTTTCAAATAGAGGCCTCTATAAAACTAGAAAAAGTGCTCCTCGGAGCACTGCCAGACCCCTAGTGGTTGAAAAGGTAGGAAAAGAGGGACAGACCGACCGACAAAGCCTCATGTAGGCCGACCCCCTGGTTCTGGCAAATAGTGAAATCTATCTATAAATGCATTGAAATCATCTCTGTCCAGAACAGAAAATAAAAAAAACACTGTATCGGTATGCCTGTCCGTGTCCCATTTAATGCCCATATATGGAGATATCTGTTTATCTGTCTGTCTTCCTGTCATGTCCCATTTAATGCCCATATATGGAGATGACTGATGTCACCAATATGACATCATAGTAACTGACGTCATAGGCTTGCCTCCATGACAATGGGTATTGCAAGTATGGGTATGGCAGGTACAATGGGTATTGCATAAGCGGAGGGAATGTGGTGGAAAAAGTTCTCAATTGCTATACTGCAATGTAGAAATACTCTGTTACAAGTAAAAGTCCAGAATTCAACATTTTCTTGAGTAAAAGTACAAAAGTATTGGATAAATGTACTTAAAAGTAGTAAAAGTACTCATTGTGCAGAATGTCCCACTTCAAGTTTTCAAATGTATACAAATCTTTTTGAAAATAGCAGATCTACAAGCTCCCAATGCGTCGCATCGTGACACAGTACAGTACAGTACTTGAGTAAATGTACTTAATTACTTTACCCCACTGCTTCCCAGAGAACATTATAGGGACCAACCAGAAAAAAGAAGGGAAAAAAAGATCTTGTAAAATCCAACTCCGCTCCTGCTGTCAGGTAAAAAAAAAACAGCTTGTGTCTTAACGTGCTACGGGAGGGGACATGTTTCTACAACCTCCCTAACAAACCAACCCGTAGGGGTCACCAATGACAAGGGACTACAAGAGAGAATCGGCAGAGCGACTAAATCTGGAGAAAAGGGGGGGAAGCTAAGAATTGGGGGGAAAAGCATTGGAATAAACCCTTGATGGTTGTTACTGTTACTGTTTTGTTGTTTAATTTTGCTAAAAGATAAAAGCCTGGACCAGCCTGTACCCGGTAGCCTATAGGAAGTGTTTCATTTCCCCAACCAACCAGAGTGCAGTGGGCGTCGCTCGTAATGTTGTGTTGAAGGGGCGGGGGCTTACGCACAGATCGGTGAACCAATGGGATCACACGCATTCTCTCGCCGGAGATGTTAAACCCGCCCCTCTAGGCACGAAAGCAGGAGGGCTAGTGCAGCTTACTGTTGACACAATGTGATTTCTACCCAGTGCTCTATTAACAAAGGAAAGACACTCATTCAAGCATAAAAGTAAACCTCAGGAGTAACTACTGTATGATACAGTTAAAGAACAAAAATTGCACGATGTGTATTACTTTGCCATGATGTAACTCCATAATATTGCCAATATTATCTTCAGTCGTTACTCCGTAGGTTAAAAATGTACAATCCAAATAGTCTCCTCATTGAGTTACACTGCACAGTGAAACAAGATTTCAAAGGCACTCCTTCTTTCCACACAACTAATGCAAACAAGTTGCTTATGCCAATTGTTGTAACATTTTCTTTCTGTTTTTATAAATAAAAAGTGTGTTGATTTTACCGTTTTAATTCAAATCAATCCGTACCACCAGATTCCTAATTCAAATAGTGTCTTTGCAGAAATTGTCCAGTAAGACCATGGGATTCCTGCAACGTGAACACAGCCAAAGCCTTTGCACAGTTTGTACAGTTAAACTTAATGGAATGATGCTGCAAAGTGGGTTACCCTCATGGGAAAAGTCCTTCTTTTGCGCTGAGTTGGCAAAATATTTTTGGGTAGTCTCTTGAGACGGACCCGGTGGTCCCCGGACCCGACGTTATGAGAGCCAGTGTCCCTACTGCTGTGGTTTTCAACCTTTTTCATGCCAAGGACCCGTAAATTGACATACATTTGGCCGCGGACCCCTATCTGAAAATGTTTTGTGCCAGGGACCCCCAGAAGAGAAGATGTGTGTTTAAAAAATGCTAAATTCTTCAAAATTCTTCAAACAATGTCAAGATTTTTTGGAAAATGTTCAAAAATAGCAGATCTACAAGAGCTTTACACCTTTTGCTGAGGACCCCCTGGAACCCCCTCAAGGACCACGAGAACCGGCGTCCTGGATACCAAAGTCTGCTCCTTGCAAAGCCTGTGAAAAAGACCCTCTTTGTCTGGCCGGAGACTTCTTGGTGACGATCAGCACGGCCGAAGGCACCAGGCCCAGCTCTCTGAGGGGCTTCTCCATGTCCATCTCGGTGTACACGTGGCTCGGGTACGGCGACAGCAGGTTGAAGTCCTGGCCCTCGGGGCCCGACTTGGTCTGCACGTAGACGCGCACGGCCGCCAGAGACTCCTGGGCCTTGAAGACGGCCGTGATGGCCGAGCCGTCCAGCAGACGCACCTGGATCCGGCTCTCGTCGTACTCCTTCCTGGCGGACGGGGGAGGAGCCTCGCTGGTGGGCGGCGACGACGTGTCCGCCGCGGGAGGGGAGGACTCAGCGACGGCGGCACCGGAAGACCCGCCGCCGGCGCACCTCCGCAACCTCTCCTCTCGGTCGCGCGCTATCTTCTCCTTCACCCGCTCCTTGGCGATCTTGTCCTCCATCTTCTCTCGCCGCTGCAGCTCCACCAGCTTCATCCTCTCCTCGTCCTGCAGCTTCTGGCGGGCGTGCGTCAGCTCCTGGCCCTGCCTCCTCCGCTGCTTCTCCCGCTCCACCTCCTCCACCCGCTCCCTCTCGACGCGCTCCGCCTGTTTCGCTCGCATGAGCTCCTCCAGCTTTTTCACCTTCTCGCGCTTCTCCTCTGTCTTTTGCGCCGTCTCCGTCACGCATACCGTGTCGAATATTGTCCCCGCTGCCGTGGGCTGTGCTGCCGTGGGCTGTGCTGCCGTGGGCTGTGCTGCTGCGCCGGCCTGGCTGTCTGCCACTGCTGCTGCTGCTGCTGCTGCTGCAGCCCCGAGGACATTCCCTACAGGAGCCACGTAGGGCTCGTCGATGTCCGGGTCGTTCTGGTGCTCCTGTAACCAGTCCATGGCTCGTTCGATTCCCTGGTTCCCTGTGCTCGCCACCGCCTTCTCCGCGCTGTTCTTCCCAAAGCCCATCTCCAACAGGGACTCTAGAGTTGTTTGTTCTGCCATCTTTGGATCAGTCGACGCCGCACCGTCTTCCAAGTGTCTTCCGGGTAGCTCAGTCAGTGGAGCAATATGGGGGCCTTTGAATCACACGGTTCAGAGTCGAATCCCAGTAAAACGTACGATAGACCGATCAGAATAGATTGCCCTATCTCAGGATTTTCCGGTTCCTTTTATACGATTCTTGCTGTGAAGTAACTGTCCATATATGGGCGCAGCGGTAGAGTACGTCCATATTTGGATCGATGACGTCACATGGCACATGATGTTTAGAAATGTGACCTACAGTATATGAGACCAACTGTACTTCACCATAACAATGTCTTTGCAACTAATTTTTTTACAATTATCAAGTATGCAGTGGTGCAACTATTCGGTGGAACTATATTACTATAATGTGGACTATATGGAGGTTTCCACACAAAAGCAACGATATATATATCGTTGTTGTCGGGCAGATATCCATATTCTAACCTTTTGTGTTTACCTACTTGATCATACTACATGCGTCACACAAAAGCATCAAAAGTAGCAGATCCACAAGCTTTGATACGCGACACGAAGCGACACATTTTAAGCTTGTAGATCTGCTACTTTTGATATTTTTGAATTTGAATCCTGAAAAGTAAAATTTTTGGACACATACAGTACAGGTTTCCAGACGACAGCGACGATATATGGCGAATTTCAAACTCAAGTCCCACAAACACATTAAGGTTTGGGTGACTAATAGAACCATTTATCAAGAGCTGTCCCCTCACTGCGTGTGCCGTGACAAAATGTTCTAATTTAACCCAAACTGAAATGGCTTAAGCAGGACCATTAGAATTCAGTGGCTCCAGAAAGCTCATTTCTACTGATTTTTATTCATTATGGTCATCTGCTTAACCCATTAAGACCATTAACGCATACTGTGTCATTTTAGATTTCCTTGGGCTATTAAAAAATAGCAGATATACAATTTCATAGCGCGGCACCGAGTGCCGCACTATGAGCTTGTGGATCTGCATTTTTTGGGGGGAAAAATCGTGAAAATGTGTGCAAATCTTTGAATATATATATATTTTCAAAGCAAACATTTTTAACAAAATATTTCGCCGGCCAAATACATATCATTTTAGGGGCCCTTGACATGAAAACGTTTGAGAACCACATACAGCAACATACTGTAAGTTTTTTCAAAAAACTGTTAGGATTTAGAAGACATTTGTAGAATCCCCAGAAGCCAAGATTTGAGTTACAAAGTTTTGCTTTAAGAAATATATATATATATATTCAAAGATTTTCCAAAAATATCACGATTAAAAAAAAAATATCAGATCTACAAGCTCATAGTGCGGCACTCGGTGCCGCGCTATGAGCTTGTAGATCTGATATTTTTGAATAGCCCAAAGAAATCTAAAATGACACAGATGCGTTCCCGAATTAAATGGCTTAATCTGCTTAATACTGTATGTGTGAGCACGGAGCCAGGGTGATAAGTGGACATTAATTGCCATAATGTTTTTTGTATAAAGAGAATTTCTGTGCATTAGTTACGCATTTTATACTTAAAATTAAGCTTCATGCACAAGCTCAGACTAGTGCATGAGACGGCCGTAAGTAAAATAAAATGAGTTGCTGTGCTCATAGTACTCACTGTTCACTAAGTGTGAATTTGTCTAGTGATACTGAAACCAGTGGTTCACAAACTGGGAGGGGGGGGTCGGGGTTTTCTCACTCAACAGTAAACAAACCTATAAAGTCTATACAGGGTATCTACACATCTCTAAAGTGACAATTTAAGGACTTTTAAGACCTTTTTAATACCAAATTGTCCTAATTGTCAAATATTACGTAAGAAAGAGGCAAACATTGTGAAAATAGCCGATCTACAAGCTCACAACGAGGCGTTGTGAGCGTTGTGAGTAGATTGGCTATTTTCACAATATTTATCATGTGGACTAAGCTGACCTCCTAACGCAGGCAGTATCTGGGTTAGAAAATAAATGTTTAAACAGCACAGGATCTACTTTAAGCTGTTCAAACACTTTTGCCCTTTGACCAAGACAGAACACCAGTCTCAGATTGGGGGAAACGCATACAAAATGGTACACTAGTTTGCACAGTAGTCTATCTATTATGCATTAGGATTGGATTACATACTGTAGTAGAGTGGCCCTGGCCATTCTCTGGTTGGTTGTTTCTATATCATGTCTTGTCAATCCTCCCATCACAGGCTCTTTACTTCTCTTGGTGGTTGAACTTTAAACCCACTAGTTCTCAAAGTGGGGTATTGGGACCACTACGGGAGCAAATGGATCATTTTTTTCAGGCTAAGGATCCCTTAGCTGGGAGGGAGATGAAGCTATAGAAACTGCAGGCTTTCTCTTCCTGGAAAGGGCTATAATAGAAGCCATTGTTCTCGCTTTAATACAAATCAAAATAAAAACATTGAAATCGTGTTTAAAACAAAGAAAAACCCTGCCTAACGATGGTGTCACTGGTAGGTGGGTTTCTGAAGTGTCCACAGCCCTCCTCTGAGACACAGACACAGACAGAGTAGACAAAAATGGTAACATTTTATCATGAGCATTTATACGAAAATGGGTGAACTCGTCCTTTGATGTAGTAACTCTGAGGACCACCTAGGGGTCCCGGACCCCTGTTGAAGACCCCTGCCTTAGCCTACAGATCTCTAACTCTTGAGAGTGTGGGGGTGCTTGAAATAAATAAAAAAGTTTGAGAACCACTGGTCTAATGCCTATCAAACTGGGGGGGGGGGTATTTTTTAATAGCCAAAGAAATCTTAAAATTACACAGACGCGTTCCCGGCCTTATAGGGTTAAATTCAAAAGGTTGAGAATTTATTAAGACATCAGAATGCTTTCTTGCTGCTCTCACTCTTCCACAGTTTTACGTTTTTGAG
>NC_137610.1:4312181-4537181 GCF_963280865.1 Gymnoscopelus braueri
AGAGAGGGGGGGGGGGGTGAGAGAGACAGACAGACAGACAGACAGACAGACAGACAGACAGAGGGGGGTGAGACTCTAGAGATTCCAGTGCTGTAAATCAAAAGGTGTGAGGCAGATGCGCCATAATAATAATATCATGTGGCGCCACAGTCGCCACTTCATTATGAGATGAACCAACCATTAAATGGTTAACAGCACACTGACCAGCTGTAGCCTACGTCATTATGTCACCGTGGGTTGCACAGGTGCGTCTGTTCTGGTAATTACAAACCCAGCGCCACTAGAGGGCGTTTATTGGAGGAGGGGGTGGAGTTGGAGGAGGAGGAGGAGGAGGAGGAGGAAGAGGCTGGCAGCAGCAGCCTAGTGATTACAATGAACGATTGCTTTTTATGACAGCATGTCTCTTCTGCGGTGTTGGGTGTGTGTGTGTGTGGGTCCTAACGTGACTGTTTTTGAGTGAAGTAGACTAATCGTTCTCGAACTATTACATTTCAAGGTCTCCCCTGAACTCTTGACAGATTTGTACACTGTCAAGAGTTACACAGGTAATAAGAGTTACACAAGGATTGATTGAGTACTTTATTAGCAGTTTGCAGAAAAAAAAGCACATGAAAGTACAGTTCAATACAAGGTCTACTAAGAGGATGTAAAACCCAAGAAAGCCTATGGCTTGTTTCCATTGGGGTCCATTTAGACCTCCTAAACTTTAGGGCCTAAAGGAACCCAGAGAGCCCCTAGCCCTAGAATGTCTGTGATCTTACATACATTTCAAGTATTCCAAATACACAGTCATAGATCGCTCTCGGAGCCCCACTGTGTAGTGGCGATCTGCGCGGACATAAACGTGCTCTAAACTCCGTCTGTACTCACCCAATAATTAATTCCTAAGAGTTGGAGTCATATTTTGTCCTCTAGTTTCATATCCATTTGAAAGTTCTGCCAGAAAACGTGTGTTTAGTCAAATATCTCCACTTTTTCACGAGTTGCACACGGACGACTCTGTAGGGAGCTAGGGGGGGCGACTTGAGTGATGGACCGTTTGGGTACATTCGGTCCGTCACTCAAGTCGCCCCCCCTAGCTCCCTACAGAAAGTCGTCCGTGTGCAACTCGTGAAAAAGTGGAGATATTTGACTAAACACACGTTTTCTGGCAGAACTTTCAAATGGATATGAAACTAGAGGACAAAATATGACTCCAACTCTTAGGAATTAATTATTGGGTGAGTACAGACGGAGTTTAGAGCACGTTTATGTCCGCGCAGATCGCCACTACACAGTGGGGCTCCGAGAGCGATATATGACTGTGTATTTGGAATACTTGAAATGTATGTAAGATCACAGACATTCTAGGGCTAAGAGAGCCCCCACTGAAGTAGGCTATTATAGGCCTAGATTAAAGGTAGGTAAAGTGATATTTTTTGGTTAAAACAAAACTATAGAGTGTTTTTTCAGTAACAGGGGTCTACATGTCTCTCCAGCTCTTTGATAAACAGACCATTTTCAGGTGGGTTATATTGGAAATAAATTGGGCCTCAACCTTTACTTCCTTCACAGGTGTTACCAATGATAATGATTAAGGCTCTGTTCCATTCTGGTCAAACAGAGTCAGGGTGCTGATATTGTTGCTAGTGATGGGCCGATACCACATTTTTTTAAGTCGATACGATACCGATATTTTTGGGGGCAATTTTTTCCGATACCGATACCGGAAACAGAACCAAACCGGAAACGGGACCGGACATGGTCGTAAACCGGAAACGGAAGTACCAGAAACGGAACCGGAAATGACCATAAACCAGAAACGGAAGTACCAAAACGGAACCGGAAATGGCCGTACACCGGAACCGGAAGTACATAACAAAGTATCGATATATTTTTTAAAGTATCGATACCAAACGATATTCAGACAATCGATCGATATATCGATACAAGTATCCCATCACTAATTGTTGCATGTTGGCTCACTGGAAAAACTCTGCTACACCAGTGGGTCTCAAAGGGTGGTCCAGGGACCCTCATGGTTCCTTGAGGGGGTTAAGCTTCTATATTGTGATAGTAATCATTGCTATAGAGTGTTTGTTCAGTAACAGTGTTAAATAGCTCTATATTGTGACAGTAATCATTGCTATAGAGTGTTTGTTCAGTAACAGTATTAAATAGCTCTATATTGTGATAGTAATCATTGCTATAGAGTGTTTGTTCAGTAACAGTGTTAAATAGCTCTATATTGTGATAGTAATCATTGCTATAGAGTGTTTGTTCAGTACCAGGGGTCTCTCTGTCTCTCCAGCTCTTTATTAAACAGAAAATACATTTTCAGGTTGGTGACAAAAGTCAGCCATTCCAGTTCCAATTTTGTCTGCTCATTTCTCTGTGTCATCACTTCCAATTTCACTTGTTTAATCTGTATCCTGACTGAGTTGGTATCCATTCCCAACCTTAAAATGCATTTTCTGTTTATTGAAGAACTGTAGAGAAATGGAGACTTTTGTTACTGAACAAACACTCTGTAGTAATTAGTACTATCACAATATATAGAGCTATTTAAGACTTATTTTGACCAAAGAAAATCCACTTGCGTCTTAATCTTATTAAAATGACTTTGAAAACTTTCAAAGCTTTGAGCAAGTCTCTGGAAACGACTGATAATTCAGTTGTTGTTTTTTCGCTCTTCAGTTCAGTATAAAACCAGTAAGAACCCCTTTAATTTCAACGCCTATGAGTTTGTTAGGGATATTTTTTATCTCGTTTTGGCACGTTAAATTCATATCAAATCACATTTTATAATTAGGAAATGAGTCAGACCCATCGCAAATGTGTTAATTAAAATGTAATTTAATGTGACACCAGACGTGTGTGTGTGTGTGTGTGTGTGTGTGTGTGTGTGTGTGTGTGTGTGTGTGTGTGTGTGTGTGTGTGTGTGTGTGTGTGTGTGTGTGTGTGTGTGTGTGTGTGTGTGTGTGTGTGAACTTAGGTTCCTAGATAGAAATGTAGATACAGCGATGCATTGTGAGCTTGTAGATCTGCCATTTTCAAAATATTTGTAATATACATTCATTTGAAACTTGAAATGGGGCATTCTGCATACCTGAGTACTTTTACTACTTTAAGTACATTTTGATGCCTATACTTTTACTGAAGTACATTTTTCATTCCGGGTGTGTGTGTGTGTGTGTAGGCATATTATTAATTCGAGTCTTTGTCTCTATTTCAAACAGGCTCCTATAAGGATGTAAGACCTCAGCCTCTTGGAGTGAGACCATCGCCTCTCTTCAGCAACCACATCTCCCTGAATCTGCAGCCTACCATCACCTCCCCCCTCTCCTCACAGTGATGGTCGTCACGCCAATCAGAAGCTCTACACAACTCTTGATAGGTCACCCTGCTTAGGTGGGACGCTTGTCCCCTGTCCCACCCCGGAGTATAGTGGGACGCTTGTTTCCCTGTCCTATACACCCCTGAGGAAGGGGGGGAAACCATGTACTGTTGACTTGGCCGTTGACGCACAACAACACATCCAAGACGGCTTGTCTACCATATGTAACGCCTGGTATTCGAACCCGGGTCTCCCGCGTGGAAAGTCAACATATTAACCACTAAGCCAAAGGGAATTCCCTGTCGCTCGGGGGGAGATATAGGCTTTCAGGACCACCAGGCTGAGGTTGTGAACCACTCTGTTACACTCACCCCCCTTTTGACCTCCTCCCACGGTGAAACCCGATCCGGGTCACGGGCACCATTGTAACACGGGGGGATTCGAACCCGGGTCTCCCGCGTGGAAAGCCAACATCTTAACCACTAAGCCAAAGGGAATTCCCTATCATTCGGGGGGAGATATTAGACTTTCAGGCCATCAGGCTGAGGTTGTGAACCACTCTTGTTACACCACCGATCCTCTCACAGACCAACGCACGGCCAAAACACCTCAGGCCCCTTCTCGGTGTCCCTGTGTGTCCCAATATGGCGTCCCAACACCACCCCCCCTCCTCTCTCCCTCGCCACTACCACCACCGTATCCTCTCGCTGCTGATGGTGGAGAGCTGCTGTTGGCTGCTGGCGTGGGCCAACAACCAGAACCAGAAGCCCGCCGTGGTGGTGGTGGTCGCCGCGGCGGCGGACGGGCTCGGACAGCCGCCGGCGGTGATGCCGCCCCCCCCAGAGTACGCGCACTCGATCCGGCTGGACGGCGACATCATGCTGGGCGGGCTGTTCCCCGTGCACTCGCGCGGCGAGCGGGGCGCGCCCTGCGGCGAGCTGAAGAAGGAGAAGGGCATCCACCGGCTGGAGGCCATGCTGTTCGCCATCGACCTCATCAACAAGGACCCGGAGCTGCTGCCCAACGTGACGCTGGGCGCGCGCATCCTGGACACGTGCTCGCGCGACACCTACGCCCTGGAGCAGTCGCTGACCTTCGTGCAGGCGCTCATCGAGCGGGACGCGTCGGACGTGCGCTGTGCCAACGGCGACGCGCCCATCTTCGCCAAGCCCGACAAGGTGGTGGGCGTGATCGGCGCGGCGGCCAGCTCCGTGTCCATCATGGTGGCCAACATCCTACGCCTGTTCAAGGTAAGACAAAAAAATAACCCTGTTTTTTTTCATGCGTTGTGGTTTGTTTTTGTTTGTGTTTTGGTGTTGCTTAAATGAGTGGTTCTCAACCTTTGTAATTTCAAGGACCCCTAGTTTCTGTGGCCCTTATCTACTCTGCAAAATCCTCAGTGTTAATGGAACACCAGAGAGCGCACAGATGGAACACAAGATAGTGTACAAATGGAACCAAATGGACCCGCATTTGTACACTATTTTGAGTTACAGACCTGTTACTCCTCAAGAACCCCCTGAGGGGGTCCCGGACCCCAGATTGAGAACCTAATGGTGGCCTAAATCATTGTGGTTTTCAACATGAGAGCCTGGGACCCCCCCAGTGGTCCTTGATAGGGGTTCCAGGGGGTCCCCATCTAAGTGAGTGATAGTTAATCTTCACTATTATTACATTGTACAAGAAAACAGAGAACGTACAAGAATGGCTATTGTGATCAGAGTTCTCCACTGTTATCTCTATATACCTGCAGTAGATAGACAGTTAAAGGGATAGTTCACCCAAAACATTTCCTTATGGGGTGACCCCAAAAGTCACCCCACGGAGACTTGAATTCATGGATATTGTTTTGTTTTTATCGCATTCCTAAGCCAATAATTTGATGACCATTTGGTAGGCAGCGGTTCCAATAGGAGACACAAAGGAGACTCTGTGTGTCTCCTACCGGAACCACTGCCGGTCATCAAATTATTGGCTTAGGAATGCGATAAAAAAAAAAAAAAAACATTTTTGGAGGGTTCTATCCCTTTTTAGCTTAAGGCGTTCTGGAGCAAATGTCAGACAATATCAGACCAAATCATGTCCAACAATAAAACAAGTCTTGTAGATTGAGGTTCCATAGATGAAAAATCTTTTCAAACAGGGCTCTGTGAAGGTCCTTGAAATGTAAGATTGAGAATCACCGGTTTTAGTCTCTTGTCTCTGTACGCAGTTAAAGTCCTCGTGTTAACCAAAGGGACCCTTTTAGAGGGGCCATTAGGTTCCATTTGTACACTCTCCGAGTTGAATTAACACTCAGGACTTTACTGTGTTAGTCTGGGTGAGTCGTTGACCCCACACTCGGAACAGCGGCGGATACAATGGCTGTTGTTCCAGATAAGTGTGCAATTAATGCACCTGGCTGAAGCGTGACTAAAATATGACTTCTGTATTTAGATACAGTACAAAGGTGCATCGCATGCTTTTCCTCTTGACCCGGAATAAAGACCCTGTTACAAAGGCTTTTACGGTAGAGTCTCCTCTAGGGAGTTTGGTGATCGACGACCAGAACGGTGTCGGCAGAGTGGACACACAAGTGCACACATTGTTTAGTTTTTACGCACAGGGGACCTGGTGGCTATTAAAGCCTTACTTCGCCGCCCGTCGCTATGCTATAGCAGAGGGTTGGCTCTTTGAATGAAAAGGTCAGAAAGCGGCGGTGGCGGTGTTGGTTATTAGCATGTGCGGCGGGGCTCAGATGGTCTCTGGTCATCATTAGAATGCACAGGACATGCATGGCTTTTCCCTGGGCGCCGTGGGAAGTCATCTTAACTGCTTTCAACCTGGTGGCCCTATTTCTTAATTTTCCAATATGTTGTTGTGTTGCTTTTTAATTTAGTCGTTATGCCAATTAATTCCAACCCCACACACATTTTTGTGCTGTCTGTCACTGCTGTTGTATTCGACTGATTCACCTGCCAGTGAGGAGCCCCCAACGGGAGGACGTAGGGCCTTCGTTCTACTCCTCCTCCCGCCCAACACTCCCTGCTGACAGATGCCGCCCGCCAGCCCGTAGGATTACATGCAATGACACCACCCTCCCCACCCCGGCTTCCCTCCCCCGAACACGGGCCAAGTGTGTTCGTGTAGTAGACAAACATTTTAAAGAAATGTGGAACAATTTCTTCCACATTGTGAATAATATATATATATATATACACACACACACACACACACACACACACACACACACACACACACACACACACACACACACACACTCACTCACTCACTCACTCACTCACTCACTCACTCACTCACTCACTCACTCACTCACTCACTCACTCACTCACTCACTCACTCACTCACTCACACACACACACACACACACACACACACACACACACACACACACACACACACACACACACACACACACACACACACACACACACACACACACACACACACAAAATAAGGCTTAAGTGGTTAATAAGATTGTACAGCTTGTTATTGGTCTCATTTTGCTAGCTGCTGGTCTTTTGTTGGGAGATTTTTATTGACGCGAGCGTGTCTCTTCAAACTGCCACACAGCGCCGTCAATGGGATGTATAGAGACGGAGGGCAGGCCGGGGCGCTGACATTTCCTTTATGGTGTGGAGACATTAAGGCTACGGTATACACGCATGACTGGGCTCATCGTTTAAGGCTGATAGAGCTCAATTATGACAGCCCATTAGAATTAACCCCTTAAGACCAGGAACACATCTTCTGTGTGTAATTTTTTTAGATTCCTTTGGCTATTCAAAAATAGCAGATCTACAAGCTACTTTTGAAAAATCGTGAAAATGTGTGCAAATCTTTGAATATATATATATTTTTAATGTTGCTATATATCAGTGGTTCTTAAACATTTTTCATGTGAAGGACCCCCAAAATTATACGTATCTGTCCACGGACCCCCCCATCTCAAAATATTTAGTTCCAGGGACCCCCAGAAGCAAATATTTGAGTTAAAAATTCTCGCTTTAAAAAATATATATATTCAAAGATTTGCACCAATTTTCACGATAAAAAAAATTTGCAGATCTACAAGCATGTATTATCTGCTATTTTTGAATAGCCAAATACATCTAAAAATGACACACAGATACGTTCCCGGTCTTAATGGGTTAAGGGCTGCGTTATTACAGTTCATGCTATGTCCCAAGGGGGACGGGGCGAGGGCACACATGGGTGATCGTCCAAATTAGCTTGGAAAAAGAAATAATGGCCTCTGTTGGATTTTCAGAGTTTTTCTCTATAACCCAGGGGTCTTCAAAAACAATTTTCCAGGCCAAGGACCCCCTAGCTGAGAGAGAGAGATGAAGCAGGGACCCCCCCCCCCCCCCCACCATTACATATTGTAGAAAAATGTCTTGCAGATTTTGTTAACGTGCATTTTCAGACATTTAACCACTTAAACCGCCAATACTTCCACCCCAAACCTTTTTTGCTGAAAATAGCCTCGCAGCACGAAGAGTTGTGAGCTTGTCGATCGGCTATTTTTGCCTAAAGTTCTCCTCAGATGCTAGGGTTGAAGTCGTTATTTAAAAAAATATCCTATCACACAAAGATTTGGCGGCCCCCCTGTACTGGACCCCCTTTGGGTCCCTGTTGAAGACCCCTGGTATAACCACTTAACCCCCCTATTCTTAGTGAAAACTTAGTGAAAACGTTATCTGTACTTGGACCGTTTTTTTTCCAAATATCTCTCTTTTTGGCAAATCTCTTTGCCAAAAAGAACCGATCTACAAGCTCACAACGCATCTAGATCTGCTATGTGTGGCAAATGTTCATCCCCAGAATATGGATGCTGGGGTTCAAGTAGTTAAAATAGAATGTTGTGGTCGCTGTCGGTGGAAACTGTTACTTTTCAGTTTTGATCAACACATCTATCCATACACGTTGTCAGCAGAGACTTCATGTTATCCGTTAAGACCATTATCTGTTGCCCCTGCACCTTCTGTTACTACTTTACAAAAGCATTATTCAACCTGCTCTGTTGTATTGTTCCACTCCCCTTGCACCCTCTGACCCTCCGGGAGCCTTTTTTCCAGGCGCGCCCCCTTTCCTGGGTAGGTGTATAAATATGGAGTGGAAGTGCACGCCCCTTTTCCGCAGGGTGTTTATTGGGACGGAGACGGATCTCCGTCCAAAAACTAACTTTTCAGTATTACCCGTATTGCCTCTAAAATCATCGGACTTCCAACAGTGTTGATTTTGACAACAAATTTTGATATAGTTTGTCTTCTGAATAAAATTCCATTTATTCCATTACATTTTTTAGTCACATTTTAGTCATCTGAAAAGTTTTGTCGGTGCCTTGATGGCGTCGTAATGGCTGATTTTACACCTGGTTGCATGCTGAAAATGGCCGATCTACAAGCTCGCAACGTGTTGCGAGCTTGTAGATCTGCTATTTTAAGAGCACAACCAAACATAAAATGACTTGTCTTTTAGTTCTACTGGATCTCTTCTCCTCTAATCCCTCCCTTACATTTTAGTCTAGTTTTTATTTGTTGACAAAATTGTCAGTATATTTAGTCTTAGTTTTAGTCATCATAGCTTAGTTTTTATTTCATTTTTATTTTGCTTTCGTCAGTGAAAAAAGGTAGTCGACAAACATTTTTCGTCAGAGTTTTAGTCGTCGAAATCAACCCTGACTTACCACACCCCCACACTTCCAGATAGGAACCATCACACGTTTAGCAGCGCTCACAATAGCAAATGACACTGATCGTCCCCTACGTCGTCACCTCAGACTTCATGCCATCTGGACCAAGATACAGAACTTTGAAAATGGCAATAGGTTCTTCTTTGTAGGAGTTTTGACCCTTCAGCCATTGCTGCACTATAAAACAAACTGCCTCGCTGATATGATGGTTCATGTAATGTCTTGGTGTTGTGTTGTTTATGTGCTATGTTGTTGTGTTCTATATGGTTATGTGTTTTTCTGTTGGAACAGACTGTGGAGATGAATATCCCTGAGGGGACAATAAAGACTATTGTTATTATTTTAGGAAATGGGGAAAAAGACCCTGTGTTCCAGTGGATCCAGTGTAGTCATTATTTAGTCACATGATACATATGCAGTGCACAGCATATCCATCCTTTTTTCATCAGTGTCCTGCTTTATATTCATACATCTATGTATGCATTTCAGTGTTAGTGACTGACTATCGGTAGATGCATGAACTATCCAAACACTAATGAAATACTAATACAAAGGAATGTAGTAGTATGGTCTATTCTCCTGTGGGGTGAGAAGAAGCCACAGAATGAAAGTAAAAAGTATAAATTCATAAAGGCTTCATCATGCAATCCTGAACCAATCTTGCACCAAGCCAGTTGGACGTCTTTCCGTGTTTTCTCTATTTTTAAGTGCAGTGTCTATAGTGTGATTATAGTTATTTTTGGCTGATAGTGATATGATAAAGAGCGAGTTGTGCTGATATGTGGAGCGTGCTAGTCGTCTACCGGTTAGGGATGCTGCATATCGTTGGATCACAACATTGTGGGTTCAGGTCCCTTGAGTGCTTGTCACTCATCTTTTCTTTCTCTCTCTCTCTCTCTCTCTCTCTCTCTATCTCTCTCTCTCTCTCCCCCCCCCCCCCCCCCCCCTCTGTCTCTGTGGTGGCTATTTGTGGCTTGTGCTGTTCAGCGAAAAAGACAAAATCTTTAAAGGGATAGTTCACCCTCAAAATGACTTTTTTTCCTATCGATTTCACACCCCATGGACACTTGAATTCATGGAGATGTTTTTGTTTTTGTCGCATTCCTGAGCCAATAATTTGAGTCAACTTTGAGTCTCGTGAGAAAAAACGAAAATAAGATTGTTTTGGGGTGAACTACATTGAGCTATTTTCCAAACGGTTTCCTACGAGAAAATGTCATTTAACCCGTTCAAACCGGGAACCCATCTGTGTAACCACTTTATCCAAAACGTTATACTTTGGCTATTCAAAAATAGCAGATATACAAGCTCATAGAGCGGCACCGAGGGAACATTTTTTTACTCAAAGCTTTAAGTTCTTCTGGGGGTCCCTGGAACAAAATATTTTAGAAATATTAAAAGATTTGCACAAAGGTTTCACGATAAAAAAAAGAAATAGCAGATCTACAAGCTCATAGCGCGGCACTCTGTGCCGCGCTATGAGCTTGTAGATCTGCTATTTTTGAATAGCCGAATAAATCTAAAAATGACACAAATGCGTTCCCGGATTGAATGGGTTATAAGAGCTATTTGTGGCTCAGTAATGTACTGTATCAAAGTCAGATTATTTATGGAGCTTTAATGGACCCGTCTCAGGGGAGTACTGTTCTTAGCGGCTTTTTTATATTGCCATGTCTTTATCGACATGCTAACTTTGTATCGGTAATGGCACAAATTGACTGCGTATACGAGCCAGGAATAGAAGGCTTGAGACATCATAGACGTGGGTGCTTTCCATCAACCATATCTAACGCAGCCAGCCACTACGTTCATATCCACTGTGTATGGCAGGGGTGATGCAACTTTGATGATGGAGAGGGCCACTATATTTCCACACTCGCTCCAGAGGGCCACATTTCATATACTGTCGGACAGACACCTCTTATCTCCGTATTTTAACTTTTTTTCATAAATGAAAGCGGTACTTCGACCATTCTATGTCACACAAAATTAGCAAAAATAGCAGATCTACAAGCTCAAAACGCATCGCACGCGGCGCGTTTTGAGCTCTATAGATCTTCTATTTTTGCTCTGTAGATCTTCTATTTTTGCTATTTTATTTTTATTGGAATCCTGAAAAGTTAAATTTTTATTTAATTTCAAATGCATTTAGTTATACTTATGTGAACTTTATGAACTTAAATACAAGTACATTCGACATAAAAAAGACAATAGAATTTTAAAGCGGGTCATGTTTGCATGTTTGGAATTTGCAACAGCTGAAATCAATAATATATCAGTATTCCGATATTAACCTGCAGGCCGCATTAAGTGTAGGTGGGGGCCGCATGTGGCCCCCGGGCCGCCAGTTGCCCATGTATGGTGTATGGTGACGTGCAGCCAGGCCAGATAAGGTGGACAGCGGAGGCTATGAATAGCGCCACCAATAGGGAGTTGTTCACTGAGAGTGTTGGGGGGCTTGAATGATTTTGTGACAGAGAAGCATATCAAATGACTCCAAGAAACGGTTGCCTCCCAGGTTGAAGGGTCACTTTCAACCTAGCCTGGGATCAATACCATTTTCGGTTTTCTGATGATGATTCCCTGTAGTTTAAAATGTGTTTAGTTTGGTATAATCGTTTAGTTTCTTTTGGTATGATAATTGTTTGGTATGTCCATCTATTCTAACTCGTAGTGCGACTAGCGAGACTAAACTAATTGATTAGCATTTTGTAAGAAAAAACGATGCCAACACACCACCAGTACCCTTTTTTTTGGTTTCTATCAAACGTTTAAGAATAAATACCAGGCTTTCCTCTGTGGTGGGAAGCCTGGTGATGCAAGGTTACTTTCACCCTGGCGTCCCTGTCTTGGCCATGTCATTATAGGGAAAGCTTTTCCAACACATGTCAAAATTTTTCCAACATTTCCAAACACAGCAAAAATACCAGATCTATAAGCTCACTGTGAGTTGTAGATAAGCTATTTTAGCTACAGTATTTCTATGACACGGTGTGAATATGGGGGATATCCACTTAAACCCTATGTACAGTACTTTTTTGACTGGGATCTCTCCTTTTCCCTCCTGTACACCAAATCTATTTTACAAATATTCGCTTTTGAAAATATATATATTCAAATATTTGCACAAATCTTCATGATTTTTCAAATAAAATAGCAGATCTACAATCTCATAGCGTGGCACTCGGTGCCACGCTATGAGATTGTATATCTGCTATGTTTGAATAGCCAAAGTATAAAATAATGGTTAAAGGTAGGGTACGTGATTTGCTTTGGTTAAAATAAGTGTTAAATAGCTCTATATTCTGATAGTACTCATTGCTATAGAGTGTTTGTTCAGTAAAAGGAGTCTCCTTGTCTCTCCAGCTCTTTATAAAACAGAAAATGCATTTTCGTTTCAGTTTCAGTTTCATTTCCAATTTTATCCAATCAGGATAGAGAACTCAATCAGGATATAGATTAAACAAGTGAAATTGGAAGTGATGACACTAAGAAATGAGCAGGCAAAATTGGAACTGGAACACTATAAAAATGAAGCTTAAAAATTGGTACTTTCATCTGATTGGTTGAGATTTTGACACCTACCGGAAAATGTATTTTCTGTTTATTAAAGAGCTGGAGAGACGGGGAGACTCCTGTTACTGAACAAACACTCTATAGCAATGATTACTATCATAATATAGTGCTTTAACCTTTTAACAAAATACTTTTTGTTTTAACCAAAAAATATCACTTACCCTACCTTTTAAAGTGGTTACACAGATGCGTTCCCACCAGCTAAAAACAGAAAACACTGATTTAAAATAAACATGCTTTGAAAATCCACGTGGATCGAGGCGAAATTTTGTCTGCCGTGTTACGTGGTCAGATATGGGTGTGCCGCACGGAACACTTTAAAGATTTCCACTGAACCGCTGACATATACGTTTACATGCCGGGCTGCATGTCTCTCTTCCACATGACGAGGATACGTTTACATCCCGGACACGGAAGCTCACGTTTCACACACCGCTGACTTACATAAACAGACTAACCTTGCCTGATGCCTTATTATCGATCCAAATGATGCGCCGCCGTCGCCCGAGGCCTGGCTCATTACGCTCTCAGTAACGCAATGGATATGCACAGCGTCAACCTCACCACACACACACACACACACACACACACACACACACACACACACACACACACACACACACACACACACACACACACACACACACACACACACACACACACACATAAGCCCTGTGGGAGCATGGTTTCTGCTATAAGCAGTGTATGGCGGTGTCAGCTTACATGTTCTCCAATGCAACTCTTTAACTGCAGGGGGTTGACAGACCTCTGTGACCATCATAATGACCAGTTTGTTGCTCTGTGTGTGTGCGTGTGTGTGTGTGTTTGTGTGTGTAAAACATGCCCTGCCGATGACCTCATCCCACAAAATGTCTAGGAGGAGCTGTGTGGGGATTATGAACTCCCCAATTATTCACTGACACACTGACCACAGTTAGTGTTCGCAAACTAAGTCCTAATAAACCTTGTCGCTGTCGAGTGGAAGACATTTCCAAAATAGTAGCTTTTCAGGAAAGGAGGAAAAAAAAAAGAACCTGTGTTCCCATGGATTCCAATGTAGTTATTATTTACTCACACGCTCTTGTTATTCCTTGATTTAATACAAAAAAATTGTGGAAATAGCAGATCCATATCTCATATTGTGAGCTTATGGATCAATGGTAGCTGGGGTATTTTCGGCAAAGAGATTTGGTGTAGAGGGAGAAAAGGAGATGGGACCAAGCATAGACCCCTGGGGAACACCTGGCCAATGAATTATATAGTGGTTACAGTCGTTAAATATGTCAGTCATTCATCTTGTCATCTTGTACCCGATTGGTCTAACATAAACATAGAGCTCACCAATGTGCCAATTGTGTAATAGGCTCTATGCACAGCAGCCATTCCTTACTTCCTTCACATGTGTTACCAATGATACTAATGAAGGCTCTGTTCCATATTGTGCATGCTGGCTCACTAGAAACACTACATTTTTGGTTCCCAAATGGCCCCTTATGGTGGGTGTGTAACTCTCAGAGTTATGGGGGTCCTTGAAAATAAGAAATTGACAACCACTGTACTACACTAAATGGAACAGAGCCTTAATTAGTATTATTGGTAACACTGGTATTTGCAAGCCCCCCCTCCCCCCACACACACACACATTTTTATTCATTTATTTCGAACATATAAAAACTATAAATGGGAAAAAGAAATGAAAGGAAATAAAAATGGAAAACATTGATAAAAAACTGCACCAAAGTTATTTTAACATCATCCTTAAATTATTTTCCACATTCAAAAAAGGAGTAGGAAGAAGTTTTGTGAAAACTTATCAGGTCCTACCCCTTCTCTATGTATCTCAGATATCTCAAACCTTCAGAAAAATATTTTGTCTTTCCGCTATTTTTGACTGGCCCGAAGTATAAAACCATGCTAGCTAAAAACTCTAAAATGACACAGTATGCGTTTCCGGACTGAATGGGTTAATTTGTTTTAAATCGTGACGAGCCCCAGGGCACACCCCTATAGCGCCACACACCACCACCAACAACAACAACAACAACAAAAGCTGGAGGGACTCTCATTAGGAGCAAAACAGCCCCAAGTCTTTCAGTTTGATGTTCCTCAACTGAAAGCGCAACGCATCTTGGACATCTCTCCAGGATGAGTAATGGTTTGAACGCATGACGCATTGACATATAATGTTTTTCTGCAGCGCTATAGGAGAGTAACTAAGGCGAATTAGAGCCGCGAGGCTTTGTTATGGCAGACCCGTGGCCAACAACGCAGCAGCTATAGCTCGCTAAATTTGTAATGAGTTGCATGCTTCATCTTTATCGGAGGACCGTCCGTGTTTGTTCAAGTCAGGCATGTTTAATGAGCAGAGAAGGGTTGGTTCTCAACGTCGGTTATTTAAAATTAGCTTTAAAAAAAAAAAAAAAGACTTGAGGGAGGGAGGCGAGGGTCTGCTGATGTGCAGGTTTTATTCTCATATATATACTGCCCGCCCACCGTCATTTTCACTGTGTTCGACAGTAAAAAGTACAAGAGCGAGGCTCAACACAACTTCGTCATTCTCCTGCCAAAGCACATTTTTCACCCGGCGGCTTGATTTCAACGTTGGGCCGAAAATAGCTGATCTACAAGCTCACAAGGCGGCGCGGATGAGACGCCCTCGTGAGCTTGTAGATCAGCTATTTTCCGCACGCAACTACCGACGCACAACAAAGCATAAATCAGGCTTAAAGGACGACTTCACCCATTTTCAACCTATCTTCATATAAATGGTCCTCACTAATGTTCATGATAAAATGATTTAAAAACAAATCTACTCACTCTGTCTCTCATAGGAGGGCTGTGGACACTTCAGAAACCCACCTACCAGTGACATCATCTTTGGACAGATTTTCTTTTTCAAACAATATTTTTTTATTTGATTTAGATTTGTATTAACGCGAGAACAATGTCTTCCATTATTGCATGCTAACTTTCCAGGAATAGAAAGCGTTTCTATTAGCTTGGATTCGCCATCGATGATGTCATTGGTAGGCATGGTTTCTGAACTGTCCACAGCCCTCCTCTGAGACACAGACCGAGTCGGAAAAAAAATGGCGCCATATTATCATGAGCATTAGTGGGGACCAATTATATGAAAACAGGTTGAAAATGGGCGAAGTCGTCCTTGGAATCACCAGAAGGCTCTCGCTGGCGGAACAACAACATTTATTATTATCTTCTGTATCGAACTTTCATCCCGTTATGAGTCCGTTTATCATCTTTTATTGCATATAAAGCACTATTTGTAATGCTGCTTTGAAAGGTACTCTGGTAAGATAAGTTTATTTGAACGGTATTGCATCTGAATGACTTCAAAAGGGAAGAGAGAAAAAGACAACAGCGCTGCACACAGCGCTGCCACTTCATGTTCTGCAGGCCTGACCTCTGTCCCGTTAATGGCTTCTTCCCCCAGTAATAAAATGTTAATGAAATTCCATTCTTCTGGCACCGCACTGTTATTCCCTGGATGATTTACCCCCCACCGTTGGATGTGGTTTCTCCTTTTTCTCCTTTTGTTAGGTCTTCTCGTGCTGCATCTTGTTCACATCCTAACAGGCCATGGTGGAAATTAAGGCTCACTACCACTAATTATAAGATGATGATGATTAACACGTTGCCTTATCGTAAGGTTCCTCTGTTCCCTTGTAAGGGTTTCAACAGAGCATTGTCCCTTTTTTTTTTGGCAGGAGAAGTAATAACTTCATTGATTAATTCATGGCCTGGGGGCTGGAGGGACTCCTTTTGAATATGTTGAGGTAATAAATGTTTCAAATGGTCACCGGGAACAGTGGGGGGGGGGGGCTCCTTAGCAAGGTTCACTGCTGTTGGAATTGTCTTTCGACAACACAGCTGGGTGGGGATGGGGGTGTGTGTGTGCGCGTGCGTCCGTGCATGTGTTTGTGTGCGCTTGAATTGAATTTGAACGAGATCTGTGTGGGCTCGCAGGTGTGATGTGTGTGCATGTGAGTGTGTACGCACGACTACGTGTGTGTGTGTGTGTGTGTGTGTGTGTGTGTGTGTGTGTGTGTGTGTGTGTGTGTGTGTGTGTGTGTGTGTGTGTGTGTGTGTGTGTGTGTGTGTGTGTGTGTGAATTCATCTTCCTGGATAGCGTGCGACGGCCACCCTCTGATTTCCATTATAGAATTAGATTGCAAGAGGTGTCGCACTGCAGTCTTAATCAATATGCCCTCCAACTGTGTGTGTGAGTGCGCGTGCGTGCGTGCATTGAATGTGGGATGGGGAAGATAAGAGAGGGGGTTCTTATATTTGAGCATAATAATTAAAGTTGTGGCTCTCTTCAGCCCCCCTCCCCCGACACACACACACACACACACACACACACACACACACACACACACACACACACACACACACACACACACACACACACACACATCCACACACACACCCTCTCCATCCAGTGACCCATCTCGACACTTCTGACTGTAATTATTGGGTCCGCCTGCTCGTTTGAGGGGAGTCTGGAAATGGGGCGCACATAGGCGGCTTCAATTAAGAACCCAAATTGAAACGGGGTGCCAGGAGGCTGCTTGGCCCCGCGCGTAGTCATCTCATCACGGAGAGAGCAGAGAGGACCGCGAGCTCGGCCGGAGAGATTTGCATGCTGCTATGACAAGTCTGTGTGTCATTGGGAAAATTAATTATACGTTGTATTTCCAAAGAAACGTTAGAAATACCGCGGCAACGATTCAAGTGAGAAGCACTTTATCCACTTAAGCCCCTGGTATACCTCGTTGTGCGATGGATGGCAAGAATAGCCGATCTAGAAGCTCACAACGTGTGAGCCTGTCGCCTGATGGAGGGGAAGGGAACTGGTTGGAATAACGTGTTCCTTCAACGCGCTACGTCCTACCGGGGAAACTCCCCCTGTCAGGTGAGCATGAGCATGAGCTCAGTTCGGGGCTCTCCCCAGGCTGGCAGAGGGAGGGTAGCGCTCAGGATTACAAGCTTAGGCAATTGGCACTGGGTGAAAAAAGGGTTACAACATTATGGGATGTAAATTGTATTTTAAAAAATAATAAAAAAAAGTCAAATAATATTGGCCTGGGTCTTTGAAGCTGAGCTTTTAACATTTCGTTGTACCTTGTTATAATGACAATAAATTCTTATTCTAACCGGAAGACATATTATGGGCAGCAAACATACAGTAGACATCACTCTAGTCTACATGCACCACAGAATAAATTCACACACAAACCCAACAAACTGAAGGCAAGCACTAGGAAATGTGTAGTCAGTATAGCACTGGGCTCATTACGGCAGACTTTGCGTGTTTGCTGCCGCTTTTAGCTAAACCCCCACAAGAAAGTGTCAAGAACGCACGGCAAACGCAACCGCACGACTCCTGCCGTGGTACGAATGATTGCAAAATAAATGGAGAAATGAAACCGCCTAACCACATCACAGTGGGGAAAATCTAATTATCTCACACAGTATCAGCACAAAACTGTCACCGCGGCCCGGAATCTTGAGATTGGAGGGGAGCACCGCTCAAATTGTGCCGCGGCTGACTTCACCCACAGGAGCACTTCCTCCTAACCCTGACTATTTGTTGATGACAAAATAAAGAATTACTTTAGAGAGAGAGAGAGAGAGAGAGAGAGAGAGAGAGAGAGAGAGAGAGAGAGAGAGAGAGAGAGAGAGAGAGAGAGAGAGAGAGAGAGAGAGAGAGAGAGAGAGAGAGAGCATACAAAAGAAAGAGTCAAGAATAGAGGAAGAAACGAGGGAAACCAAGTCAACAAGGGAACCAAAGTCCAATAAATACAACGTTAAGTATAGGGAACATGGTCCAAATAGAAATACAATGAAACAGAAAGGCTTCATGTACGTTTAGCAGTAGAAATGAATAACAGCAGATATAGAATCAGTATCTTGTGCAGGTGAAATACATCACTTGGCTACAGATATCAAACATGTATTTGTATGCATAGCAATAGTTCCAGGGCAGCAGCAGTAGGAGTCTATTTATTGCCATATACTGTATACATAAAGTGAGGGCATCTTCAGCTGCTGACATTATTACAAAGTAGTGGGAAAAACAGTTCATTTCAGTGAACGAACGATTTCGTTCACGTTCACGGCAATGATTCGTTCAAATGATTCGTTCAAGTTCTCGTTCAGTAGCGCTTCCGGTCCCGGCGGAGCGTATGGGCTACTATATGCAACTGTGTGCATCTGATCCCACTGACATGACTGCACAGTCTGCACAGAAACACAGCACTGTCATTCACGATCTAATTGCACCATCTTCTTTGTAATATAATGTAGTAAGTAATAGATTACTACAATATATAATGTAAAGTATTTCTATTTGTAGATAATTATTTATAATAATAATTATAATTGTATACACAGCAGCCCAAGTCAGTACACTCACATGACTATCGATTTCCAACCATGTCCTTTAACTTCATGAATAGTAGCTGTAGCATACTATTTGCATCTTCTACTCAAACTAAAACGTGTTAATTGACCTATCTGTCCTTTGTCTGGGACCATGCATATTTATTTATTTTGATACTTAAATGTGGTGCTAACACTATCTGTCTTTTGTCCAGGAACAACTGTAGGCTACCTTTATTTCAATTCAAATAGCAATACGCATGCATGTTTAATACTGGAAAACTATACAGCACAGCTTTCTGTCTGCCTGATGGTCTGTCTGTCGCGACTCGCGGGAGGAATAACAGCCCGCCCGTCGTGTGTGCGGTGGGAGGGGGAGGGGGGGGCGTGAACGTAACAGTTTCAAGAAGTGAACGTGTTTGTTAATGTTCATGTCAAATAACTAGTTCTTAAGAACGAATCGATCATGACCGACCCATCATTATTACAAAGTGAAGGTAATTCCTCCAGAGGAGTTGACTGATGCAGCGATTCTGATGTTAGCACGACACCTACAGTACAAAGCAACCAAAGGCATGGCGCACCCTTATCTTCAAAGCCTGATCCAACCCTACAAACCCTCCCGCTCACTCAGATCAGCTAACGCAGGTAAGCAGGGAGCCTTCCCTAAAACATCCGAGACAACGCTCCACACGTCCCCGATTCTTCTCCCTTCTGGCTCGCAGACTGTGGAACAAACTCTCCATTGCAGTTAGAACTACAGTTTCACTCCCATTCTTCCGTCGTAATCTGAAGACTCACCTCTTCAGACTCTTGTAAGAGTAATAGTAAGAGAATTGTAATTTAAATATAATTTGTTATTGTTATTTTAGGGTAGAGCCCATACCCTAGGTGGGGTTGGCGAAAGGGCCTTTCTGTGTGGAGTTTGCATGTTCTCCCCATGTCCCCTAGGGTAGGCACCCTCACAAAAAAACATGCAGTAATCCTGGTCTCTAAACTGGTCAGCCGCGAAGCATGAGCTTCCCGACTGAAGGAAGCATGAGCTCAGTTCGGGGCTCTCCCCAGGCTGGCAGAGGGAGAGTTGCGCCCAGGATTACAGCTTAGGCAATTGGCACTGGGTGATTTTTTTTTTAAGAGTGTCATTTAGACAGATGCTAGGTTCCATGTTCACCTGGAATCCTATAGTTTCTATAGTTTCAATGTACAGACCATTTTTTGAATGCATATTGTTGAGACTGATGCTAGGTTCTTGGTTTACCTGTGATCCTAGTTTACCGAGGCACTACACTGTCTCTATGCATTTGATGTTTGTGTTTACCTGTACGGCAGTGGCTCAGGGGTAGAGTGGCCGGGTAGAGTGAACTGGAAACTGCAAGGTTCCCAGTTCGATCCCGGGCTCCCTCAGAGTTAGTTTCGAAGTGGCCTTGAGCAAGACATTGAACCCCTAATTGCTCCCGATGAGCAGGTTGGTGCCTTGCATGGTTTCCTCCGCCATCGGTGTGTGAATGTGTGTGTGAATGGGTGAATGTAATGCAAAATATAAAGCGCTTTGGATAAAAGCGCTATATAAATGCACCATTTACCATTTACCTTGCTTAGTGGTGCTCTGGTTAAAAAACATCTGCTAAATCCAAGAATTGTGAATTGTAGTCCAATTCAGAGAGTGTACCAATGGAACCAAATAAAATAGTCCATTTTAGTTCCATTTCAGGGTCAATTTGGTTCCATTTGTACACTCAGAGTTACAGACCTATAACATGCCTGTACTCTGTCAGGGACCATTTGGTTCCTAACTATTAATACTTTAGTCCAGTGGATGTGTTCCAAATGATTTATTCTGGGAAAAATGTCCATACGTTCATTTTCCCACATGACTTTGGGTGTTAGTATTACATGTTTGCTCAGGTCAGATTTCCAGTGGTAGAAAGTACATTTACTCAAATGTTGTTCTTAAAGGGGCACCGGACAATATTCAGCCACTAGGTGTCACACTTTTACAACACCTCTAATGCGTAAGGTTTGCTTTTTCCCTGCTACCTTTTATAAGGCAGCAGTAATCATGTCGTGTGCAACATTGTAACGCAATGGCTGCCTTACAAGAATATATTTAGGGTAAAAAAGTATCTTACCCATTGAAAACAGAGGTTTAATGGTTGCTGTCCAAACCAATAATTCTGGTTGTTAAAATTATTATTTCATTTTTAAATATACGGAAATATCAATATGTGTTTGGTAGGGTACTTCTCGGTTGTAACAATGCTTCTTGGCAATAACTTTCAAACCATTGGAAAGCCTGTTTGTGTCCCTTTAAACAGTGCCCCATTTGTAAGGAACATGCAATTTTGTGGGATGAGCAGCACAACTGAGAATATGGATTGCGCAAAATGTGCCAAATTTGCCCCCAACGGCTTATTCTACTGTTGCTATTGACTCTTGTTCTGTGGTCTTCAGTGGATTGGATGATTGAAGTCTGTCGGTCTATCAAAGGATAATGGAGGTATGCCTGTTGCATACTGGCTATGATGCACAAAATAAATGAGGCGCTGATCATTCCTGCGGTTTGCCCAGGGCTGTACTGGGGATTTTTACAGTGGAGCGATATGTCACGTGCACACACTCGTTCATACACATGCACACGAGCCATCGCCCATTGAAATAAACTCTTAAATATGTAGGCGCCCCATTTATTAACCATGTAAAATGTTATTCTATTTACTTCCATAATGGGGATACTTTAGTGTTGTCATATGCATTTACCTTGCAGACATCTGCCACTGTTATCCAAACGTTCTCTTTGGACCGCTTCAGAACATCTGACAGTATGCCTACACCTACAATACGTACCAGCAGTGGTGTAAAGTAACTAAGTACACTTACTGAAGTACTGTACTTCAGTACAGTTTTAAAGTAAAACATGACTTTACTCAAGTGTTTCCAATTTTCAGTACTTTTACTTCTATTCCACTACATCTCAGAGGCAAATATTGTACTTTTACTCCACTACAATTATTTGAAAACTTTATTTACTAGTTACTTTGCAGATAGGATAAGGATAATTCCTTTTAACAGGACGTTCATGAATGTCCTTGCGGTCTTGTTTCCAATGAGGGCCTGTGAGCAATTAGGGGTTAAGAGTCTTGCTCAGGGACAAATTTATTTTCATCGACACATATGGCCTGGCCTGGAATCGTACCTGGGGCAACCAGGACCTCTGGCTCCCTAGGCGGGCTCACTAACCACTCAGCTATTATAAAACATAATACATTAACCACTTCAGCCCTATTTTATACACTATTTGAAAATAGCCGATCTACAAGCTCCCAACGCGTCACATCGCAACTCGTTGCCCACGCATACCCATGCATGTGCGGCCGCGTGTGCAGCTCAAACAACTAGTGGCGTGGCGCTCCACCCCACCCCAACTATAGACGAATCCACAGACACGCTGCATGTAGGCAATCATAACTGTGTGTCGCTGTGCGGAGCGGCAGCCGCTTGACACCACAGTTATGATTGTCGTTCTGTGGATTTGTCTATAGAGTACACCCCTGGGTTTGCGGGATTAGTTGCGGACAGATAGATGCTAGACTCCTGCAGAATCACGCCGTAAACATCCGAGTCTTCAACCACTGCGGATTGGTGCTCGTTAAAGCAGCTTTGAATATGATCAAAAGTGTTGCGCGGGGCAATATTTTAAACAAGCTATACAGTGGTTTGCTGTGATATTTTTGTGTTTCATGATGTTGATGAGAACATATGACGACTCATCTCTTCAGACTCCACCTTAGCCCGTAGCACTTGACCTAGTCTTGTCGACTTATGCAAAGCTTAAATTGTCATTTAAATAGGATGTTATTTAGACAGTTCATTGTTCACCTGGTATCCTATAGTTTATAGTTTAAATGTATAAATATATATATATATTTTTTTGTATATTGTTTAGACTGATGCACTGCACTCACTGTCTCTATACATTTGATGCATGCGTTTACCTTGCTTAGGGAAATATTTTAAACAAGCTACACAGTAGTTTGCTGTCATCTTTTTTTTGTGTTTCATGACATTGATGAGAAAAGTAATGTCCTTCAAGTACAAGCCAAAATACATAATGTAGTGTATACACCACGCCGTGCCATTAACCTTTGAGTTTATGCGTCTTGGCAAGTGTGTGTAGACGCCATTTCCAGTTGGCTGTAATTACTGTAAACGCGCTGCAATTAGGCTCCCGCCATGATCCAAGTTGGCCGGCGGTGCAAAGAGGCCTGACGGAGGAAGTTCACGCCATGCTGATCACAAGCTCCTGCTCTACAATATTGTAAATCTAATTTCTATTTGCTGTAATGGCAACTCCCGCTGGGCACGCTTCCAGGCTGGTGACAGGCCTGGAGTCTCCACGTTGTAATTTTCCTTTTTCCTCTGGCTTGGCAGATGGCGGATGCAAATTCCTCGCTGTTGTGTTATGTGCATTTGAAGTTTTATTTAAGCACTTTCCGCCTGGCGTATCGGTTATGGGCAAAAATTGCCAAAAGATAGTCAAGAATTATCAACAATACATAAAAAAAATCACACCCAGTGGTGCCTTTGATGAGTTCATTATGCACACTCCTGTTTGTGTTTAATTAGTGTAACTGGTTGCATCTTTGTGTTGCAATCAGCTGCAGCTGTTGAGGCCAGAAACAAACATGTTGCGGCCATCCGCAAACATACGGACAGACAGACAGACAGACGCACACACAAAGTCAGTCCTTGTGAGTGGTTGGCACCACTCAAACAAACTCAAAATAGCAGATCTACAAGCTCACTTGTGTGACGCTTTGTGAGTTTTCTAGGCTAATTTCGCTGTTTGCCAAGTTATAAGCAAAGTGATTATCTTATACAGTAGGTTTAGCAATTTAACTCAAATTAAATTTGTCTTTCATTCAAAAGTAGTTCTATCACTCAAAGAGGACTGTTCTGTGCGGTACACTATGAACAGTATATTGACTTTGATATCCTCAAATAAATTGCATGAAATTGTTTGGGTTGCTTTTTTACGAAAATAGCGTCTGGGAACATGCTCACTGTGTGGCACTTAATCAGACCTGTGAGCAACCTGTGTTGTGTTCGTTGTCCCTGTATTCCCACCCAGCCTGTAAGCAGTCAGGCTGCCAGGTGTTTCAAATACCTCCCAAACGACCTGAATCTAACGCTGGGATTAGCATGTTAACTATAACGGCACCTTAACCCATTCAATCCGGGAACGCTTTTGAGTCATTTTAGATTTCTTTGGGCTATTCAAAAATAGCAGATATACAAGCTCATAGCGCGGCACCGAGTGCAGCGCTATGAGCTTGTAGATCTGCAATAAAAAATACAAAAAAAATTGATGAGTTGAGAATTGAATCTTAAAAATAAATAAATAAGCAAACTTTTTTTTAACTAAAATCTTTGCTTCTGGGGGTCCCTAGGACAACATATTTTGAGATGGGAGCCCGCGGCCAAATACATCTTGAATAATACAAATAAAATAAAATAAAATGATAAAACATATATATTCAAAGATTTGCAAAAATGGCAGATATACAAGCTCATAGCGCGGCACCGAGTGCCCCGCTATGAGCTTGTAGATCTGCTATTTTTGAATAGCCAAAGAAATCTAAAATGACACAGATGTGTTCCAGGTCTTAATGGATTAAATCAACCCCACCTATAGGGACCCACGCCAGTGTGCCTGCCAAGCTCTGCATGCTGTGCAGAAGGTATGAACCGTGATTTAAACGCAGTCTCACACCGGAAAATAGCCAATCTACAAGCGCACAGCGTGTCACAGAGCAACACGCTGTGAGCTTGTAGATCGGCTATTTTCGTGCGCCACTGGCGCGCAACTAAATCAGGCATAAGCCTCAGGGAGGAAAGTGAATGACACCTGGCAGTGATTGTGTGTGTGCCTTCTGCCGTACCGTACCGTACGGTAGCTACACGTCTCAGCTGGCTGGATGCCAGCGTGATGTCACGCATGAATAAAATGGCCGTCTCCCTTCCAGCATCGACGGACTGACACTTTTTCTCTTTGGGGTGTGAGCCTCTCTCTCTGCTTCGTATAAACCCCAACTGTCACTTAGTTTCGGGAGCTTATTTCCCCTTCACGCTAATCCCCCCCTTTTGCCTGCCTCTAGAATAGCAATTTTTATGTGGGGAAAAATGACACACAAAGGTCTCCTCTGTTTTTTCTGGGATATTCCTCCCTCAGTTTTGTGTGGCCAAGCCCCGCAGGGGAAAAAAAACCACAATGAACATAAGCGCTGTCATCCGATTGCTCCCACGCACCACAGGAAATAAAGAGACATATTGAAAGTGGAGCGTTGCCTTCAGATGAGGCCCGTGTTGAGAGATTGCGTGCTGCTGCCGAAGTCATATTCGCACGATGTGTAAATGCTATGCAAATGTTGCGCATATTAAAGCGCGTAGTAGCCTATCAGCAGCCTGTAGATTGACAACATGTCCTCGTTCACCCTCCGCAAAAGTTTCTTGAGAAGCGTGCTTGGTGATTTGCATAATCTTAGAGCAGTGGTGGTTCTTAAAACATTGTCATGTCAAATTGATATGCATTTGGCCAGGGACCCCCATAAGAGAAGATATGTTAACACTTAAAAAAAAAAAAAAGACAGAGTATACAATAGGGTTTAAGTGTTTACACAGATGTTTGATGCAACATAGTAAATCATTTTGCTGGGGACCCCTCAAAAGCCCCTCTAGGACCCCTGGGGGGTCCCCAGACCTCATTTTGAGAACCACTCGTCTTAACAGGATCTCCAAAATAATGTCAAAGACTGGTGGTGGTGTTTTGCATTTCATGTCACGTTTGGCTGCTATCCGGGGACGAGCCGCTTCCTCCGACATGCCGGAATTATTTGTGTCAAAGTCTGTCTGTGTCATTTTTGTTGATAATGGGTGAAATTGAACAACACAGTTTAATCCATTAAGACCGGGAATGCATCTGTGTCATTTTAAGATTTCTTTGGGCTATTCAAAAATAGCAGATCTACAAGCTTGTAGTGCGGCACTGAGTGCCGCGCTACAAACTTGTAGATCTGCTTTTTTTTTTTTTTTATCGTGCAAATCATTGAACATATATACATTTTATAAAGTGAACATTTTTCATTCAAATCTTTGCTTCTGGGGGGTCCCTGGAACAACATATTTTTAGATGGGGGGTCCGCGGCCAAATACATATCATTTTGGGGGTCCTTGACATGAAAACTGTTTGAGAACCACTGATTATAGCAATACACATTCTTTTAAAAAAACTGTTAGGATTTAGAAGACATTTGAATCCCCCAGAAGCAAAAATTTTAGTAAAAAAATAACAAACAAATAGATATTCAAAGATTTGCAAACATTTTCACGATTTTTAAAACAAAATAGCAGATCTACAAGCTTGTAGAGCGGCACTCGGTGCCGCGCTGTGAGCTTGTAGATCTGCTATTTTTTTAATAGAAATATGACACAGATTATTTCCTGGTCTAAATGGCTTAATTGTGCTGTCTGAATCCCATTAGAAAACAGAAGGCTGTCATAGAAAAATAAGTTTGGGGAGGGTTATTACCGGCGGGCGCAGAGAGAGGGGACATCATGGTACCATGTCTGAGCAGTGACAGCACACACAGAGTACAGACTGTACTGCTCTGCCCTGCTAAGAGCCTGGGGGACAAGAAGAGGAGGAAAAAGCCAAATGCCCAATTGTGTCTGTGCTGTGCATGGCCATAATAGTGTCATTCTGCTGTTCTGCCGTAAAAAAGGCTAGGAAAAAGGGAGCAGTCATTAACCACTTAACGCAGTTAAACCGGGAACGCGTCTCTGTCATTTTTAGATGTCTTTGGGCTATTCAGAAATAGCAGATCTACAAGCCGAGTGCCGCGCTATGAGCTTGTCGATCTGCTATTTTTAGAAAAATCGTGAATATTCGTACAAATCTTTGTTTTAAGTGACATTTTTTAACTCAAATCTTTGCTTCTGGGGGTCCCTGGAACGAAATATGTTCAGATGGGGGTCCGTGGCCAAATACATATCATTTTGGGGCTCCTTGACATGAAAAAGTGTGAGAACCGCTGATATTATAGCAACATACGTATTTTTTTTCAAAACAATGTTAAGATTTAGAAGACATTCGTAGAATCCCCCAGAAGCAAAGATTTGAGTTAAAATGCTTAACAAATATATATATTCCAAGATTTGCACAAATGTTCACGATTTTTCTAAAATAGCCAAAGAAATCTAAAAAATAACACAGATGCGTTCCCGGTCTTAATGGGTTAAACACATGAACCCTATAGCGATGCGCTTGTGAGCTTGTAGGTCGGCTATTCTCTGTGAAGAGATGTGATGTTGAGTGGAAAAAAGCAGCGGAATAGAGCCCTGGGACTCCCGGTCAACTACACGGTTTAGCCATTAAGACCAGGAAATACTTATGTTGCTATAATCAGTGGTTCTCAAACTGTTTCATGTCAAGGACCCCCCAAATGATGTGTATTTGGCCGCGGACCCCCATCTCAAAATATGTTGATCCAGGAACCCCCCAGAAGCAAAGATTTAAGTAAAAGATGTTCGCTTTAAAAAATAAAAGATTTTCAAAGATTTTCACACATTTTCATGATTTTTCAAAAAATAGCAGATCTACAAGCTCATATGAGCTTGTAGATCTGCTATTTTTGAATTGTATTAAATAATGGTTAAAGTGGTTACACGGATGCGTTCCCGGTCTTAACGGGTTAAGTGGTTAAAGCCCTATTTTATACTCGGTGGTGTCATGCAGTGAAAATAGCTCACAACATATACCAATTGTAATGACCACATCATGACTCCTCCCATATGGCGGTGTTGTGTTACTCTTCTAACCGTTCCAATGTTCAATCATCGTATCGGCGTTTACCTAATCTCTCAACACAGATTATGTCAGCACCACTGCCTTAGACACATAGTGGTTGTTGTTAGTAGGAATAAACACAGAAGCACCCGGGAGGAAGTGGACTACGAAAGGGCACGAGCCAAACCGAGTTCCTGTCTCTACACAAAAAATGCGGTGGTGCCCCCAAGAGGCAAGAACAATGGAAAACAAAACCGAATGGGTTCCCAGATTCGTGTTTACCAAGCTTTTTTTGGCCCGATGGTTCACATGCCTTTACTGTCCGGAGGCAGAACGCTATTTAGTGATCTAGTGCAAGTGTCTCTGAGACTCCTCTGAGAACAAACATGGTGTGACAGGTGCCTTATTGGAATTAATGGACAGTAGCCTCAAATGCTCTTGCTGCAGAGAATACCTCTGTTCATTTACTGAGTGGTCTAAGTGCCTGTCGTTACTGTCGGGCAGAAACCTTATTTCAACAAGGCTGACAGGAAATGGGGAGAGAGATGGGGGGGATGACATGCAGCAAAAGGCCGTCGGGATCGGGACTCAAACTCGCGATGCGCTGTCAGGCTACTTTAGAGCCTAGGTGCCTGGACCGTTACGCCAGCGGTCCAGGACGACTTTTAGTATTTTTTTTCCGTAAATTGATGCCCTATTTCATCATACAAGAATGTCACCCAAGAGTTGTGAAAATAGCCGATCTACAAGCTCACGCGCGAGCTTGTAGATCGGCTATTTTCACCATTTTGAAATGAGTTTTAAAACCATTATAAAAAAAGGAACGTTTTTTGACATACAAGGTTTCCAACACGACAGCAACGCTACTCTTTTGATTGATTGATTGATTGTATTTGTTGACATGAAAAAAAGAGCACAGAAGCACTTTTTCGACATACAGTCATTGTATCACAGAGGATGAAAACACAATAAAGCCCAAGGGCTTGTTACTATTGTGGTCCTCTGTACGATCAGTGGGGGATTCACCGGGGTTAAGGGCGTACACATAGCTACGGTCGGTTTTAAAAAAAGAAATACCTTAACATGGCCTTCTGAGGCAGAATGAACGTCAAGTCCAATCAACGTCCTCATCAAATATTTATGTGCTTAAAATGCAAAAACGTGCAAACGACGCCCGCCCACCTTATTACAGACTGGAGAATTAATCATGGCGCTCGCAGTCGGGAGCCTCACACACACACATGCATCTCTATTGGCAATTCAGCCTAGTTTATGTCGATGAATAACAAATGCGAGAGAGAGAGAGAGAGAGAGAGAGAGAGAGAGAGAGAGAGAGAGAGAGAGAGAGAGAGAGAGAGAGAGAGAGAGAGAGAGAGAGAGAGAGAGAGAGAGAGAGAGAGAGAGAGAGAGAGAGAGAGAGAGCTAGCTGCAGGTAGATCATCAAATTTAATGGAGAGGAATCTTGCCCGATTGCACCAGCAATTCATTTGTGTGATTGATAATAGAATCGTTATTAAGCCGTCTGCAGTGATCACCTCCATCGTTTTGTCTTTTATCGTCTGTTTTTATGACAGCTCGTGCGTCTTTTTATTGTCCCGCATTCTTATGAACGATTTTGTGTTCTATTATGCTCATTTTCCAGACCAGGAAAACCGCAAAAAAAAAACATTCACTCCTGTATCACCATTATTCAGCTCTAGGCTTTTTTGCTGCAGCTGTTTATTCCTCCCTATTGGTGGTGGGGTGATGATGGTCACTGGGAATTCTATTGCAGAGAAAAGAAATATATATAAACAAAAAAAAGTGTTTTCCTCCCAGGCTGCGTGCTCCGATGACTAACGAGGAGCGAGGACATAAGGAGCCCATGTTTGCTCCTAATTCACCGCGGTCATGCCTGACATGCGAGCCATAATACATCTTAAAGGACAGACAGAATCGTATTACACGTTTATGCAAAGGCTTGATGGGCTGTGAATGAGGAATTTGCCGTACGCAAATGAAGCTTGAAATTCAATTTGAAGGAAAACTAGGGACTTTAACTCCGCAGTAATCTCAGAATTAGGGTTCCTGTATCCTCTGAGCTTCAGTTTAGGCTCCACTCCTGCTCCTTTCATCATATTAGTGCTACATGGTGCAGTGGTTCTCAACCTATTCTGACTGCGACCCCTCAAAGTAATCATATTTGAACTGGGGACCCCCCCAACATAATCATGTTTGAACTGGGGAACCCCCCCCCCCCAACCTGACAAGCACTTGGAATTGTAGGAGTTGAGGCATTACATTTAGTTTGACTCTGTTCCACAAATAAATATTGTGAAAATAGCTGATCTAATCAGCCTTCATTGCATTATCATGAGGCTAGATGTGTATCTGTCTGTCTGTCTGTCTGTCTAATAGCATGATCGTAGACTAATTACAGATTTAGCTATGCTACCCATAACAACTAAAAATCACACTTTAGAATTTCCCAATTATTTTTTTCAGTCTGATTTGTCTTGGGGGGGAAAGAAGCTATTTTGGTATTCTATACTGAGGCTATACAAAGCCACTTGCCCCTTGGTATACAGCCTCTGAAACCATCCGGGGGTTTGGGGGTGTCTAGAATCTTTGATAAGCCTGTGAGCTCTGCTGACACAAACGTCCGTCGTATATAAATGATGTCCTCCTAGATGGAAGGGAAGCTCACATCTGCCGATGCACTTGGGCTGTGTGTGTGTCCGCACGACTCCTCATGTCCTATAGTATGTTTATGGAGCACAAACAAAGAGGGGACAGCCATGACCGTTCCAGACAGACTAGAGCACCACCGTTCCACTTTAATCAGACATGTTTCCATTGTTCTGAGACACTGCTCCTACTGTATTAGTCCGCTTGCCAGAATGTGAACCCGGAGATGTTGAGTACACCAACGTTTTATGTTAGAAATGTTGAGTATGGGTCCCCAGCATGTAGAAACTGCCGGATGCTAACTTGGATATGTTGAGCAATTTTCAGAATTAGCGTAATTAGCTTTTATTAGCATAATCACCTATATGGACAATATTTCAGCAATTGTCCCCGGCCTTAGGGATATTTCAGTCTTAAATGCACCAAATTTGGCCCAGATGTAGCCCAGGGCATGCTCTAATGATTTAGCTAGGGCGCCCGAGCGGGCGACCTTTGGGGTCGCCATAGCGGCCAAATCCAAAATGGCCGCCATGTAAAACGGTTTTGGCTGTAACTTTTGAACCAGATGAGCTACAAATACAAACTTGGTGTCTATTTCATGTTTTTTGACCATTGCAAACACATTGGAATGCTTATCATTACAATTGGGTGTGTCTGAAACCCTAATTTGCATATTTCCAAGATGGTGGCTATGTGAAAACGAGTTATAACTTAACCTTTGACACTTTTGGCAAACTTGGTGTCGATTTTATGTTTCTTTTAAGCATAAGAAACACATTGGAATGCTCCGATTAATGATTAAATATATCTAGAGCACTCTAATTAGCTTATTACCAATATGACCACTATCATCAACCTAAAAAAAGCAACCTATGTATGTTACACATTTTATTGAAACAATAGAAAAATGGAGTGGAGCACATCCCTATTGATACAGATAATAAGCCAGTAGGCTAGAGTATATTAAACAATACAAATAAAATGGAAATGCGGTGCGTGGAGGGGGGTTTGTTGTGTAGAACCTCAATGTTCCTCACATCCACATGATGAGGTGTAACAAACTCCGGCTTTTCCTCTCTTCCATGCGCTAGCAGGATGTGATACATCAGCCTTCCTTGGCCATGGGAAAAGAGTGCATGGGCAGCTTGGGAGGCAACACTGGATCTCACAGTAGCACCTGATTATATGGATGTGAGGATGCCTCACCAACAATGAGGGGTCCAGATGACAACATATAAACACAATGGATAGATAGATACCTTTATTGATCGCACAGGGGAATTTCAGTCACCCAGAGGCAGCACAGCAGTCAGAGTTACAAAGTTACAGATACAGAGTAAGGAATGCATACAGCAATACAAAGGTAAGACATAACAATTAGAGATGCACGATATTGTTTTTTGGATACCGATACCGATTATTTGCTGGGTCATATCTGCCGATACCGATCCGATACCGATATATTATATATTATATTTACATTGAGCTTATTGCTGAATTTTTTTATTTTAATTTGTTTTACTGGTGAAAGTTGATGGTAAATCCCCCTCTCCACTAACCCTACTGTGATGAAAAAGTATTTATGGAATAAATACATTAATTATATATATTCTTCTAAGTAACAAACTTAACTATGACATCATTTTTGTATGCTATAAGCCATCACAGAATTATTTGAATCTTTGTATAACACAAAACCATAATATGTGGCCTATGGAACTAAGATCATTGAATCTAGTTTGTTATTAGTGTTATTCATATTGTCTGTTGCCTAAATTAATTAGCCTCTGCTCTAAACAATAAAGCCCCCCTAGCTCTCCCAATCACAACTCCCTAGAGCCACCACTGTGTGTGTGTGTGTGTGTGTGTGTGTGTGTGTGTGTGTGTGTGTGTGTGTGTGTGTGTGTGTGTGTGTGTGTGTGTGTGTGTGTGTGTGTGTGTGTGTGTGTGTGTGTGTGTGTGTGTGTGTGTGTGTGTGTGTGTGTGTGATATACAAACTAATCTTAGAGGGACAGCTTGCTTCGTACACTACACTACACTACAGATTGTAGGACAACAGGATGTCAAAGACAGAAACATTACCAGCTGAGAGCGAATTTGTGCTCATTCTCTGTGGTTAAATACACAAGCAGATTGCTTGTTCAATAGCGGTCGCTGGTTGCACTCGAGTCGAGTAACGACTGTTTGTTACGTGACTTACGTCGATGTTAAATGACGAGGCAATGTACACATTCGTGTTGAAAATATATCCTCCGCTGTATCACTACTATAATCTAATTTAAGATGTACAAGAAACCCTCTGACTGTTCTGGGTATGAACTATGGACGTGAAGAGTTTGTTTGCTGTTAGTTTGACTACTTGTTGTCTCTGTTCACGCAGCAGCCTAGCCTGTTGCGCAGTGCACTGAGAGACACAGCATGTAGAGTGTGTGGAGGGGGGAGGAGCTACAGCCGACTCTCTTAAAGAGACAGAGACAGGCAGAGAGACTGCTCTCGTTCATTTTATTATACAATATATACAATATCGGGGAATTTAATCTGGTTTATTTTGAGATCGGTTCGATACCGATATGGCATTTTAGGGCCGATATCGGCCGATTCCGATACGTTACCGATTATATCGTGCATCTCTAATAACAATACAGACATGCAAAACAGTCACCTTTTTGAACCCAAATAGGGCAATTGTGTGACACCTGACCCGAAAGAAAACAACATGTTGTCACCTTTTTCACCTCGGGGCTGTTTGCATGCCTGCAATAAGATGCACCATCACTAAAGAACAAAAGTATACACCTGTACAAACTATCCTGCACTATGCAGAAAAATAACAATAACACCAGGTTACAGTGTCCTGTCAAACCGTGCAACCAGTGCAATCACTGCAATGCAAAGTGTCCACAGTGCAATCAGTACAATAACTATCTAAGTGTAATCAGAGTCAGAGTCCTTGGTACATCTTTTATTCCAAGTTATATGACCGGGTGCAGTATGGGTTAGCGCCCCCAGCCTGTGTCTTCCGTGAGGAAGAAGCCCAACAAACCCACGGTGAGGCCTTTAGGAGGGCCATTCAAGCAAACCGGCCCAAGGAACCATCACGTCAGAAGGAAATGTCTGGATCGGGGTGTTGCAGCGGATCTGGTGCAGCGGATCTGGTACAGTGCTCAGGTCCTGGACCTGGTGAGATGATGGAGGAGCCCGGCCAGGAGGCCACCCACAGAGCCTAGTCCCTCCACGAGCCAGAGCCTCCCTGAGTTCCGGCAGAGTAGTTCCGGAGAAGCGGACTGAGTGGCCCTGTCTTTCCCTATAGGACTGACCGTGGGTCCTGGGACGTAAGTTGGGGCTTGATCAACCCCGGCTGGGTCACCTGGGCGAGGGTGTATGTTGCGAGACCCGAAACACCCTATGACCCCAGGCTACAACACTGATGATACGTCCCAGGTGCATCCATGTGATGTATT
Organism: Gymnoscopelus braueri; assembly: GCF_963280865.1. Lineage (NCBI taxonomy): Eukaryota > Metazoa > Chordata > Actinopteri > Myctophiformes > Myctophidae > Gymnoscopelus > Gymnoscopelus braueri. The sequence goes on from NC_137610.1 coordinate 4,346,141, forward strand.
CTTTATAGACAGTTGACCTGGCAGAGTGACCAACGTGTGTCTCGTTGTAAATCCTCATAGCTACCTGCACAAAAGACATGCCAAGTCTCAAACAGTTACCCCGGGATGCCCCACTATATCCTTGTGAAGGGAGAGGGACGTGTTTGCCATGATGGCGTCCAGCCTCCTCACTGTACGCACCTTAGCCACCCCCTCCAGTGAGGTCCCCACGACGGAGCCCACCTTCCTCACCAGCCATTTACAGCATCCTGTTGCACACGCCAAAACATCGGAGTCTTCTCAGGAAGAACAGCCTGCTCCTACATTAGAGTATGTCAGACCAGTCCAACAACCTGTTCAGGTGCACTCCTAGAAACTTGTAGTTGGCTACAATCTCCACCACCTCAGCATTTATGGTGCTGGGGACCGGAGGTACCCTCTTGGTCGTGCCATAGTCCACCACCATCATCCTTGGTCTTGCTAGCATTGGGCCGGAGGCGGTTTGCCTCGCTCCAGTCCACAAAGTCCTTCGCCATGCTATCGTGCTCAACAGTGTTGTCACCTGAGATGCAGCTGACCACTGCAGTGTCATCTGAGAACTTCTGTAGGGGCCATGTCTTGGAGTTGATCGGAAGTCAGATGTGTATAGGGTGAACAGGAAAGGTGACAGCACTGTGCCCTGGGGACAGCGGTGTTGTTCACCAGCACCTCCGACTGACAAACCTGCAGTCTCACATACTGCGGTCTGCCCGAGAGGTAGTCTGTGATCCATGCCACCAAGCCGTGGTCCACATCATCAACGCAAGCTTCTCAGCAAGCAGTTGTGGCTGGATAGTGTTGAAGTAAAAACACATGATTCTGACTGTGTTGCCCAGGGTGTCAAGGTGTGTGAATGCCCTGTTTAGCATGTAGATGATGGCATCATCAAATGTCCGCCTGGTATGCAAACTGAAGGGGGTTGAGGTATTCACTCACCATCGGTCTCAGTTGATTCAGTACCAGACGCTCAAAGGTCTTCATGCTCTTTGATGTCAGAGCCACTGGCCTGTAGTCACAAGGTGCGACTTTTCTTAGGCACCGGGACAATGCAGGAAGATTGCCACAGTTGCGGCACCCTCCCCGTCTTCAGAGAGAGGCATATCGTTTGTATCAGCGGTTCTGGACAACCGGATCTCCATATATGCCTATACTATATTGATACGCCCAGCCCACGTATGCGCGTACAGAGTTTTTGTGCATTAATTGTAAGATTGTTTCAAATACTCCTATCTATATCAATAGGAATGTGCTGCACTCTATTGTTCTATCTTTCAAATACATTATATGTGTAACATACAAAGGTTGCTTATTAAGGTTGTTCCTAAAAGTGTTCTGGGTGAAAATGTTGAATACCTTTTTGGGGATAGTGTTGATATTGTTAATAAGTAAATTAGAGTGCTCTAGATGGATGCAATCAGAAAATCGGAGCATTTCATATGTTTCTAATGCTTAAAAAACATAAAATAGACACTAAGTTTGCCAAAACTGTCAAAAGTTAAAGTTTTCACATAGCCGCCATCTTGGAAATATGCAAATTAGGGTTCCAGACACACCCAATCGTAATGATAAGCATTCCAATGTGTTTTCAATGGTCAAAAAACATGAAATAGACACCAAGTTTGTATTTGTAGCTCATCTGGTTCAAAAGTTACAGCCAAAACCGCTTTACATGGCGGCCATTTTGGATTTGGCCCCTATGGCGACCCCAAAGGTAGCCCGCTCGGGCGCCCTAGCTAAATCATTAGAGCGTGCCCTGGGCTACATCTGGGCCAAATTTGGTGTATTTAAGACTGATTAGCGCGAAAATATCCCTAAGGCCCGGGACTATTGCTGAAATATTGTCCATATACAGTAGGTGATTATGCTAATAAAAGCTAATTCTGAAAATTGCTCAACATATCCAAGTTAGCATCCGGCAGTTTCTACATGCTGGGGACCAATACTCAACATTTCTAACATAAAACTTTGGTGTACTCAACATGTCCGGGTTCACAATGGGGCTCTATGGGCTGGCAAGTAGACTATATGGCTGCTGACTTGCTGAGTCCATTAATAATAAGTGCTGGTTACAGCAGCGATGGAGGGACACGGGGGGACGAGGTCTGTCAGGCTGTGCGGACACAGCTTGTCACCGCGGTGACACTGAGATGAGCCCCCTGGTCGGGCCCAGTCAAGGCTGATCACAGATCACTAGAGGGCCACAGTCATATACGCTCACAGTCCATGGAGGGGGGGGGGAGGGTCATAGTCAGTGGTGTAAAGTAACTAAGTACATTTACTCAAGTACTGTACTTAAGTACAATTTTGAGGTATACTGGAGTATTTCCAATTTTCAATACTTTTACTTCTACTCCACTACATCTCAGAGGCAAATATTGTACTTTTTAACCCACTAGGCCTACAATTATTTGAAAACTTTAGTTACTAGTTGCAAATAAACATAAATTATTATATTATAAAACATACATTAACCACTGTATCCCTATTTTATACATGGGCTATTTGAAAATAGCAGATCTACAAGCTCACAACGCGTCGCATCGTGACAGTTTTCTGAAAAACGTACGTTGGTTGTATATCAGTGGTGTTCAAACTTTTTCATGTCAAGGACCCCCAAAATTATATCTATGTGGCCGCGGACCCCCATCTCAAAATATTTACTTCCAGGGACCCCCCAGAAGCAAAGATTTGAACTAAAAATGTTCGCTTTAAATATATTATATATATATATTATATATATAATATATTCATAGATTTGCAAAAAAAATCTAGATTAAAAAAAAATTGCAGATCTACAAGCTCATAGCGCGGCACTCGGTGCCGCGCTATGAGCTTGTAGATCTGCAATTTTTGAATAGCCAGAGTATAACATAATGGTTATAGCTCAAACCTAAAATGACACAGATGCGTTCCCGGATTAAATGGATTATAGGTATAAATGACGCTTGAGAGCCAAGTGTGTGAGAGTGCCCGTGTTTAGTGTTATACTTATGTCTTCTCTGGGCGAAAACAAATCAAGAGTTTCATTGCAAAAAAAGCACTATACGCAATAAAGCAGTTTTATATACACTCAGGACTTTGCTGTTTACTGTTTTTATATCCACTAGGAAAAGGCAATTATAGCCTAAAGTTCCCAAAAAGCAGAGATGCGTTTATGCTCCTCAAGGACTTGATAACTTAACATACAATGATAACTTCAGTGAACCTGTGTATTGACGTTTAGTTTTATGCCAGCCATCTTTTTTCCTTTTGTTTGTTTTTTTCTTCCTCTGAGACAGTCTTAACATTTTGAAATGGATCTTCAAATAATGTCAAATAGTACCTCTATTGAATTCTCGCCATTGCCTCTATCTCTCAGTGCTGGAAAGTAACTAAGTACATGTACTCAAGTATAATTTTTTGGTATTTTTTTTCTTTACTGGAGTATTTCCAATTTTCTGTACTTTTACTTCTACTCCACTATTTATACCTAGGCTATTTGAAAATAGCCGATCTACAAGCTCACACCGCGTCGCATCGCAACGCGTTGTGAGCTTGTAGATCTGCTATTTTCAAATGTTTTAGTACTTTTACTTTTGGTACTTTTAAGTACATTTTGATGTACAATACTTTTGTGCTTTTACTGAAGTAAATCTTGAATTCCGGACTTTTGCTTGTAACAGAGTATTTCTACATTGCAGTATTGATACTTTTACTCAAGTGAAATATCTGAGTATACTTCTTCCACCACTGTCTATCTCTAATGCCCTATAGCCGCTAAAGCAGTACAAAATATATATATGACCCCGGCGGTGCCAGAGACACCTTCGTGATGATTTCTCAGTCGAGGTAATACACACGAGTATTTGATTGCCAGCGTTGTAGAAAGGTCATCGGAATATGATAAATTCGATTCACTTTGTGGAATAAGGCATTGAAGCTTGAATAATATGAAATTTCAAACTGTGGCTCTGAGTTCAGGCCAGTGGTGTAAAGTAACTAAGTACATGTACTCAAGTACTGTACTTAAGTACAATTTTGAGATATTTTTAATTTACGGGAGTATTTTCAATTTTCAATACTTTTACTTCTACTCCATTACATCTCAGAGGCAAATACTGTACTTTTACTCCACTACAATTATTTGAAAACTTTACCTACTAGTTACTTTGCAGATATAAATGATTATATTATAAAACATAAATTAACCACTTTAGCCCTATTTTATACATAGGCTATTTGAAAGTAGCAGATCTACAAGCTCACAACGCGTCACGATGCGACGTGTTGTGAGCTTGTAGATCTGCTATTTTCAAACATGTTAGTACTTTTACTTTTGGTACTTTAAATACATTTTGATGCCAATGCTTTTGTACTTTTACTCAAGTAACATTTTGACCACAGGCCTTTTACTTGTAACAGAGTATTTTTGTATTGTGGTATTGCTACTTTTAAAATATCATTTTTCCACCAATGGTTCAGGCTGTGTGTCTGACCTCTGCAGATAATCGCAGGTCCTGCAGGAGCTTAGAAAAAAATAAGTGGGCAGCGGCTGGCTGGCTGCTGCTAGCTTTATTACTCACTAACGGTCTGTCGACGACTTAATTAATCACCCTAGGAGCCAACACGGGGAATAATAATGTTGTGGTCGCGTTTTGCTCAGTTTGATTACTTAGCTGCAAGAAAATTCAATTTTTCCTCGCAATGTTGTAATGTGTCACAGTTTGGAAACCTTTTGTGCCTTTACTATGAGGCCAGTGGAACTCTCGGAGAGAGATTACATTTTTATATGGATGTGTGGAACAAATTGCAAAATGCATGGGAGCAAATGACCATGGCCCCAGTACAGGGCCTGGGGGCATGGCATTTTGAAATAGTCAATGCACAGCATGATGCTCGCATGCTGTTTGCCTCACGTCCCCCCCAGTACACTAAAGTATCTAAGTACATTTACTCAAGTACTCTTCTCAAGTACAATTTTGAGGTATTTTTTTTACTTTACTTGAGTATTTCCAATTTGCAGCACTTTTACTTCTACTCCACTACATCTCAGAGGGAAATGTTATACTTTTACTCCACTACAATTATTTGAAAACTTTAGTGACTAGTTACTTTGTAGATTTTGATTATTATCACAAAAAAAAAATTACCCACTTCAGCCCTAATATACAGTTCGGCCCTTTGAAAATAGCCGATCTACAAGCTCACAATGTGTCGCATCGCGACGCATTGTGAGCTTGTAGATCTGCTATTTTCAAAAGATGTTTACACATTTTTATACATTTGAAAACTTGTGAAATGGGACCCTTCTACATAATGAGTACTTTCTACTTTGGTACTTTTAAGTACATTTTTATACCAATACCTTTGTACTTTTTCTCAAGTACATTTCGAATTTCTGACTTTAACTTCTAACTTGATGTATTATGATCACCACTAGTCAGGGCTAGTACACATGCTTCATTTATAGAGTGTGATCAAGCCAGATGACTCTTCCAAAATCTTCAAATGCGTCTGTACCTACGCCTCCTGAAACCGCAAAGGGAAGCTGTCATCTGTCGCAAGCTAGATACAGTAGCCTTTAAATAATTCGATGTACAGGATAATTTATTTACATGACTGCAAAAGCGAAACGGAGGTGTGTGTGCGTGTGCGTGTGCGTGTGCGTGTGCGTGTGCGTGTGCGTGTGTGTGTGTGTGTGCGCGGCACTTTACAATGTGTTAAATTTCAAAGACTGTTGGGGTGGAAGGCGAACCATTTGAAGTGTGTGAGTCGGTCTCCAGTCTCAGACACTATGCTTCACACCGCTCATATTATCATTTTGATTCTCTTTTACCGAAGTCTGCTGAAAAAAACTTTTCCGAAATATCACAGCAGAATAGAAAAATAAACTTTTAAACACCCCGGAAGCTAAACCGACTCATGCACGAGCAAAGAACAGGGTTCGACCGGAGCTTATTCACATGCACGTGAGCGCCCAGGCGCCTGCGTCTTTCGTGCATGAGCCGGTTTTAGCCCGGAAGCGCTTTAAAAGTGTGTTTTCTCGCTCTATGCTACTGAGGGGATCGGTGAACTTGACCCGCTCTTTTACAGCAATCGTGTGTCGGTTGTGTGACAATGAAGTTTATCCTGATTCATGACAAGGATGTACGGAAGGTGGGGCTTAGCAGGTGGAGGATGGGTTAGGTTGAGGAATGGGGTCAATGGTGGCAGACTGCATTTCTATTAGGGGTGCATCAGTTCATCAAACTAATTGATTCTGTGTGTGTGTGTGTGTGTGTGTGTGTGTGTGTGTGTGTGTGTGTGTGTGTGTGTGTGTGTGTGTGTGTGTGTGTGTGTGTGTGTGTGTGTGTGTGTGTGTGTGTGTGTGTGTGGGGGGGGGGGGGTGTACAAATACTGACAATAGCAGATCTGCAAGTAACGTGATGCATTGAGAGCTTGTAGATAGGCTTTATTTCTTTAGAACTTTTGATATATATTTATTCCTTTAACCACATATTAATGTGGTTAAAGGAATAGTTCATCCAAGAAATGACTTCATTTCTATCATTTACCTACCCGGTGTTGTCTTTGACTCACGGAGAGTTTTAGTTTGTAAAACATTCCTTAAAAGGTGAATCCAGAATCCAAACAGGAAGAAAAAACTTAATCAGAGACTGCACGTAACAACAGCAAAACCATATAAAAAAAAAGCAGATAACGTCCAAAACGCCGCTCATAACGCAGGCCGGTGTCTGTTATATCTCTTCAAGTTCTATTCGACACTCACTCGTGGCCGAATTTGCCATTCCTTCACCGGGTGAAACAGCACAGCTTTCACCATAGGAATTGCATTACAGAACGCACACATTGTTACATTTTATGGGTTTATTTCGTCATAACAACAAATGGTGAAGTATTTTAGTGCAGGTAATTGCACCGATCTTGTGAAAAATGACACACATCCGAGTTTTTGCCGGGCCAAACAAGGGAATCACGTGACGTCGATCCCCTTCCCTTATTCGCTCATACTAGAACATTTGTATGAACGTATGTGTAGGCAGAAGTAAGGCTGATGTAAAAGAGCGGGTGAAGTTCTTCTCTTCGTATATACACCGTTCCCCCCAACATTGCAGTTTGGAGGCAGTAATGATGAGAATGCCTCTCCTGTGCTTTGGCCCCATCACAAACAAATTTCAAACGGGATCTTATTGCAGGGCAGGGATGTGAATAAAGCTAACATCCTGGATATGAGACAGCTTCAGATGAATTATACACACACGCTTCTTCCTCCTCCTCTGCTATCCCCCTGTTGATGATAGTGTGGAATTAAAAAGCGGTTTGCATTCTGGATGCAGGCTTAGTTTGTTTGAAGCTCAACAGCATCAAGGCTATATTTGCTCTGATAGGTGTGAGCTTTTAACAGGTTTTTAATCGAGGTTCTCGGGGATGATGTGTGAAAGTGGAGATTTCTTTTTCATCAAAAACCAGATGCTTTGTTTCTTTCACTTTCAGCAAATGAAAGTGCGGCTGTTGTAAGAGAACAGACCTTTTGTGCCTCTCCTCTAATATAGCGGTTGTGTTTTTAATGGTTACGGGAGTTAAAACAAACCTTTTTAACACATTCCATGCCAGAGTTTAATCTCATAATGTACTCACCAGTGCCAGCGTTTTATTGTTGTTTTTTAGTTTTTTTCATGTCGCCACAGACCTCGCTAAATAAGTTAAAAGTGCGCGTTCATTTGGTTCTAAACACACAGCGGATCCGTGAGAAACGGTCAGCGAAAACAGTTTCCAAATCCGTGCCGCCATCTTGAAGCTACAGCCGATACACGGTAAACAGTGATCAGCGAGGAGAAAAACAACAACCAGAGAAAATCGAGTTTTAAACAGGATCCCAGACAGGAAGCGGATACGATCGAAAAAACCGGAACCCGAATAATTCCGTTTCCGACCGGAAACCGGAAACGGAAATGGATCAAAAAAATTCGGAAAGTGCACCTGGGGCACTTAACATGGGAATCGGCGGTTCGCGTAGATCTACGCGACTGGCACGCTGCGGCTTTAAATAGGTTCGCGTAGATCTACGCGACTGGCATGCAATGTGTTAAGAAGGCAGACTGAAAGAACCCTTATCCATTGTTGTGTTCTAATTTAACCCATTAAGACCGGGAACGCATCTGTGTGTCATTTCAAGATTTCTTTGGGCTATTCAAAAATAGCAGATCTACAAGCTCGTAGCGCGGCACCGAGTGCCACGCTACGAGCTTGTAGATCTGCTATTTTTTTTAAATTGGGAAAATGTGTGCAAATCTTTGAAGATATATATTTTTTAAACGAGCATTTTTAACTCAAATCTTTGCTTCTGATTCTACAAATGTCTTCTAAATCCTAACAGTTTTTTGAATGTTGCTATATATCAGTGGTTCTCAAACATTTTCATGTCGAGGGCCACCAAAATGATCTGTATTTGGCCGCGGACCCCCATCTGAAAAAAAATGTTCAATAGTTTAAGATGTTCGTTTGAAAAAAATATATATTCAAAGATTTGCAAAAATTTTCACGATTTAAAAAAGAAATAGCATATTGGTGCCGCACTATGAGCATGTAGATCTGCTATTTTTGAATAGCCAAATAAATCGACAAAATGACACAGATGTTTTCCCGGTCTTAATGGATTAATTAATGTAACCAACAAGCATTGTGGAGTTCATTTAATTAGAGCTCCAACAGGACTCTCTACGGGGAGCCTATTGAAAGTGTTAGAGAATTGGCGAGGGGGGGGGGGGGGTTGGTACAGCACTTCCTGGCTGTGTTGACTGTTTTACAAAAAGTAATTCTACTTCTACAAAGAGGGAAAGTAACTCATTCAGCCACTGCTGGTGCTATTATAGAACATGGGAGCATTCTTTTATTTTCTTTACTTTTCATGTTCCTCTCCTTCCTCCCCCACTTATATAAATAATATATAATAATATAAGATTTTTCAAACATAGCAGATCTACAAGCTCATAGTGCAGCACTCTGCCGCCTGATTATGAATCCCACCTAACGTTATAGGATAGACCCACCTTACCCGTGTCTGATTGGCTCCCTGGCAGGCATAGTTTTACTGAGGTTAGGTTTAGGCATAGTTACAAAAACGAGAACTGTCAATCCCAGCGATACTACTGGCCAATCACAGCGGGTTATGCCTAGAACTGAAGTGGGATTCATAATCATGCCACTCTGCCATGTGGCTATGAGCTTGTATATCGGCTATTTTTGAATAATTTTCAAGATTTTCAAAAATAGCAGATCTACAAGCTCATAGTGCGGCACTCGGTGCCGCGCTATGAGCTTGTATATCTGCTATTTTTGAATAGCCAACGTATAAAATAATGGTGCTATAGAACATGGGAGCATTTTTATGTTCTTCACTTTTCGTGTTCCTCTCTTTCCTCCCCCACTTTGAAAACACCTGCTATAGGCATTACCCTTTCTGTGAGATCTCATACTCCAGTAGAGATTTCATCTTGCCACTTGAACCGTAGCATCCCTATTCCGGGGGGAACATGCCCCATAGGGGGAAACGATAGCCCATGACGCATTGTGAGCTTGTAGATAGGCTATTTTTTGGTGAAGAGATTTGGTGTAGAGTGGAGGGCACACCATGTACAGAGCCAACTCGGGTCCAATTTACTAGAGCGTTTAAATGGTTAGGGAACACCACTACTAAGGAAAGTAAGTAAGTAAGTACACGCACTCAAGTACTGTACTTAAGTACAATTGTAGAAACGGGACATTCAGCATGATGAGTACTTTTGGTACATTTAGTTTGATGCCAATACTTTTGTACTTTTACTCGAGTACATTTTAATTACCGGATTTGACTTGTAACAGAGTGTTTCTACATTGCAGTATTGATACTTTTACTTGGGTAAAAAAATATTAAGTACTTTTTCTACTCCTGGCTGCCCAGGTGACGTGGTGACTCCTTCCTTTCAGGTGCCAGTGCTCATTCATGGATGCTTTATAGTACTTTGGCATCAACTCCCTAACAAGCTGCTGTTGGGCCGTACGACGCACAATGCGTCACTAATTGCCAAGTCTCCTTAACCCTGATGTGTGCTCCGTCACCCGACTGGTGTCGCCCCCTATTGGTTGACGGCCGTGCCCTGGAGGCCGAGTGGCTGGCGCAACGTGAAGTTTGACCCGCGTCCTCCTCACCCTGACTCACTGTCATTCTGGTGTTGATAGGCTCGGGCGGGACATGCTTTAAGGGGGAAGCGCTCCGCTGTGACTCACACACCAGCTATGACCTCAAAGTCACTCACCCAGCACCTAGACCAAAATCATCATGACATCACAACCATCACCCAAAACATGTATTTCAGAGTTTATGACACCAGCAGCGTCGCATTGGAGCTGTGCTATTCATTAAAGGGATAGTTCACCCCCAAAATGACTTTTTTCCTGTCGATTAGTCACCCCATGGAGACTTGAATTCATGGATTTTTTTTTGTTTTTGTCGCATTCCTATAAGCCAATAATTTGATGACCAGCGGACCGGTAGGAGACACAAAGAGTCTCCTTTGTGTCTCCTACTGCCTACCGGTCCGCTACTGCCTACTGGTCCGCGAACCCTAACCCTTTTTTTGGGTGAACTATCCCTTTAACCTTACATCTGGAAGAACAGGACATTGATATTGTTATCGACTATTAGAAATACATTTATTTTGTTCTAAATACCCACAGGTTGACAAACTAGAACATTAATGTTCTGGTGACTTTATTACTGTATATATATATTGTGTAGAATAAATATCCATAGACATTCTTCCCGGAGATACCGCTCTACATGTTTGTGTCCAAATCTTCTGGCCTCTTCAGGGTCCATTGGGTTGCATGGGAAGAAGCAGCCCAATTCCCACTCTATTCAAGGACATTTAACCTATAACTTACTGGTGGTCAGGGGGCCACATCAGAGGGGCCTTACTACTCTATAGGCGGAGATACATGTATATGGATACATATTTGAGCATTAACCCATTAAGACCTGGAACGCATCTGTGTCACTTTTTGATTTGACTTTAAAAAAAGCATTATTTTACACTTTGGCTATTGAAAAATAGCAGATCTACAAGCTCGTAGCGCGGCACTCGGTGCCGCGCTACGAGCTTGTAGATCTGCTATTTTTGAAAAATCGTGAAAATGTGTGCAAATCTTTGAATATATATATTATTTTTAAACTCAAATCAACATTTTTAACTCAAATCTTTGCTTCTGGGGGTCCCTGGAACCAAATATTTTGAGAAGGGGGACGGCGGCCAAATACATATAATTTTGGGGGTCCTTGACACGAAAAAGTTTGAGAACCACTGATATAGAAACATACGTTTTTCAGAAAACAGTTAGGATTTAGAAGACATTTGTAGAATCGGCTTCAGGTCTTATTAGCCTATATACTTTGGTACAGAGGCCCAGGACCCCTTATCTGAGAGAGAGATGAAGCAGGGACCCCCACTGTATAAAATTGTGTTGCAAATTCAACTTTTTCATAGATTACACAGATAGCTTCATAGACTTGTTTGACAGCACGATCATCAGTGTTGTGTCAATTCATGTTTTTTTTTCGTAGTTGTTTTTACTCATTATCTTTTCTATTAATATGTTGGATTCACGTTAATGTGTATTTTCAGACATTTAACCATTCTAAACCCCTCAGTACTTAGTAAACTTGACCTTTGTACTTCATGGTCTTCTCTTCTTCTTTGCCTCTCCACCAAACCTCTTCACCGAAAATAGTCAATATATGCGAGGCGTTGTGAGCTTGTAGGTCTGCTATTTTTGGGCTAATGTTCCCCTCAGAATAGGGATGCTATAAGGTTAAAGTGATTGTTAAAACATAAAAAAATGAAAAACCTCTGAGAACCCACTAAGAGTCCTGGACCCCCTGTTTAAGACCCCATGCTTTAGTAAATTGTCAATTGGCCCTATAGTCTAGGGCTCCTGGGTACTGATTGGCCCCTTGGCCCGCTCTATAATCTGGGCCAATTTCTATGTCTTCCAATTTGGCTGTTTAACCTGCACCCCGACCCCCCACCCCCGCCTTGACCTCTGACCTGAAGTAGGTGTTGGTCTAAGTGGTTTTCCATTGCTCGCCCACACACACACACACACACACACACACATACACACACACACACACACACACACACACACACACACTGCCCAGAGTCCGTAGGAGTCATCTTAATAGGTAATCATCAGTGGTGGAAAAAGTACTCAAATGTTTTACTTAAGTAAAAGTATCAATACTGCAATGTAGAAGTACTCTGTTACTAAGTAAAGTAAAAGTCCGGAATTCTAAATTTACTCGAGTATAAGTACAAACGTATTGGTATCAAAATGTACTTAAGGTACCAAAAGTAAAAGTACTAACATTTTTGAAAATAGCAGATCTAAATGTCTGAAATGAACAAAAATCATAATTTTCACAGCGCTGATGATGGTCAATGAAGCTCTCTATGAAATCTATGAAAAAGTTTAATCTACAACACAATTTTATACAACAGTGGGGGTCCCTGCTTCATATCTCTCTCTCAGCTATAGGGGGTCCTTCGGCTGAAAAACATTGAAGACCCCTGCACTACAGGCAATCTCCATTTCTATAGATCTGTTGTGTGCTCCGTGGCAGTGTTGATTTTGACAGCAAATTTTGATTTAGTTTTAGTCATAGTCTTTTGAATAAAATTCCATTTAGTTTTAGTCATATTGTAGTCATCTGAAATGTTTTAGTTTTTGTCTAGTTTTAGTCGATTAAATCTATATTTGATTTAGTCGACTATATCATGTATTTTGGCAAGCCTTGATGGGCGTCATAATGGCATTTACACTTGGTTGCATGCTGAAAATAGCCGATCTACAAGCTCACAACGCGTCGCGCTGCGAGCTTGTAGATCGGCTATTTTCAGAGCGCGACACCCGAGCGCAACCGGACATAAAATGACTTGCCTTTTAGTTCCACTGGATCTCTTCTCCTCTAGTCCCTCACTAACATTTTAGTCTAGTTTTTATTTGTTGACGAAATTGTCAATATATTTAGTCTTAGTTTTAGTCAACGTAGCTTAGTTTTTATTGCGTTTTTATTTCGTTTTCGTCTGTGAAAAAAGGTAGTAGATGAAAACGTTTTGTCATAGTCTTAGTTGACGAAATCAACACAGTCCATTTGCAAAAGGCAAACGTAGATGTCTCAAATGCCATGGTGGTCAGTATGGCATCGAGTCTCTTTGTTCGCAGGATGTGACAATAAGTGCTGTCGGTTTCTTTTCTCAACCACATGGTTTTACTGGAGGAGAAGTGCAGCGTGGTTTCATGAATGATGAGTCACTATGAACCGAGGTGATAAATTGACATTTATTCGGTAGAGAAATGGAAGTTGTTTTGCTTTAAATGACGCCATTAGCATTAGAGGGAGCTCTGATCGTGAGGAAGGTGAGCCCATTTCCTGTCTGTGCATCATTACCAGTCTCTGCTATAAACCTGCAATAAAATAATTTTTGGATGCAGTGCAGATTTTACTGTTGTGTGTGTGAGTGCTACTCGGGGTGAGCAGCACCCACATAAAAAAAAACATTATTGGCTCTTTAGAGGAAGGATTGGGGTGGGGAGTGTTGTTATAAACTAGGTGCCCTCCCCCCTAAAAAATAAATAAATAAATATGATGACAATAAATGACCGGCCCATAATGTTTCTGAAACTTTGGTGTCAGTTTGTTGGGGCTCACATACCGTTCAGCAATGGTGTAAAGTAAGTACAATTTTGAGGTATTTTTTACTTTACTGGAGTATTTCCAATATTCAGTACTTTTACTTCTACTCCACTACATCTTAGAGGCAAATATTTTATTTTTACTCCACTACATTAATTAGAAAACTTTACTAGTTACTTTGCATATATATAAACGATTATATTATAAAACATACATTAACCACTTTAGCCCTATTTTATACATAGGCTATTTGAAAATAGCAGATCTGCAAGCTTGTAGATCTGCTATTTTCAAACATTTCAGTACTTTAACTTTTAGTACTTCAAGTATATTTTGATGCCAATACTTTTGTACTTTTACTCAAGTAACATTTTGAAAACAGGTATTTTACTTGTAACCAAGAGTTGGCTGGCCGCTGTTTGCAGAATCTGCCAATGCATTATCAATGCAAATGCGTTGATTCACGCAAGAGCAGATTTTTCCGCTTGTTGCGCAGACCGTGCGTTTATCTGCTCTCCGCGACTAAGCATAAAACTGCTGGAGGCAGGCGCTGATTTTCTCCCTCTGTCCAATCGTGTGAGTCGAAGGCGGACCGTCTCAAGACTCAGGAAGCAACATGGTGCTCAAGGCAGCAGGCACAGGCGGTGTGGGCTACGGGGAGGCTCCTGAAAGTGAGTGACAGGCGCGACACTCCCGTTTTTTAGAATCCGCTGGCTGCAAAAAACTGTGGCCGCGCACAACCTGCGTTTAACAGCGGCCAGCCAACTCTTGGTGGGAGCGCGCCCAACAGAGTATTTTTATATTGTGGTATTGCTACTTTTACTGAAATAAACTATGTGAGTAAATCTTCCACCACTGGAAATAAGCCCAAGGACTTCTCTCCCTGGCTCTATTGTGGTCTGTATTTGAATGCTGTGCATTCACATAAAAACCAATAAACCACAGCCCTGAGTGAATAATGCACAATGAATGGAGCCAACACAAACCTAGTGGGGATACAGTCAGTGAACTGTACTTCGAAATTGTCAATATATTTAGTCTTAGTTATAGTTTTCGTCAGGGAAAAATGGTAGTCGACGAAAAAAAAATCGTCATAGTTTTAGGCGACAAAATCAACACTGATTAGTTGGCAGTGAAGCAGTCTTTTGGCAAAGCAATTATTCATTTTAGTTTTCTGTCAGTTCTCATACACATTGGTCATTTTTCTCATTTCACACAATATGTAAACTTTAAACGGCAATACATTGTACAGATAAATGTGTTTTCTTTATTTAAATCACGGCACTTACAATAAATGGCAATAACCTCAACCGTTAATGAACTTATGATTGTAGTACACACCAGTCTTTGCTAAAGGCATCTATTGTGGCTCCTTTGTATGTTATTAAGCTCTGGCTCTGGTGCGGAGTCAGATTATAATCGATTTTATGTTTCACAGATGGAATCGTGGAGACGTGGCAATTAATTCAGACATCTTATTTAATCAGCTGTTGCGCCGTATCCACATCTCCTCGCCATTACACAGGGGTTGATGACCAGAACGCTGTACAACCCGTCTCTCAGACGCAGTAAAACCCTTCAGCATATTAAGACCGTACATTAAAGGACGACTTCACCCATTTTCAACCCATCTTCATATAACTGGTCCTCACTAATGCTCATGATAAAATGGTGCCATTTTCTTTCTGCTCAGTCTGTGTCTCATAGGGGGGCTGTGGACACTTCAGAAACCCGCCTACCAGTGACATCATCATTAACCAAGTTTTATTTTTTCAAACGAGATTTAAAATGTTTTATTACAATTTTTGTTAACCCGAGAACAATGCCTTCCATTATAGAATGCTAACTTTCCAGCAATAGAAAGCCTGAAGTTCCTTTCAGCTTCGATTTCCCCCCGATGATGTCACTGGTAGGCGGGTTTCTGAACTGTCCGCAGCCCTTCTCTCAGAAAGCCTGGTTCCAAACCATAGACCCCTCCCACTCTCTGAGTGGACTGCCTCTTGGTCTGGTGTTGAAATATGAGCCTAGGATATCTTCGATACAAAAACGTACCGTCCAACGAGAGTCGGAGGTGGGGGTGGGTCTAACGACAAGCCAATCAGCAAATATCTGCTAAAAAAAGCTGTGCGATGACGTCAGATTTAGGAGGATCTGTGGATCTCTTGTGATTGGTTTAGGGAAATTCGAATCCCCTCCCCTTTGTAATTGCCGACACTGCAGTCAATTTCAGACTGAAGCGCCACGCAGCTTCAGGCTGATAATCAGGCTACCTCTGAGACACAGAGTGAGTAGACAGTGCCATGTGCCAGTGGTACCATATTATAATGAGCATTAGGACCAATTATACGAAGATAGGTTGAAAATGGGTGAAGTTGTCCTTTTAGGTTGGGTTTGTAATGCATTATAATCACATTTATAATGCATTATAATGCACTTCATAAGGCTTCATAACACTCATTATGATTTTTATATATGTTTTTATTATGCATAACGACTAAGTCATGGTAGTTATAGTGTGCTGTTCCACTGAGTTTATAATGCATTATGAAAAGCAATCATAATACATCATAAACCTTGTTATAAATTGTCATACATAATTATAAACATTCATAACGAGTATTATGACGCCTTATGAGAGCATAATGCATTATATGTGGTTATGCCAAGGACCCCTTAGGTGAGAGAGAGATGAAGCAGGGACCCCCACTTCATATTGCCAGACGCGTTGTGAGCTTGTAGATCTGCTATTTTCGGCTAATGTTCCCCCCAGAATAGGGATGCGAGGATTCATGTGGTTAATGTAAGAAAAAAAAAAGATTTGGCGGGCCCTCCCTGCAGTATCTCTGAGGACCCTCTGCTGTCCCGGACCCCCTGTTGAAGACCCCTGAACAAAAAAACACTTGCAAAAACACAAACACTTGCATAATGCAGTACATTGGTTAACCTCTTGTACAGTGAATCTATGAAACACTTCCATGTGGATACATGAGCAATTATGCATGGATAGGTCAAACACTTCATGTGTGAAAAGGTATGACCTATACGTGAATGTATGTGAGAATAATTCATAATAAGGCAGTATACTCGTGTGTGTGTGTGTGTGTGTGTGTGTGTGTGTGTGTGTGTGTGTGTGTGTGTGTGTGTGTGTGTGTGTGTGTGTGTGTGTGTGTGTGTGTGTGTGTGTGTGTGTGTGCGCGCTCAATTTGGAGTTGTTTCCTTTATCCATGATTTATGTCAATGTATTGCATGTAACAATGTTCTGCCGTATAGACAGTATACTTTGCAACTGGCTGTTTTCCTGTTGTCTGACTCGCACTGGCAGTGTTTATGTCCTTTGCACAAGGCATTCCTGTACTTCTATTTATGTGGACATAAATAAATATTTTGTTTGTGTGTGTGCGTGAGCGCTTCATATGCGGTTTCAAATAAAGCCTATATTCAACCCGTCATCCAATTTCATATTGACCTTGCTCACATTCAGTGTGGGGGAAGTCAGTGATTGCCAGTTTGAGGGGTCTTGATTTTCAGTGTGAGGGGTCTTCTTACCAAGTAACCTTGGAAACCATTCTGCGCAGGCTGGACAAAAGCAGAGCTCTATTCCTTTTTAATGTTTCAGGCAGAGAGGTCAGAAATGAGCTCAAGGCTGCTGTGTAATTTAACAACAAAAGAGGAAACCTATAAAAGCATTGTTCCGAGTGGCCAAACAGATCACTACTTGCCCCGCATGGCGAGCCTCTTGGCCCTCAGTGTCGGCTAAATGATTTTTCCTCCGTGTGGAGGAGGTGCCTATTACCACCGCCATGGCTCCTCTGTGATGCAGTAATCACTGGGGAGGGCCATAGCCTTCCCTTTTCCAGTGGTGTAAAAGTAACTAAGTACATGTACTCTAGTACTGTACTTAAGTACAATTTTGAGGTATTTGTATTTTACTTGAGTATTTCCAATTTCAGATACTTTTACTTCTACTCCACTACATCTCACATTCCAAATATTGTCCACTACAATTATTTTAAAAACTTTAGTTACTTGTTACTTTGTAGATTTTGATTATTATAAGCATACATTTAACCACATTTCGGCCATTTGAAAATAGCCGATCTACAAGCTCACAATGTGTCGTGACGCATTGTGAGCTTGTAGATTGCTATTTTCTATTTTCTATTTTCTATTTTCTATTTGCTATTTGCTATTTGCTATTTTCTATTTTCTATTTGCTATTTTCAAAAGATTTGTGTGCATTTTGAAAACTTGTAATTTAAGTACATTTTGAAAACAATACTTTTGCACTTATACTCAAGTTGTTTTTTTTTATTCTGCACTTTTCTTGTACCTTTACATTGCAGTATTGATACTTTTACTTAAGTAAAACATTTGAATACTTTTTCCACCACTGCCCTTTTTCTCCGGACCGCATTTCTTACTCAAGTGGGCTGCCCCTCCCCCCCCTCTTACTGTATGGATTGCTGGTCTCCTTTGTCTCAGATGACTGCGTGATCAATGCACAATTAGCAGACAGAGAGTACAGCAAACTGAGGCCTGGCATTTTAATTTGGGCAACCGGTCGATGGCGGTCCCTTTTGTCTCTCATGTAAGCTGACAAGGCCATTAACCCATTGAGACCGGGAACGCATCTGTGTGTAGCAGGTATACAAGCTTGTAATGCAAAAATGCAATAAAAAAAAAAAATCTTGAAAGTTTTTGCAAATCTTTGAATATATGTTTTTTTAAAAGCCAACATTTTTTACTCTGTTACATCTTCTGGGGGGTCGCTGGAACAAAATATTTTGAGACGGGGGTCCACGGCCAAATACATATCATTTTTGAGAACCGCTTATATTATAGCAACATTTGTTTTTTCAAAAAACTGTTAGGATTTAGAAGACATTTGTAGAATCCCCCAGAAGCAAAGATCTGAGTTACAAACGTTCGCTTTAAAAATACATATATTCAAAGACCCACGATTTCCCCCCAAAAATAGCAGATCTACAAGCTCATAGCGTGGCACTCGGTGCCGCGCTATGAGCTTGTAGATCTGCAATTTTTTTAATAGCCAAAGAAATCAAAAAATGACACAAGATGCTTTCCCGGTCTGAATGGATTAAGAGCCATTACGATCAAGAGATTTCATTGATATATACTACACCATGAGATGGCTTTATCGGGCATACGGTTATGTTGGCATACAGAGGGTTTTTATTAGTCGTTTTTGAAGCTTCCAAGATGAGAGCAGCTCGGGCTCTGTCTGCCTGTGTGCAGTGGTGGAAAAAGTACTCGGATATTTTACTTATTGTAAAAGTATCAACTCTGCAATAGAAATACTCTGTTACAAGTAAAAGTCCGGTATTAAAAATTTACTTGAGTAAAAGTACAAAAGTATTGGTATCAAAATGTACTTAAAGTACAAAAGTAAAAGTACTAAAATGTTTGAAAATAGTAGATCTACAAGCTCACAACACGTCGCGATGCGACGCGTCGTGAGCTTGTAGATCGGCTATTTTCAAATAGCCTAGGTATAAAATAGGGCTAAAGTGGTTAATTCATGTTTTATAATGTAATATATTTATATCTGCAAAGTAACTACTGTAGTAACTAAAGTTTTCAAATAATTGTAGTGGAGGTGAAGTACAATATTTGCTTCTGAGATGTATAGTAGAAGTGAAAGTACAGTACTTGAGTAAATGTACTTAGTTACTTTACACCACTGCCTGTGTGACGCTCATCGAATTAGGCCTGAGCAATTATGGACGACGGCGTGCGGTGTGACAGGTCAAGCGTGTTCCCAGACACACGTACTACAGTGTCCCGTTCACGTCAGACCGTGGTGTTCGATCATCGTCATGACATTATGTGAACCATCCATGCAATGCATGTGCCTTGTTGACAGCAGAATGCTGATCACTGTTGATGCGATGTATAATGGCAGGGGACTGTCGACGACAGTCACTGGAAATCACTGTGTGTTGCAATAATTTTTCTAACGGCCCCATGGATGATGTAACTGTAACAGCATGTTGTCAGTTAATATGATGTTGTCTCAAATTATTGTCAAACTGCTCCTGAAATACAGAGAATCTCAATCGTTCTCCATGGTAAACATACATGGTATGTATGTATGCATGCATGCATGCATGCATGCATGCATGCATGCATGCATGCATGCTTGCATGCATGCATACATACATACATACATACAGTACACGCATGCACACACACACACACACACACACACACACACACACACACACACACACACACACACACACACACACACACACACACACACACACACACACACGCATACATGCATGCACACTCATGTGTGTATACATGCATGACATGTTGGCACTAGCGTAGCATTGCATATACATAGTGTTGGATGCTCATTGGCTCGTCTTATACAGTAAAGCACTTGGATAAAGTGCTCGTAAAGGAGACCCTGTAGCAGAGCCACTAAAAACAGTCTCTGCATTTTTTCAAGACATATGAATAAGGACGACATACTCTGCATTAGAATTAGCTATATCGAAACGGTGGGAAATTCTAGGGGAGGCGTTGCAATTCATTCATTGCTTTCTTGGAAATGAACAAGTAAATGTGTCTGTGGCATTTGCATTTTCAGTTTTGAGCCTGATTACTTTGTTTTTGCAAGCAAGCGTCTCACACCAAAAATCGGCAGATCTACAAACTCACAATGCATCGCGGCGCGATTCACTGTGAGCTTGTAGATCTGCTCCTTTCCGTTTGCATGACAATGTATACCAGTGGCGTTTGGTGGAGTCTAACGTTGACCGGGCCAGAACCGGTTTGACGGCTAAACTGGTTTTTAATGGCCACTCATTAACAATTCGGCCGAATGCAAATGAGCCCCACTTGAAAACAAAGGCAACTTTCTGTGGTCGGCTACAACAGAATAGGGTGAGGGGCTGCTAATGTTGATTTTTAGTTTTTTTCCCCTGGATCTTGCCCCTACACAGGGACAAGCTGGGTTTACAGACCGGGCCATGGCCTCGTTGGCCCCAATGACGATACGCGCCTGATGTATACATTGCGCATTAATGGATGATTCACCTTAAAAGATTGTGAAAGGATAACACTTTCTTTATACATTTTGTCCATGCAATTTGTTCCCTTTTTTTTACCAGCTGTGGCTACTTGTCTACTCTACTGTATCTGTCTACGGTATAGTAATAATGAATGACCATCTGGCGTTTGCCTCCAGATGTAGCCTCCATAGTTAGCTGTCACAGAGTGCATGCAGATGTAGCCTATATACATAGTGTAGATGTCACAACAGAAGTGGTTGTTGATTAGTGGCGGAGCCGTTCCGTCTCTCCCTCTGTTTCCTCTGTCAATACCTCTCGGCTTTCCCAGCGCGGTGATGCTCATGGGCCCTGACACCGCTGGCTGATTGGATGATTGGCTAACCCTCCCCCCCACTTTAACCCGCACTAACAAACAACCCCCACCCCGCCCATCCCCATCCCCGACACCTCCTGGCCGCTTTGTCATGTGAACACCTGTTTCCTGTCATCACACTGTCACAATGAAGGAAGTGCAGGAGTAGGTGTGTTTAACTAACCGCGCGTCACCAGTCTTTCCACCTCGGAGGAAAGCCTGGTATTCGTTATTAAAGACCTGTGTGATCCGGTCTAGGCCACGCCTACTGAAAAAAAGAAGAAAAGAAAATAATTCTCTTTCTGGATTCTGCCCATACGGTTTTGCGGAGCCGCTTTGTTTTGGTCCCCCATTCCCTATTTAAATGGAATAGAATTTCCCCGTGGGATAATAAAGGTAGACAGACGCTAAATAGTCTCCGGAAGTACACTCACATTTATATTTAAAAAATAAGCTTAACTACGCTGCATCAAGGATTTTATTAGGTAGGCCCGCGGAGGGACCTATTTTGGGGTGAAGTCTTTCCGGATTTGCGTTTCCGCCCACCTGATGACGCGGATGACGCGCAGCTACGGGCCCATTTGGTTTCATTTTACACTCTCAAGAGTTAAATTATTGTTAAACATCTGCATTACTTCATTCAAGAATTGTTATTTTAATCAATGTTTGCCTGTTATCTCTCCTATTGTACCAACATCAATACAGCGTGGAATTGTGGACACAATCGTATCCAACGACAACAAAATATTCTACGTTTTGGGTCTGAGAGTCTAAATCTCATCAAACGGTGGTTCCGTGGCTGAAATGCCGAATAAATAATGGACCTTGATATGAAAAGGGTTGAAAACCACTGTTTTAGCCCCATGGCCACTGAACTAAATATTGGACCCGATCGTCACAAACCACACGATATTTACAATATTTTCATACTGAAATGGCTTTTTTTCAGAGATACAAATCGGGAGAAAATCGACTTTATTATCGACCTTTCTGTGTCCCAGCAACACACTCTAGCGGGATCTAGCACCATGTAAACATGTGTACATGTGTGCCGTGCGTAAATGCATGTGCCGAAGCTGTCTGCATGTTTAACGTGTGTGTGTGTGTGTATCTGTTCCTTGATCAGGCGTGTTGGCCTGATCGAGGAACAGATAACACACGAAAGCAATCTGGGAACCCAGAGCCAACTGAAAAGGAAAAACAGCGACCTCTGCTGCGAGATAACACCGAAAGTAATGATATTTGCAGGAAGATGTTGCTTGTCGTTGTGATTGAGCGAATACCAATGGCATCGAAACCCACCTGGGTCCAGCTGACCCTGACTGGACAGACAGAAGCATGTCTCCAGTCCCAGGCTGAACAAACTGTGTGGACGTCCGGGGTGGTTAGAGGGGTGAAGGTTCTTAAAGTGGGGTCTGGGGACCTCCCAGGGGGGTCCGTGGTGGGGTACCAGTTAATATATAGCGTCACAATCATTTTAACCATTTTTATTTTATTTATTTTATTTTTTATCCCACGATTTTGTAACCCATATTTTTTCACCCAGTGCCAATTGCCTATGTAATCCTGGGCGCTACTCTCCCTCTGCCAGCCTAGGGAGAGCCCAAGATGAAGCTCATGCCTCCTTCAATGCATGAGGAGCAAGCAGGCCGCTTCTTATCACCCGACAGGGGGGAGGTTCCCTGGTTAGACGTAGCGCATGGAAGTTATTCCAACCAGTTCCTTTCCCCTCCATCAGGCGCCCCGGCTGACCAGGGGGAGGCAGTATTCATTTTAACCATTTAATCCATGTTTTATACTTTGGCTATTCAAAAATAGCAGATCTACAAGTTCATAGCGCGGCAATGAGCTTGTAGATCTGCTGTTTTTGAAAATGTGTGCAAATCCTTGCGTATGTAAAAAAAATGTAAAGCGAAAATGTTTTACTCAAATCTTTGCTTCTGGGGGGTCCCTGCTCCATGGCACAAAACCATTTCAGATGGGGGGGGATAAATATCAATTTGAGGGTCCTTGGAATGAAAAAGTTTGAGAACTACTGTACTGGTCTAGGGGTTCCAATCCTCCACAGTGTATCCAGCTGGGCTGAGCGTCTATAGTGCAGAGGTACAGTAGGCAACCTTAGGCATGGGGGCCAACATTGGCACAGGGAAGGGTGATCACTGGATCACACTGGCTTAAGTGTGTGAGAGAGAGGATGTTTGGTTTAAAATGAAAAAAAAAAAAAAATGTAGTCAATTAAATTAAGTCCCCTCACATCTGTATGCAAATTACATCCTGCACATAATTCTACATTCATTCAAACTCTGAACTGGGGAGAGAGTCCTACTGTGAAAAAATAATAATATATATATTTATGGACAACCAGAACCTGTTGGAAATATTTCATTTTTGTGAAGTTTCATAATTAAACTTGATGTTGACATGGCACGCCAACTATCATCAAAATAAAAACATGGCACTTCATGTCAAAAAGGTTGCAGACCCTATGGTCTAGTGTGGTTCCCAAACTTTTGTTCAATTTCAGGGACCCCCATAACTCTGAGAGTGTACAAAAGGAACCAAATGGACCTGTAAGGGTCCATTTGGTTCCATTTGTACACTCTCAGAGTTACAGACCTGTAAGGGTTCATTTGGAACCATGTGGGTTATTGGACCCCGCTTTGAAGATTCATTGGCATAACGACTAAATTGGCAAAAAGGGGTGGGGTAAAACATAATTGGCTACTCTAAATAAATTAAGAAAATAACCTTTTATTAGACTACAACATTTCATCTTCAAAGAGGTAGCTAGCTTTTCAGGAATATAGAGGGAAC
Organism: Gymnoscopelus braueri; assembly: GCF_963280865.1. Taxonomy (NCBI): domain Eukaryota; kingdom Metazoa; phylum Chordata; class Actinopteri; order Myctophiformes; family Myctophidae; genus Gymnoscopelus; species Gymnoscopelus braueri. The sequence goes on from NC_137610.1 coordinate 4,370,079, forward strand.
TTGCATGGTCCCACGTATCACGTTTTTTTCCCCCCGTGGGGTCATGCAAGTTCCCTCTATAAATAAACTGCATATTCATTTCAGGTAAAAGATTACAGTATGAAAATTGCTGAACAGAGAGATAATTGCTGAACTTGCATGACCCCATGTAAAGAAATTAAATACATTTTATTTTTTACGTGGGGTCATGCAAGTTCTCTCTATAAATAAAGTGCATAAACATTCATTTCAGGTATAAAAAACAATACAGTATGAAAATTGCTGAACAGAGAGATAATTGCTGAATAGAGAGATTCTGGTGAAGTCAGAACTCCTCCAGTTACAGTTACAGTACACAGTGAACTGTGTGAAGGCACACCATGTTAGAAGTCACACTGCATGCCTGTTAACACACCTCACACCTCTGGCACAATGGCAGAACTGGACCATTTTTCTTTTTTTTATTGCTGTAAATGAGACACATAAATGTACTTATGCCTCAATTCACAATTTAGTCATTTAGCAGACGCTCTTATCTGGAGTGACTTACAAGTGTGAGATCAGAGTATGGGCCGTTCACACTGAGCACTAAACTAAAACTAGAACTATAAAAATATAGTTTTAAAATTTGTTCTGAGTCAAGAGGATGGTTTCACGCCAACTAAAAATTCACGCCAACTAAAAATCAAATACAATGGTGAACGATAAGTGGTGGAAAAAGTTCTCAAATGTTTTACTTAAATAAAGGTATCAATACTGCAATGTAGAAATACTCTGTTACAAGTAAAAGTCAGACATTCAGAATTTTCTTGATTAAAAGTACAAAAGTATTTATATCAAAATGTACTTAAAGTTCTACAGTGGAAAGTACTCATTATGTAGAATGTACCATCTCACAAGTTTTCAAGTGTATACAAATATTTTGAAAATAGCAGATCTACAAGCTCACAATGCGTCACATTGCGACGCATTGTGAGCTTGTATGGCTATTTCCAAATGGCCGAAATGTATATAGGGCTTAAGTGGGTATAATGTATCTTATGTAATAATAATCAAAATCTACAAAGTAACTAAAGTTTTCAAGTTTGTAGCGGAGTAAAAGTATAATATTTGCCTCTGAGATGTAGTGGAGTAAAAGTAAAAGTACTTTAAATTGGAAATACTCCAGTAAAGTAAAAAATACCTCAAAAATTGTACTTAAGTACAGTACTTGAGTATGTACTTAGTTACTTTACACCACTGGTTATCGTTATAGTTATAGTGCTCAGTGTGGAATGTCCTTTTAAATGACATGAACCCTAGTCGACAAACGACAGCGTAAATGTAAATCAAACCCAGTGTATTAAACAACAACATGCTATCTACATAACATTAAAGTCAACGGTACAATAGCATAACATGTGAACAAGTAACTAGCATATATCTTCATAGTATAACATAACATATTAAAAAAGTAACAAGAAGGGATACATGAAAAAGGAGTGCTATATGGAATTAAACTGTAGGAATACTGTAAGTGGTCTTAAAAAAAAATAATTAAATGCCAGAGAAATTCCACTAATTGACTATATTTGACAGCGACTGTAACAAATTCATTGGAAAAAGGCCAATGAACCTGCTTTCTATTCGCTTCAGTAGGTTTATGTTAGTCTTGCAGTGCAGACCACAGTTCTTTCTCATGGGATATTATTTGCAAACGAGAATCTCCTGTAAAAAACAGAATTATGCAAACCAATGGGTGAACATCACGTCACGTTCATGGCCGAGCTACCTGACCTTTGCGAGGCCTTGTCACCCACAAAAAGGCGTGCAATTATGATATATTGTTTTACACGGTGAACTTTAAATTATGAAATATCTAAAAAGCTGTGTAATTTTGTTATTACACATGAACTTTAAATTATGAGTTATTGTTCCGCTCTGCTCTGATCAATGACCTGGAGCTCTCATCAGCATGTTAGTTCTTAGAGAAAGCTGCATGTCCTTTTCATCCCCAATGTTACTCATGATAGCTTCTCATTAGTGTGTGTGTGTGTGTGTGTGTGTGTGTGTGTGTGTGTGTGTGTGTGTGTGTGTGTGTGTGTGTGTGTGTGTGTGTGTGTGTGTGTGTGTGTGTGTGTGTGTGTGTGTGTGTGTGTGTTTCAAATTATGTGAGCAGTTTCAAATAAAGCCTATTCAACCCCTCATCCAATTTCATGTTGACCTTGTTCATAATGCTTCCTTTTGAATGAGGCAGAGACAGACAGACACCGGGCAATGTCGGTGAACCAGTGCTGTAAAGTACATTTACTCAAGTACTGTATTTAAGTACAATTTTGAGGTATTTTTTACTTTACTGAAGTATTTCCAGTACTTTTTCAGTGCTTTTACTTCCACTCCACTACATCTCAGAGGAAAATATTGTACTTTTACTCCACTACAATTATTTGAAAGCGTTAGTTACTAGTTACTTTGTAGATTTTGATTATTATTACAAAACATACATTAACCACTTCAGCCCTATATACGTTTCTGCCATTTGAAAATAGCAGATCTACAAGCTCATAGCGCGGCACAGAGTGCCGCACTATGAGCTTGTAGCTCTGCTATTTTTGAAAAATCTTGCAAATGTGTGCAAATCTTTGAATATATATTTTAAAGCGAACATTTTTAACTAAAATCTTTGCTTCTGGGGGGTTCCCTGGCACAAAATATGTTCAGATGGGGGTCCGCAGCCAAATGTATATCAATTTAGGGGTCCTTGGCATGAAAAAGGTTGAAAACCACTGCTCTATGTGGTCAGAATGAGAGGAGGTTGCAGCAGTGGACAGCTAGGGACCTTCAGATGCTCTTGACACTGATAAGGCTAATCGTATACGTTACATTACGGGCTGAGGATCCATTATTCATTATATCAGCCCTGTTGACAAGCCTCTCTACGACCTCATCTCTGTCCACCGGCAACACAGAGATCAAGTATGTGTCGTCACTGTCGGATGGAAACCTTGTATAACCAAACATGTTCCTTGTTTATTATATATTTTTAACATGTTTTAAATGGTGAAAATAATAATAATTAACTTTGTTTGTGTAGCACCTTTCATGACATGAAATGCAGCTCAAAGTGCTTTACAGAGCAAGAATAAAGCACAAGTGCTTTACAGAAAAAGTACAAATAATTTAACAATAAAGCTAAAAAGCAAAAGCATAAAATGACCTTAAAATAATAGCAAAAAAAGGCAGTGACAGAGAGGACATGAATAACAAACATCGCTACAGTACATCACATCAGCTCACTTGTCGATCTACAAGCTCACAGCAATGTGACGTATACTGTGAGCTTGTAGGTCAGCTTTTTCACAGAATCTGGCCTGGACCGCTGGTGTAGTGGTCCAGGCAACCTATAGGCTCGATGTAGCATGAAAGCGCGTGGCGGGTTCGAGTCCCGATCCTTACAGCCTTTTCTGCGTGTCCCTCCCCATCTCTCTCCCCATTTCCTGTCAGCCTACTGTCCTATCCATAAAGGCATAAAGGCCCCAAAAATAAATAATAAAGAAAACCCACAAAAAAAAACACTTATGATGAAGTACAGCAATTAATTTCACCCATTAAGACGTGAAGCCGATTCTACAAATCACAACAGTTTTCTGAAAAAACGTATGTTTCTATATCAGTGGTTCTCAAACCTTTTCATGTCAAGGACCCCCAAAATTATATGTATTTGGACCCCCATTTGGACCCCCATCTCAAAATATGTTGTTCCAGACACCCCCCAGAAGCAAAGATTTGAGTTAAAAATGTTCGCTTTAAAACAATATACATTTGAAGATTTGCACACGTTTTCACGATTTTTCAAAAATAGCAGATCTACAAGCTTTGTATATCTGCTATTTTTGAATAGCCAAAGTGTAAAATAATGCTTTTTAGCTAAAAAAAAAATGACACAGATGCGTTCCAGGTCTTAATGGGTTAAGAAAAAACATTGTTGAAATACGGAGATACCAGGTTTCTGCCCGACAACAACACATTTGTGCTGTATGTATACCGTGGTGATTGTTTGGTGCAGTAGATCAGGTCAGTGCGGTGGGCGAGTGATCAGTCTTTATTCAGATCAATACTGCAGAGATACATACAGTTGATACTGTATTGATCACAACACACATTCCAGTGTTCATGTAACTCAAAGTGCATGTTTACTGGAAAGGCCAGTATTATAGGTACAACATTGATGAGTAAATGAAGGAAAATGTGCATTAAAACATGTAATAGAAGTGCAAGCCAATATGTTTTTATACTGTATACTTTATGCATACATTTGTATTCGTTGCTGTCCGGCAGGAACCAGCTAACTCCATTTTTCCGCTTTTGCATTTTTTTCCATAAATCAGTGCTATTGAACACCCTTTACGCCTGTGTGTTGGTAAAAAATATATTGAACCAATGAAAAGCATTAAAAAGTGCTTCTGACAAAAGCAGCTAACTCCATTGGATCCGAGCAAACTCGCAAACTTTCTGCTAAACCAGCTAACTCCAGCAAAGGGGGGTGGAGTTAGCTGGTTTTGCTGACTCCAGGCTCCACCCCCTTTTGACCTCCAACCTCATTGAGAGCTTGGAGGTCCATTCAGCTGTTCTTATCAATGATGAACAAAACCTCCTAACTCCATTTTTGTCAGTATCATTGGAAAACCAGTCAGATTGAAAAAGGAGCACTTGTTTTTCGGCACGATACGGAGCGGTTGCCTCGGTACAAACCCAGCACTCTGCTCATAGCTGACGACAACAGACAAAATTAGCAGCTAAGCTAACTGTCCCATCTTGGCTCCCGAGGCTGGAGGAGGAGGATGGGAGCTATACCGCCGGGACCCCGGTTAGTCGCTTTGCTTTTGCGCCTAGTAGTAGCTCCTGTTTCAAGGCCATTTTCTGCTCCGTCGCGCACGTTTTCTGTCGCATCGCGACACATTGTGAGCTTAGATCTAGATCGTAGATCTGCTTTTTTCAAATGGCCAAAATGTATATATAGGGTTGAAGTGGTTATTGTGTGTTTTGTAATAATAATCAAAATCTACAAAGTAACTAGTAACTAAAGTTGTCAAATAATTGTAGTGGAGTAAAAGTACAATATTTGCCTTTGAGATGTAATGGAGTAGAAGTAAAAGTACAGAAAATTGGAAATATTCCAGTAAAAGTAAAACATTCCTGAAAAGTGTACTGAAGTACAATACTTGAGTAAAAACTTTAAACCACATATAGGCTCTGATGCAGCATGACAGCGAGTCCCGGGCTCGAGTCCCGAGGCAGACGGACGCCTGGCTATTTTCACAGAATGTCCATCTATTATGACATCATGCCCAGAGTAGGGACGCTGGGGTCCATGTGGTTAATAAAAAACTAAACTAATGACATAACGACCCGTACTGGTTCCACCGGCTGTGTCCTCCTACGGTAAACTGAAAGGTCAACATGTAGGTTTGATGCCTTCAGCCAGACATTTACTGCCCGTCCCGTTCTCACACCTTGTAAGTGTGAAAGGCAGCCTATTAACTTCACCATGACCTTTCATATCATTTGAACATATTCAGCATATTTGTTTTTTAACGTGTGTGTGTGTGTGTGTGTGTGTGTGTGTGTGTGTGTGTGTGTGTGCGTGTGCGTGTGCGTGTGCGTGTGCGGCTGCCAACTACCTGCAATTCAAATAAGGGACACCCGGCCAGGCATCCCTTATTTCTAAGAACAATGTGAAAAAGATGAAATCTCACTGTATATATAGTGTATTTACAGTTTCTGTATATTATGTTAACCACTTACCCATTAGCCAAAAATAGACGATCTACAAGCCCAGACAACGCATCGGGTTGTGTGGGCTTGTGGATCGGCTATTTTTGACAAATAGATTTTGTGTAGACAGAAAGCTGGTCCAAGTACAGACTACTCGAGTCCAGTTTACTGACATTATAGTCAGTGGTGTAAAGTAACTATAAGTACATTTACTCAAGTACTATACTTAAGTACAATTTTGAGGTACTTTTACTTTACTGGAGTATTTACGATTGTCTGTACTTTTACTTCTACTCCACTACAGAGGCAAATATTATACTTTTACTCCACTACAATTATTTGAAATAGTTACTTTGTAGATTTTGATTATTATTCCAAACATATATTAACCACTTCAGCCCTATATACATTTCAGCCATTTGAAAATAGCAGATCTACAAGCTCACAACGTGTCGCATCGCGACTCATTGTGGGCTTGTAGATCTGCTATTTTCAAAAGCTTTTATTTTTTTTTTAGTTGTGAAACCTGTGAAATGGGACATTCTGCATAATGAGTAGGCCTACTTTTACTTTTGGTACTTAAAGTACATTTTGATGCCAATACTTTTGTACTTTTACTCGAGTGAATTTTGAATTCCGGATGAACAGAGTATTTCTGCATTGCAGTGTTGATACTTTAACTTAAGTAAAAAAAAAAATAGTACTTTTTCCACCACTGATTATAGTGTATGAACTGTTTGAACTTGTAAGACATGAGTCATTGATTGATTCCCCACAAAATAAGGAACACAATGTTCAATAAGGGACACGTCTTTTAGTTTCCAAATAAGGGACGATTGGTTATTTCAAATGGACGTGAGGAGGGTTCAGCGTATTCTTCTGTTTTGCAAACTCCATCTGTTGGTCAAAGAATGTTAAAGAAAAGGCTATGGATTTTCTTTTTCTTTACAATGTTGCTACTCATACTGTGCTTTTCATTTAACCCCCAAAGCACTTTATTGAATACCAAACCGTCTCCGCTGAACCAGACCGTCATTTGAACAATCCAACTTTCTCAACACTTTCTCTACTTTCTTAGATCAGGGACCATATTATGACTTTAAGACCCTTTCCGTCTGCAGCAACACTCTCCCCTCACATTTCCTCCCGTGTTTTCTGACCCTCCTCGATAGTCTGTCTCTTAACGCATGAAAACCGGGAAAGCCTCTGTGTCAATTTACAATTTAGTTATATATATTAGTGTGTGTGTCACAATTTTTCAAAAATAGCAGATATACAAGCTCATAGCACGTCACAGAGCTCTGTGAAGATTTTTTTTTTTTTTTTTTTTTACAAATCTTGAACACATTTTTAACTCAAATCTTTGCTTCTGGGGGTCCCTGGAACAAAATATTTTGCCATAGGGGTCCGCAGTCAAATACATATCATTTTGGGGGTCCTTGACGTGAAAAAGTTTGAGAACCACTGATATTATAGCAACATAAGTACTTTTTTCAGAACACTTTTAGAAGACATTTTGTAGAATCGGCCTCAGGTCTTAATGGGTTAATAAAGAACAAAAAAAAGACTCTTCCATTACAAAAAGAAATAGTGGGGTGCCAGGACACTCAGTCATTTCAAATTCATGTGAAAGTTAATTTTTCACTTCTAATTTGTAGATAATGGTCTATAGAACAATTTGGCTCGAAGATATATGAACCAGATTGAAAAAAATTAATTGTTTTTGCCCCATTTCCAAAATGGCCAAAATCGGAATTATGATGTTTTGATAAATGTCTTAATTTGCTGTGTGATATTTTTTTTTATTGCTATATCAAGTCAATACTGTGTGAGGAATCAACTGGAGTTAAAAATATTGATGTTTTGAATATTCTGGTATGGGAAAAAATAAAGATGGCTGCCATTTACATCGAATTACTTCAAATTGCACCTAACTTCTATTAGCCCTGGACAGTCAGTAATTTCAAGTAGTTGTGAAAGTTTAGTTTTCACTTCTTGAAGATAAGGGTCTATAGAACAATTTTAGTTTGAGTGTCAAGAAACCAGATTGAAATGTTTTTTTGTTTTTTTTACCGATTTTCCAAAATGGCAACAATCGAAATTAGTCTACATGTAGGTCAGATTTCCAAAAATCTTAACCCTGAAAGAAAATTGTGTTCATTTATGGCATATATGGTTTTAGGGGTAATAAGGGGTGCTGGATCCAAATCAGAATGGCTCAGAAATGGCTGATAATTGCTCAAAATCGAACATTTTAAGATGGCGGCCACCACTATGCTGAAATATATTTGAAACAACATATACCCTTGACTAAACCAGGTATAAACTGGATTGCATTTTGCTTTATTGGGTTTTCATATGGGGAATACAATGGCATATTTAGAGATCAAATGTGAGGAAAGTGCTTATATTGGGTAAATTGTCATTTATTGTGAATAGGTTTTCCAACCAACTTTATCCCATGACTTTATGACATATCTGCTGTACAATAAGTACTTACAATATATGGATTTGAAAAGCTCCTGACCTGGGGATTGAGCTGGGCCATCAGGTGTATAGGGAAGATGGGCTACTTAGTGGGGATACAGTGAAGAGACATGGCCTATTATGGGCCAGGGTGTGAAGGTTGGTGCAAAGCTATCAGAACCCACTGTCTGGATGAGTGTAACAGGGCTATGGAGCCCCTCAGGCGGGTAGAGAGGGTATGGAGTGGGTGGTGGGTTTGGAGGTAATAGGGGGTCTGGTTTATGAGTTTAGTGAGTCTAGGATGCCCCTCAGGTGGGTAAAGGGGAGTATGGGGGTCACTGGATAGATCCCTGGGCACTTGGAGCATGGAAGATCAAAGTTATGGGGACCAAGAAAGCACTCCATCGGCTGATTCCCTTTCCCATCTCATAACAGCTGCCAAATAAATAATCTGTAGAGTGGGGCACTTGTGAGCCCAGGAGGAGTGCTCATAGCCGGTTAGAGAGAGTGTTGATATGTGAGTCGGTTGCTGGTGATGGTGGTTCTACGAACTCCATGTCACCACATGGCTATGCGTACGGCCGACAAGGGTGTCCCTATGTCGGTCTGGATCACTGGATACGTTCATCCCAAGTGACCTCCATGCGGATCTGCTGGCTCTTCCTATGCCCAAGATAGGTGCTCGTGGGCAGACATAGGTAGCGATGCAGGTCAGTTCCCAGTGGTGTCAGGCAGACAAGGATATCCCTATGTCAGACTGGCTCACAGGAGAGTCTGGTTGTTTCTAAGTAATATTACCAGTGGTCATCAGTGACTTATTATGGCATGGGCTGTAACAGGTGAATACAGAAAGCAATGCTTGTCTGTCCGATAGCAGCAGGGACATGGCCCCTTGTGGGCCTGGAGTTTGGTTACACTAGGATCATATGGAGGAGAATGGAGCACAGGGCATCATGGACTGTTCACCTTTCCCCTATAGCTGTTAAAAAGCTCCAGATAAAAAGCAACAAGCAAAGGTAAACCCTATCCCTGCTACACTCCGCCTCTACCCGTTCCTAGACACCCAGTAGACGCTGTATGTTATGACAGTTCTGCACTGATCTCCACACCCTCTCTATGCCCATAAGGGGCCATGCCTCTTCACTGTATCCCCACTGATGAGCCCATCTAACTTATACCCTTAATGGCCCTGCTCAGCCCTCAAATCTGGAGCTTATCAAAACTGTACAGGGGAGAAGGGGGACAACCCAGGACTCCCTGGACTTCCAGCTGTCACAGGTTCCCTTAGGCCTAATTTGTTCCAAATTGTTTGTAATATCCCCTATAAATGACAATTTTCCCAATATTCGTTTTAAACACGTTCCTCACATTTGATCTCAAATCAGAATATGGGATTGGATTCCCCATATGAAAACCTAAAAAGCTAAATTCAATCAAGTTTCTGCCTTGTGTAGTCAAAAATATGTTTTACGTAATATATTTCAGCATAGTGGTGGCCGCCATCTTTAAATGGTCAATTTTGAGCTGGGCATACAGCAGATTTGGATTCAGCACCACTTAATACCCCAAAAAACATGTATGCCATAAATTAATAGAAATCCTGCCTATATTGAAAGACATTTAACATGCTGTTCTGGAATGATTTATCTTAAAATGGAAAGTAATACTACTAATAATTATAATGATAATAATTTACATAGCAAGACACTGTAATGTTAGTTATTCAAGTAGATAGATGGGTAGTGGAGACAAAAATGGAAATTAATGCTATTCCGACACATACGTTAGCGCATAGACCTCTTCTGACAATTCTTGTGGAAATGTGCAGATAGCAGAAGAAATATTGCTTCTTTGGGAAATATGTGTGAAGTACCAGTTGCTACTCCTGATCCTGAATCCATAGATACCTCATTATGTTCATATTGGATAATCCAATCAAAAGTTATAACAGTTCCCATATTGTTCTATGGCTGGTGTGGGGTTGGGAACCGCTGAGTCACCCCCTAGAGGCCATTTTCTTTATCTGAGTGCTTGACACACGAACAAGAAATGTTTTATAGACCCTTAACTTCAATTTAGTAGTGAAAACGAACCTTTCACATCAATTTGAAATTAAAACAACAAATTACCCATACTCGGTCCCCTACTATATCTACTTTTGACGATATGCGCCAATACTGGAAAATGAAAATGATTCTATGGGTAATATGCTTGAAGTACCAAATGCTACTCCTGATCCTGTATCCATACATATCTCATATGTTCAGATCGGATAATCCAATCAAAAGTTACAACAGTTAACATATTTAGCTAGGGCTGGCATCTGCCGGCGCCCCCTAGAGGCACATTTTTTATCTGGGTGAAAATATCTTCGACCAGAATTGTTTTATAGACCCTTACCTTCAAATTAGTAGTGAAAACGAAACTTTCACAACAATCGGAAATGAAAATTAAAAATTGCATTGACACGGAACCCCACTAAAAAGGAGTACTAATCAAATATCAGTGGTCCCGCGCTCTCTCCTTGACCCTGGGTAATGGTATTCATGACAAACTGTGAAAGGGAAAGCTGGTTCTGGAACAGGCAGCGCCTGATTCCTCCAACCTGCAGTAACTGACTTGATAAACGAGACAGAAACTCCTGAATCCTTTTTTTTTTTTGTATTAACCTCTGTTTTATTTCTACTCTGACCCTCCAGGTACACTATCTTAACCCATTAAGACCGGGAACGCATCTGTCATTTTATAGATTTCTAAAAAAAAAATGTTTTAAAAAAAATAGCAGATCTATAAGCTCGTAGCGCGGCACCGAGTGTCGCGCCACGAGCTTGTAGATCTGCTATTTGTTTGATTTTTTTTTAGAGTGAACATGTTTTACTCCGATCTTTGCTTGTGGGGATTCTATAAATGTGTTCTAAATCCTAACAGTTTTTAAACGTATGTTGCTATAATCAGCGGTTCTCAAACTTTTTCATGTCAAGGACCCCCAAAATGATATGTATTTGGCCGCAGACCCCATCTCAAAATATGGTGTTCCAGGGACCCCCCCAGAGGCAAAGATTTGAGTCAAAAATGTATATTATATTCAAAGATTTGCACACATTTTCATGATTGTTTTTTCTAAAATTGCAGATCTACAAGGTCGTAGAGTGCGGCACTCGGTGCCACGCTACGAGCTTGTATATCTGCTATTTTTTAATAGCCAAATAAATCTAAAAATGATTCTTTCCCGGTCTAAATGAGTTAAAGAACACTGGAGCTAGCCAGCCAGCCAGCAAGCTTAGAGTTTTTTTGGCCCCAAAACACATCCGTGATAATAATTACAAAGTGATTGAGGATGTGGCGAGGGGGGGTTGCCAAGTCTGTGCTGACTTCAAAGGATTGTCCTCAAAGACGAGGCCAGAGTTTAGTGAGCCATTTGAGTACAGCCCCAAAGACGAGACCAAGTGGGCCTTGGGATTATGTGATAATAACCACACATTATTGCAATATTATGACTATATGAAACGTTATGAATTATAATTATGTTGTCCTACTATCAGTACTTTGGCAAATATTTTACTTTTACTCCACTACAATTATTAGAAAACCTTAGTTACTAGTTACTTTGTAGGTTTTGATTATTATTACAAAACATACAAAACACACTTTAGCCCTATATACATTTAGGCCATTTGAAAATAGCCAATCTACAAGCTCACAAAGCTTTTTTCAAAATTTTATACCTTTTATACATTTTGAAAACTCGTGAAATGGGACATTCTGCATAATGAGTACTTTTGCTTTTGTACTTTAAGTCCATTTTGATACCAATACTTTGGTACTTTTACTCGACTTGTAATAGAGTATTTCTACACGGCAGTATTGATACTTTTACTTATTTGACAAATATTAGTACTTTTTCCACCACTGCCACCAAGCTATATAGCCCGTCGCTAAAGCTTGAGCGGAGCTTCAAGCAGACAGACAGGCAGGCAGGCAGGCAGACAGACCATCTAAAAGGTAAAGCTTCTGGCTTAATGTTCGATCCTTTCTGGGGGAACGCGGTGTCACTGTCACATCGAGGACACTGCTGATTTGGAGGAAATGAGTTAAGTCATTGCATGAGAAAATGTCAAAGTTATAATTTTCACGGGGGACAAAATCATTAGGAAGATGATTCATATCGTCCCTTTGTGCCACGACCTGCCGTGACTTCTGCATTACTTTTTATGAACGATTATCAGCTTTTGAGGGAAGACGTTTTTTTTTGGGACAGCCTGCACTTTATAGCCGGAGGAAAGTTCGGGAAAGGAACGCGTGCAATCTTCTCGTACATCTGAGAAACGAGCTTCAATGAGTGTTCTGTGATTTATCCACACATAAACGTTACTGGTGATGCCTGTGGATAAGGATTTTTCATTTTTGATGGAGGTTGTAATGAGACATATCACGCTTTTTTTCTCCTCCCGCCATCAGCCCCGGAATTGTAAAATTACAAGAGCCGATATAGAGAGAACTCACATTATGAGGAATGAGAATTCTCTTCTCTGGAACTTTTGATCCGATTTAGTTGGGCTTTTAATGACACTTTTGGGATATGAACATCATAATATCACCAGTGGTGTAAAGTAACTAATTAAATGCACTTAACTGCACTTAAGTATAATGTTGATATACTTTTTACTTTACTGGAGTATTTCCAATTTGCAGTACTTTTACTTTTACCCCACTGCATCTCAGAGACAAATATTGTACTTTTACTCCACTACAATTATTTGAAAGCTTTAGTTATGAGTCACCTTGTAGATTTTGATTATTATTACAAAACATACATTAACTACTTCAGCCCCAGTCGACCATTTGAAAATAGTCAATCTACAAGCTCACAATGTGTCACGCATTAAGCTTGTAGATCTGCTATTTTCAAAAGATTTGTATACATTTTATACAATTTATTTATGTCAAATGGGACATTCTGCATAATGAGTACTTTTACTTTTGTACTATAAGTATATTTGGATACCGATACTTTTGTACTTTTACTAAGTAAATGTTGCATTCCAGACTTTTACTTGTAACAGAGTATTTCTACATTGCAGTATTGATACTTTTACTTAAGTAAAAAATGTGAATACTTTTTCCACCACTGAATATCACCATACAGTACGTTGTATCGTTGTGCAGAATTATCGCAATCCGTTCAGTTTAATGTTTGATCACTTAAGCCTGAATATAACTTTGTCTTACAACAGTGTTGTGCAACAAAAATAGCCAATCTACAAGCTCACAACTTGTCGTGACGCAATGGCGTTGTGAGCTTGTAGATCAGCTATTTTCTGTGCTTTTCCACCAATTGTCGCAGGACTTTTGTCAAATTTCTGCCTATATAATGACATGCCCACAATCGGTATTTGTAGTGTTATTACGGTTATTACACTGGCCCGGGGCACAGTCCGTAGAAAGAGAAAAGAAGGAGACAAGGAAAAACATCGGACAAGATAAAGAAGACTAGACTAGGACAACAAGAACTCAATCACACTGTCAGTCAGTCACAACAGAATGCAGTGGTGGAAAAAGTTTAACATTTTTGTACTTAAGTAAAAGTATCAATGCAATGTAGAAATACTCTGTAACAAGTAAAAGTCCGGAATTCAAAATGTACTTGAGTAAAAGTACGAAAGTATTGGCACCAAAATATACTTAAAGCACCAAAAGTAAAAGTACAAAATGTTTCAAAATAGCCGATCTACAAGGTCACAACGTGTCGCGGTGCGACGTGTTTTGAGCTTGTACATCTGCTATTTTCAAATAGCCTAGGTATAAAATGGGGCTAAAGTGGTTAATGTATGTGTTATAATATTATAATGACTGCAAAGTAACTAGTAACTAAAGTTTTCAAATAATTGTAATGGAGTAAAAGTACAATATTTGCCTCTGAGATGTAGCTGAGTTGAAGTAAAATAAATGAACATTGAAAATACTCCACTAAAGTAGAAATACCTGAAAATTGTACTTAAGTACAGTACTTGAGTAAATTTACTTAGTCACTTTACACCACTGAACAGGAGGGAGTAGAAAACTAAACACACTCACGCTTGACTTGTGTTGACCTGTGGTCTTACAAAAGTCAAGTATAACAGAGGTAATGGTATAAGGAAAAGTAAGGAGAAGTAAAAGAGATTAGAGCTGTGGAGGTCACGATGTATTATAGGTGACACTTCATGGCCTCAGACGGCCCAGACGCCCCCACACAGATAACAGACTTTTTCCTCCGCTCGATCAGCTCTACATGTTGAACGGAGGGCCTGCGGTTAAATAACTCTGCTCGGAGCCCATTGTTATTTAAAGAATGGCCCAGTAATTAGCAATTGAGCGGGTGTCTCTGGGAATAAGAGGACCGGCGGCCTTTCCTCTTCCTCAGGGACCCTCTCCCCGCTATCTCTCTGTGCCTAAAGATATGGAGCTGAACAAGGCTGTTTCCAGATAGCGGAGCGGAAAAGGAATGTCTTTTTAGACCCTTACATCAGCTCAAAGAGACGCTCCTCTGACACCTTTCTATCCACGGCTCAGCCCCTCTCCTGGCTCCTGTTCGCTTGGCTGGCTTTTCAAATGGGCAGTGGTGTAAGGTAACTAAGTACATGTACTCGAGTACTGTACTTAAAGTACAATTTTGAGGTATTTTTTACTTTACTTGCGTATTTCCAATTTTCAATACTTTTACTTCTACTCCACGACATCTCAGAGGCAAATATTGTACTTTTACTCCACTACAATTATTTGAATACTTTATTTTTGAGTTACTTTAGTTACTAGATACTAAAAAAAAACATACATTAACCACTTCAGCCCTATATATAGTTTGGCTATTTGAAAATAGCCGATCTACAAGCTCACAACGCGTCGCAAAGCGACGTGTTGCGAGCTTGTAGATCTGCAATTAATTTTTTTTTAAAATACATTTTAGACATTATGATAACTTGTGAAACAGGACATTCTGCATAATGAGTACTTTTACTTTTGGTACTGGCAACACTTTTGTACTTTTACTCAAGTAAATGTTGATTACCCGGACTTTTACTTGTAACGGAGTGTTTCTACATTGCAGTATCGATACTTTTACTTAAGTAAAAAAAAATTGTACTTCTCCCACCACTGCAAATGGGGGGAAAAGTCACAGGCTTGATCCTAATTGCTACAGGCGATGTTTCCATAAATCTGTCCACGTTATGTTCCCTGGTGTGGTGTTAAATCCTTTAGAATTATCATTTCTGTTTGATAAATAATACATCAAGTCAAGCTTTTTTTCTTCCCCCAAAAATATTCCTGAAGGAGCCTTACACAGTATACCTCTATTTTTACCCTCATTTTGTAACACAGGAGCCATGAATTATGCATAATGTTTCCAGAACTCCAGTAAGATTGCATAATCCAACAAGTATATCCACAGAGAAAACACCCAAAGACAAACAAACACCGAACGCAGCGCGCCAATGAAAACAAACAACAGAGCGTTTGTTTTGTATCGCCCAACGTCCCTGCCTACTTCATACTGCATTGACCCATGCATATTATTTTGTGTCTTTATAGTGAGGCTCTGATTGCCGCTTCGGCATGTATTGGCTATAATTGGCACATATCCACTCCAACTTGCCCTCACGCAAGTTTGTGCAACCTGTCTTCAGTGAGTGCATGTTCTGGAGACCATATTTTAGTTGTTAAAACTCTTATCTTAAAGGGATAGTTCACCCCCAAAATCGACTAGTCACCCCATGGAGACTGGGAGCGGCAGTGGTTCAGGGGTAGAGTGGCCGGTAGAGCGGCCGGATGGGAACTGCGAGGTTCCCAGTTCGATCCCGGGTTCCCCCAGAGTTAGTGTTGAAGTGTCCTCGAGCAAGACGCTGAACCCCTAATTGCTCCCGATGAGCAGGTGACTTTTCCTGCATGGTTTCTCGCCATCGGTGTATGAATGTGTGTGTGAATGTAATGCACAATCTACAGTATTTTTTAGTTTTTGTCACATTCCTAAGCCAATAATTTGATGACCAGCAGCGATTCCGGTAGGAGACACAAAGAGTCTCCTTTGTATCTCCTACCGGAACCGGTGCCTAGCTTAGGAATGCTACAAAACCAAAAGAATATCCATGAATTCAAGTTTCCATGGGGTGACTAATCGATAGAAAAAAAGTATTTTTTGGGTGAACTATCCCTTTAAAGCTTTGGATACATGCAGTGTGTAAGAAGCTAACAGGATTTAGCTTCAAAAGAGACATTACACCCCAAAAAAGGCCAGATTTTTTGGGAAGCGGTATATATAAGCAAGACGCCTATAGCTCCTCTACACCAAGGGTTCCCGAACATTTCAGGCCGTGACCCTCCAAAATAATCATAGGCTATTTGAACTGGGGACCCCCCCACCCTGACAAGCACTTGGAATGGCAGGCATTACATTTACTTGACTCGGTTCAACAGATAAATATTGTGAAAATAGCAGAACTACAAGCTCACAACGCGCGTTGTGAGCTTGTACATCGGCTATTTTCACAATATTTGACAGTTTGGCCAATTTGATATTAAAACGCTCTTAAAGGTCATTAAATTGTACCTTTAGAAATATTCAGATACCCTTTATAGGCTACACTTATGCTGTATGTTGGTTTGTTTACTGTTGAGTGAGAAAACAATGTTGCACATTAAGCAGATCATCTGGGGACCCCCCCGAAATAATTTGGGGACCCTTCTGGGAGTCCCGACCCACAGGTTGAGAACCACTGCTCTACACAGTAAAACGGAGTTAATAGAACATGGTTTATTGCGTATATGGACACTGCATGGGGACCTCATGGCCTTTCTGGGGCCAGCCGGCCGGTTTAAGGAGGATTCTCGAACACAGCAGGATGTGTAACAGCTTCACTAAATCTCTATCTAAAGCCGTACAGTGTAACATGACACTTTGAGATGGCTTAACGTCTGTGTCAGCTGAAATGTCTGCAGAATGCTGTTGAGTGATGGATGTCTGCCTGGATCAAAACACTCCACAACAACAACAAAAAATGCTCGGGTGTTTGTAGCAGGATAATAAAAAAAACACAAATAAAACAATAAGGGGCTGTTGTGTCCACAGAGAGCTGAGCTGTAGCCTAAATAAAAAAGAAGAAAATACAGGATCTTTGTGAAGAGAATTGATTTAAAAAAAACGAGTTTTCAGTCATTTGCTACTGTATTGAAAAGAGGATAAGAGAAAACAGTATTGTAAAATATATATATATAAAAGGCAAGAAAATACAGGATTTGTGTAAGAGAAAAAAAAATAGATTTTCGGTCATTTAAAAAAATATCGTGAAAAATCGCATCGTGAACCTATATCGGGATTGGAATGGTATCGTATGTTGAGTATATCGTCACATGCCTAGTAAAGTTGCGCTAGTGCGACACCCAGAGTTTTTGCCGCAGCGCTCTGAGACGCTTCAAGCTGTAAAACAGTTCAACTTTTGGAGAGGAGAGCTACTCATTTGATCCTCCTGACTGTGTCTGAGTGACGACCCGGTCATTTACGACCCCACGTTGAATGGTTACCACACAACCACCATGAGAAGCCCTTGCTTGCTTAGTTTCAGCCAAGCTATTTGTGCTAATAGCATAGATCAGGACGTTCGAGCACAGCCAATGGTTGATCGGTTTAAACGTTGCAGGTGTTGATAGACGCTATATGGACAGGATGGCGTCTCTGTCGGGTAGAAACCTCATATGTCCAAAACTGTTGCTTTTCAAGATTAAAATTCAAAAACGGCAAAAGTAGCAGATCTACAAGCTCGAAATGCGTCGCTTCGCGCCGCGTTTCGAGCTTGTAGATCGGCTACTTTTGATGCTTTTGTGTGACGCTGTAGTATGATCAAGTAGGGCGTTAATTTACGAAAACACACGAAACAGTAGAATATGGAGATAAGAGGTTCCTGCCCTGACGGCGATGATATCCAAAGCGACCCTTCCGCTCATAAAATGCTTTCCGTGGACCTAACGTATTACCTCATGCTCAGATAAACAAATCTCTTATGAAAGGGGACGCTTGCGAGGGAAAACTGTCCAAAACGCAAAGAGACTTTGGTGTGTGTATTTTCTTTTATTCAGCAGAACTGATCACATGACGTTTGAACAGGTGATTGAATTGAAAATGAGGTTTGTTGCTTTTGAGGAAGGGAGAGGAAGACATGCACCGTCCCAGTAGACGGCATGGGTGGGTGGGTGGGGGTGCATGTGCGTGTGTGTGAGTGCGTGTGCGTGCATCGTCATAATTTAACCCATTAAAACCGGGAACGCATACCACGTTAACCATTATTTTATACTTTGGGCTATTCAGAAATAGCAGATATACAAGCTCATAGCGCGGCACCGAGTGCTGTGCTATATGAGCTTGTAGATCTGCTATTTTTGAAAAATCGTGAATATTATAATTTTTTTTCAATTTCAATCTTCCTTCTGGGGGGGGGGGGGGGGGGGGGTCCCTGGAACAAAATATTTTGAGGTCCTTGACATGAAAATGTTTGAGAGCCACTGATTATAGAAACATACGTTTAAAAAATAATAAAAAACTATCAGGATTTAGAAGACATTTGGTAGAATCCCCAGAAGAAAAGAAACATTATGTATTCAAAGATTTGCAAAAAAAATCATGACTTAAAAAACAAAAAAAATGCAGATCTACAAGCTCATAGCGCGGCACTCGGTGCCGCACTATGAGCTTGTATATCTGCAATTTTTTTGAATGGCCAAAGTATAAGATAATGGTTAAAGTAACGTTAAAATCTAAAATGACAAAACGCTTTCCCGGTCTTAATGGGTTAAAAAGTTGTCAAGGTAACGCGGCTAACGCCCGTGGCACGCAGCGCTTTACGGGCGTGAAGGAAGACGCTTGATTAATGCCTCGGGCGTGCTCATAAATGTTCATATTTCACATCAACGTCTCATTTGCCTCGGCACTTGTGTAGGCCTGCGTGACTGCTGATGCGCTTGGAATTCTGTCCACATGTATGTATGTATGAATGGATGCCTATTTCTGTCATCAGTAGCCTACCGATATAGCCTTTCCCTTTTATATGCAAATGTGTATTTCAAAGCACAGCAGCTTTCCAATATAAAACGTCAGCTATTATACATCGGTGAAGGCTGGGGTATTTATGCCACCATTAATCACTTATATAAAATGCTATGCATTCTGTTGACCGGCTGTACTTGGGCCCCTCCTTTTTTTTTTGTGCGTCAACCTACACCAAATCTTTCCTAGAGTGTCCACCCCATAGATAGTAAAAATGATGGCCAAAGTTACGCCCACAGACTCTATACAGACCGTAAATTAAGCCTATTTTTCAAACAATTTCAAATCTGCCATCTTTCTATATCCGGTGCACTCGGAAATGTATGCTCGGTCGGTTGGGACCCGAGCGGGGGTGGGGAATGAATGCTATTGGTTGTGTAGCTTGTCAATCAAAGCATCACAAGGTAGCCACACCCCTCCTACAGTATACCCTACTTTATCATAATTGTTTTAATAAATAGGACCATAATTTACCAAAACGCATATCATGGTGATTGAAAGAAGACTTTAAACTAGCAACTGGAGGCATTATGACAATTTTTATTAAGGTGATAAAAGTGTAAAGTTCGGCAAAAAAACATCTGCTTGCATAGAGTGTTATTTTTTGAAACTACAGGCCATTCATATGAACTTTTACTTCCTATATAGACTCAATTTCAAAGGAGGATGCTTGGCCCTTGGTCGGCACTGAAATTGGAAGGTCAGGGTTTGATTCCCCTGGCCGGGTCATACCAAAGACTATACAAATGGGACCCAATGTCTCCCTGCTTGGCACCCAGTATCAAGGGTTGGATTGGAGGGTAAGTCCCTGCGACATACTAGCATCATGTCAGTCCAGGGGATGTACTTTGTACATCAAGCTGCCTCACGCTATACACAGGAGATAAGCTCCTCCTTCCCCTATGGGCCACATGACTCGGCAAGGCTTACTACTACTTACACCAAATCCTTTCAGCGAAAATATCCGAGAGTGTTCTTGAACTTAACCCATTCAATCCGGGAACGCATCTACAATCTCTTCTAAATCCTAACTGGTTTCTGAAAAACGTATGTTGCTATAATATCAGTGGTGCTCAAACTTTTTCATGTCAAGGACCTCCAAAATGATGCATTATGCATTTGGGACCGCAGACCCCCATCTCAAAATATTTAGTTCCAGGGACCCCCTCCAGAAGCAAAGATTTGAGTTACAAATGTTCGCTTTCAAAATATTCAAAGATGTGCACACATTTTAGCGATTTCCCCCCCAAAAAATGCAGATCTACAAGCTCATTGCCGCGCTATGAGCTTGTAGATCTGCTATTTTTGAATAGCCCAAAGTATAAACTATGGATAAAGTGGTTACATGGATGCGTTCCCCGGATTGAATGGCTTAAAACAACGGGGGGACCTGAGTGCAACACTTCCTGCATTTCCTCTCTAACTTCCACTTAGATAAACTTTGACAAGTGTAGCTAAGCAGTTCTTCCACTGTGTACCCACAGGGTGACTTAGGCTAATTACGTTTCAGAAGCAGCGTAAATCCTGTCTGCTTTCTCCAATGCTGACTGGGCCCTGTTGTTGTAATCCTCTGTCTCTGCAGGCTAGAGCCTTGATTTTCTTTCCCCTCCACATTCTCCCAAACTTTGAAATTAGACCTTATACTCGGAACTGATCAATATTCTCTCCAAATCTACCCCTCTGGCAGTGCTATACCCGCCTCCCTCCCCCCGTTCCCAATCAAAATAAAGAGTAGACCCTACCTCCCTCCACAGGTGGGATAATTAAGTCTTTTTTGATGAGGGAAAATAGCACCGTCTCACATAAGATTTCATTAAAGTTATACTAGGTAACTTTAAAAAAAAAAACTCTTTTGTGAGTGGCAAATGTTTCACAACACCCATTCCATGAATTTCAACCCCGAAAGCCTTTTATAAGCATATTTTCTATTGAAAGTGGACAAGGGCGTCTTTCCCGCGAATATGCCGTCATCCGGCCGGAAAACGGAAACGGAAATGCACCGGTTTCCTGTTTGTCCCGGAACTACCACGCTAGTAACACAAAGGAATTTCACACTGTTTGTATGGCATTATAGGATTTGAAGATGGAAAAACAACGGCAAAAGAAAGCACAGGTCACGGTAACTAAAGCTCCACTGGCTAAGAGAAACGATCCGCAGATAGTATAAAACATAAAAAAGAACGCTTTTTAAAATGCTTCCGCCTTCCCGTGAAAACGAATGGAATTCTGGGTAATGCAGGAATCCTCTGTATACCTGCAATGACGGTAGTGACCAGCAGAGCTAGCTAAAAATCGTTATTTTGGGACTTGCACTTTAACGTTCCAATATTCATAGTAATATATTATTATTATTTAAGCCAGTGGTTTGAGTAGAGTGGGTTCCAGGGGGTCCCAAGGAAAATCAAAGTTGAGGGTCCTTGAAATTAGGACTAGGGGGAGAACCACTGAGTTCAGCCCCCACTAAAAGTGAAAGCTTTTTTTGTTTTGTTTTCCCTTTGGCCTTTCTCCATAACGTAACAAGGTTACAAAGTGCTTTACATGCACATAATTGAAGTATGTAAAATATCAAAATATAAAAAATAATATTCTCTCTCTCTCTCTCAGCTAAGGGGTCCTTAGCCTGAAAAACATTGAATAGTGAATAAAGACTGTGTGAAGGAATTGAATGAACCTGTTTTGTGAGGTCAAAGTGACCTTGACCTTTCTTTAACCACCTGCTTCTAATCAGTCCATCGTTGAGTCCAAAGGAACGTGGTTTGGGCCCAAATGCCATGAGATTCCCCTCCAGGCATACCTGAGATATGATGTTCACCAGAATGGGAACAGAGATGACATTTGTGCCAATATCCTGAAATACCCTCAGGGCCTGAAATATCGCCTTTAACAAGGTATGTACGTCGTGTGGGGCAGAAACCTCATATCTGGGGGGCTTTTTCTGCCTTTATTGATAGTTTTTTTTTTAAGTGAAGATAGAGAAAGAGGGAGAGACGTCGGTGACTAGGTCAGCGATCTGGGCCATATTTCTTCTTTTTTCCCACTACTTCATCACAGCAAAGGCCGTCGGGCTCGGGAATCGAACCCGCGAATCGCTGTCAGATTGCATTAGAGCCTGTATGTGGTATGCGCCTTAACCGCTCGGCCAATCGGCGCCCCTAGGCTGTAGGACCTTATGGTGGAAGCATAAAAAGGAGGATGATAAAATGTAAATGATGCACAGGAGGAACCCTGCTGTGGCTTCAGGATGGCCAGAGAGAACGGAGAGCGAGGGGGAGGGGGAGGGGCATGGGGGGCGGTGCCCATTCTGCCGCGCTGCTCTGCAGGAGGTCTAGATTAATGTGACAATCACCCTGCCCGCCAAAGTCAGGGGGGTTTCTGGGTTAAAATAAAGTGTGTGTGTGTGTGTGTGTGTGTGTGTGTGTGTGTGTGTGTGTGTGTGTGTGTGTGTGTGTGTGTGTGTGTGTGTGTGTGTGTGTGTGTGTGTGTGTGTGTGTGTGTGTGTGTGTGTGTGTGTTTTTTTAATCCATTAAGACCGGGAAAGCATGTGTCATTTTAAGATTTCTTTGGGCTAATCAAAAATAGCAGATACACAAGCTGATTATGAGCTTGTAGATATGCTATTTTTTGAGAAATCGTGGCAAAGCAAAGTTCAAAAGCAAATTCAAAGCAAATCTTTGAATATCTATTTTTTTAAAGCTCATAGAGCTTGTAGATCTGCTATTTTTGAATAGCCAAAGAAATGTGAAAATGACGCAGATGCGTTCCTGGTCTAAAAGGGTTAAGATCAGGAGGAGTCATGTGGAGCTTCTGGGCAGGCTGAAGACATTGTGACGTGAGCTAGAGAGGAAATAAAAAGACGCAGGGAGGGAGGAAAGGAAGGGAGGAAAGGGAGGGAGGGAGAGCGAGAGGGTGAACGATAAGACTGATGTTGAGAGAGAAAGAGAGACAGACAGACATGGGACGGGAGATGGAAGGAGGAGTTTTGATTGATTGAATACTGTATTAGACGTAAACAGCACAAGGTACAGTCAGACATTTAGGTTAGAAGAATAACACAAAAAAGTCCTGGGGACTTGTTTCCATTGAGTGAGATAAATGTGGGAAATGGAAGGAGAGGGAGACGTACACGGGAGAGAATGAAAGACACAACGACAGGAAAGACAGAAAGCGAATAGGTACAGTAATTTGAATAATTGAGAGACAGAGAGAGGAAGCAGGTCCATCAAGGTGAAGGGTGATGCGGTGCCAATGATGACTGGCACCGCTGGACACAAACAACAGTCGCTTGTCTTATTTGAAATGCAATTAGAACCCCTCCCTGTGACACGCTGTCAGAGTTGAACGCGTGGAACAAATGTCTAACAACACTGTGACCACACACACACACACACACACACACACACACACACACACACACACACACACACACACACACACACACACACACACACACACACACACACACACACAGGTACCACTATAACTATGCAGTTTTGTACAATAGTAAATTCCAGGTTCTCAGGAAAATCCCTGCTTATCAATTAATCGATGACCGACCGATAAAATGAATCAACTATCAATTAATTGTTAAATCGATAATTTGCATTGAGAAATGTAGCCTTAATGGTATAGCTGAGAACTAAATTGAAACCATTGTTTAGTGGCCAGGAGTGGCGTAGCAACAATTCAAGGTCAACTTTAGGATATCGACCCATTTTATCAGATATGAAATCATTATGACAAGTATAGCTGTCCTAATTTTATATCGAGAAATCACCCTACTACTAGAGGGGGGGCTAGATGTAAAAGATGGTATCCCTTGTTAACCCATTTAGATTTCTTTGTCTATTCAAAAATAGCAGATATACAAGCTCATAGTGCGGCACCGAGTGCAGCGATACAAGCTTGTAGATCTGCTATTTTTGAAAAATCATGATTTGTTTTTCAAATCTTTGAATATATATATATTTTTAAAGTAAACACTTTTTACTGAAATCTTTGCTTCTGGGGATTCCTACAGTCTAAATCTAAATCCTACAGTTAAAAAAAAACATATTGCTATATCAGTGGTGCTTAAACGTTTTCATGTCAAGGACCCCCAAATTTATATTGGCCGCGGACCCCCATCTTAAAATAATTAGTTCCAGGGACCCCCATGAAGCAAATATTTGAGTTACAAATGTTCCCTTTAAAAATATACTGTATGTTCAAATATTTGCACATAATGTTCAAGATTTTTCAAAAATAGCAGATCTACAAGCTCATAGTGTGGCACTCGATGCCGCACTATGAGCTTGTAGATCTGCTATGTTTTAATAGCCAAATCTTAAAATGACTCAGATGCTTTCTCGGTCTATAGATTAACCATAAAACAACAAATTATCTTGTGAGGAACACTAAATGTATCCTCACACCATCCTCCTCTATCCTCCTCACCATAAATAAACTGTAATAAATGTTGGCCCAGTGTGTACTATAGCACCTGCACGTGTGCGGGGGGGGGTGTGTGTGTGACTCGTATCCTCCTCGCGCGTTCTTCCTGGCACGCGGCGGTCTCTGAAGGGTGATGAAAGCGTGCCAGCTGGGTTGCCATGCTACTGAAGGTGTGAGGTGACACCTGCAATGCTAAAAATAATGCCTCGGGGCCATCATCATCATCATCAGCAGCAGCACTCTTTGATGATGTCACTGTGTACGTCTTCAGCCCCTCCCCCTCGTCTATCTGAACTCCAGGAATTAGTGTGTGTGTCTCTGTCATAGCACCGCAGTCAGCCATCATCCTTTATTTAACCTCGCTTTATTATGCCTAATTTGTCGTCAAAGTCGGGGTAGAAACCGTGCATCTCCATGCATCAACGTTATTTTTCTTTTACTCCTTCATACTACAGTGTCACACAAAAGTATAGCAAAAATAGCCGATCTACAAGCTCAGAGGGCCATTTTTTTTTTTGCACTGGCAAATTCGTCTGGTCCCAGGCTAACCCCATGGAGACTTGAATTCATGAATATCTATGTATTAGTTTTTGTCTCATTACTAAGCTAATAATTTGATGACCAGCAGACTGGTAGGTAGCCATTTACGGTGTGTTCAGGAGACACAAAGGAGACTCTTTGTGTCTCCTACCGGAACCTCTGCCGGTCATCGAATTATTGGCTTAGGAATGCGACAAAAATTAAAAAATATTAAGTTTCCATGGGTTGACTAATCAATAGGAATAAAATGACATTTTGGGGGTTAACTATCCCTTTAACTTTATCATTATGTCCATAGGCCAATTTATAAAGGGGAACTCTTTCAATAGGAGTACCGTTTTAATGAGGACATTTTTGGAAAGGATCCATTTTCTTTGCTCTGGAGAACAATTCGTTTTCTCAGCGTTCAAGACGAGGTTGTAGTGCCAGCTTGTAATCTTTTTCAGTTTTTGTCTTATAGGAAAGACATCAGTGAAGGCCATGATGAATAGGTAGTGATCACAGGAGAGCTTCAGAGAGATAAATCACACACACATCTTGAAGAGTTTGCAGGTTGTCTGGCACCACTAGAGCCGGACAGCTCATCACCAGGCTTCCCACACAGAGGAGAGCCCGGTTTTCATTCCAAACTGACCAGTGTGATCTGGTCTAGACCAAGGGTTCCCAAACTGTTCAGGCTGCGACCCCCCAAAATAATCCTATTTGAACTGGGGACCCCCACCCCACCCTGACAAGCACTTGGAATTATTACATTTAGTTTGACTCGGTTCCACAGATAAATATTCTGGAAAATAGCCGATCTACAAGCTCAAGCTCGCAGTGCGAGGCGTTGTGAGCTTGTAGATCGTCTGTTTTCATAGCAGGCTAGTATGCAGTATGTCAAGGGTTCCCAAACTTTTCAGGCCACGACCCCCCAAACTAATCATATTTGAACTATAGGGACCCCCCACCCTGACAAGCACTTGGAATTATAGGAGTTTAGGCGTTACATTTAGCCTCGCTGAGCTTGTAGATCAGGTATTTTCACAATATTTGCCTCTTTCTTGCATAATATTTGATAATTTGGTATTAAAAATGTCTTAAAAGTCATTAAATTGTCACTTTAGAAATGTGCAGATATGGTACAGTATACACTTATACTGTATGTTGGATTGTTTACCTGCTAATCATCTGGGGACCCCCCTGGAGATCCCGACCCCCAGTTTGGGAACCACTGCAGTATGTTACTATAATATAACTAGTACATCGATCTGTATGGTACAGTATGTTACTACAAAACTAGTAAATCTGCAGTGGTTGGAGGTGGTCTTCCTACTCTTCCAATGAGATATTTAGACCCTGGTGTCGAGTAGATATAGGTTGACGAGTAGCATCGCCTGAAGCTGAAACAGCAATAATATCAAAGACACTGAAAAATCAAGACGCTGCAACTTCACATTGATTTCCTGTATCTGTGGGTGCCCCGCCCCTTTTAGGAGAACCAGAAGGGAGATCTATTAATTCCAATATAGAAAGTGACCGTGTGCACAGATTATTATGACCGATTCTCTCACCCCCACAGTCACTGTAATTAATATTGGAACCATTCCTCACAAAGCCACATTGTGTCCTTATAACATTCTGACGCTAAAATAGCATTTTGCGGAGAGACAAATCAGGAGAAAATTGATTTTATTCTGTGTTAGCGAGAGCTGCAGCAACACTGGATCGCAGGACGTTTGCAATAGGCTCTAGTCTATGCACAGCAGCCATATTGGAAAGAAATTGGGCCTCTCCCTTACTTCCTTCACAGGTGTTACCAATTATTCTAATGAAGGCTCTGTTCCATTTAGTGTAGGACAGTGGTTCTCAAACCTTTTAATTTCAAGGACCCCCATAACTACAGTGGTTACCTGTTCGTTCATGCGCGATCTTCAAACGGCCGCCTATTGCCGCCTATTGGACCTCAGAGGTACCTAAACATACCTTTAAAAGTTGACGCCCACAGAATCTTAGCGCCTCCCATTGCAAGGATTAGAACGTTTAGTGTGGCCGTTCAGCCACCAGGTGGCGCTTGGTATCAAAATTAAAAAAAGTTAAAGTACTCATTATAAAGAAAGTCCAGTTTCACATGTTATGTTAAAATTGAAAATAGCAGATCTACAAGCTTACAACATGTAGCTTAGTTCTGCAAAGGCTGAAGTGGTTAATGTATGTTTTGTAATAATAATAAAAATCTGCAAAGTAACTAGTAGCCTAACTAGTTTTCAAACACTGCGCATTGCATCCGTCTGTGTGTGTGTGTGTGTGTGTGTGTCAAGGAGCATGATCGTAACTCGAACCGTAATTAGTGATTTAAACAGTGTATTTTCAAACATTTTACAGTGGTGTAGAGTAACAAATTACATTTACTGAAGTACTGTACATAAGTAAAAATATAAAAATAGCCGATCTACAAGCACGGCATAGTACAATATTTGCCTCTGAGATGTAGTGGAGTAGAAGTAAAAGTATTGAAAATTGGAAATACTCCAGTAAAGTAAAATTACCTCAAAATTGTTCTTAAGTAGGACGACAGTACTTGAGTAAATGTACTTAGTTACTTTACACCGCGAGTTAATTCAGCCAAAATCTGTCTCTTGAGTTTCGAATTGTATTCTTTGATCTGCTGGTGCCTGGTGAAGATATAACTTAACTGTCACAACTTGGTATTTATAAACATACTTGTGTGAATTACGGAGAAATCTGAATGAAGTCTTGTTTGGGGAGGCGCTACGCACTTATGGATTATGGATCTCATTTGTGTCAGTCGTGCGACCTATTTTTGGTGCGCAATACCGCCCGCCAAACGAAGTATATACACAATTGAAACCTAGCTGCGCGCACGGCACAACAACGAGAGAGAGAGAACGCAGAGAGAGAGAGAGAGAGAGAGAGAGAGAGAGAGAGAGAGAGAGAGAGAGAGAGAGAGAGAGACGTGTTGTTATCAGCTATTTGAAAATATCCAATCTACAAGCTCACACGTTGTGAGCTTGTAGATTGCTATTATCTCTCTCTCTCTTTCTCTCAAAAGTATTGGTATCAAAACGTACTTAAATTAAAAAGTAAAAGTACTCGTTATGCAGAATGTCCCGTTTCACATGAAAATAGCAGATCTACAAGCTTGTGAGCTTAGTTCTGCTATTTTTAAATAGCTATAAGGCTGAAGTGGTTAATGTATGTTTTGTAATAATAATCAAAATCTACAAAGTAACAAGCAACTAATGTTGTCAAACACTGCGCAGCGCATCTGTGACACACAAGCCACCACAAGCAGGCGGACCTATATTCACACCTCAGACCGCCTGGATCATTGAAAGAAAAACCCATAAACAGTTGAATGTGGAAATACACGGTTTCTGCCCATCCCTCTAACCCATGTAGGCTACCTGTATAAACCATGCATGCACATGAAAATGTAGGCCTACTTAAAATCTCAAAATCGGCCGGGCTGAATTTGCATCTGAACAAATACATTGATAGAACCCCCCCCCCCCTCAAAGAAAGCCCTTCCCTTCCCCCAATAATGTTTGCAGATGGGCTATTTTCAGCACAGGCTACTGTAGTATTGCCTATAGATAAGACTGGGGATTTGTGTAGCCCAGACTGATTGGGTGTCGTTGATAAAATGTTCTTAAATCAGGGGTCTTCGACAGGAGGTCCGAGACCCGAGGGTCCTCAGAGTTACTGCCGGGGGTCCAGCACAGAAAGTAGGCTACATTTGGGGAGGCATTGTGAGCTTGTAGATCTGCTACTTTCAAAAGATGTTTTATATATTTTATACATTTGAAAAGCACAGCGAAGCACAGCTATTGGAAATTGGAAATACAAAAAAAAAAAACTAAAATCTTTACTTATGTACAGTAGCCAGTAGTACAGGAGGCTGCTGCCAAGTTAAGCTGCTGGGGACCCCCTGGAACACTCCCCAAGGACCCCCCCTGGTAGTGATCTCTCTCTCTCTCTCTCTCTCTCTCTCTCTCTCTCTCTCTCTCTCTCTCTCTCTCTCTCTCTCTCTCTCTCTCTCTCTCTCTCTCCTCTCTCTCTCTCTCTCTCTCAGAATGTCCCATTACTCAAGTACATTTTGAATATATATATTTATTTTCTCATTCATTTGAAAATAGCCGATCTACAAGCTCACAATGCGTCGCCATGGGGTTGGTCGAATCCCCCCCCCCCATATCAAAACAGAAGATCTGCTTTCGGGAACCTCGGAAACGAGCCACTCTCGTGTTGTTAGTGTGTCTGGGGGGTCTGCAGGAGGGCGAGGTGGGGAAGGGGGGGTGGGGTGGAGGATCTCATCAGGTCATAACAAGATCTACAAGCTAACAATGTGTCTCTCCCATGAGCATTGCAGCTTGAAGATATGTTGTGTTTGTTGATCACACAGTCTCCTCTCTCTCTCTCTCTCTCTCTCTCTCTCTCTCTCCGAGTACGCAAATGAGCCACGCGGTCTTACAACGTACTGTAAACACAAGCACTCGCTAGCCCAGATCTGCTATTTTTTTTTAACCTTGTGAAAACTTGTGAAATGGGAAAATAGCCGATCCGCTTTTTGGGGGCAGGGAAACTAGTTTCTAGCCTACATGAGAGCTTCCTTTTCTCTCAGGTTACAGTAGTCTATTCACACCTGGCTTAGACCGTGGAGTGTCATGTGTCATTGTTACAGTTTGGGGGTAGGGATCATTTGCATCTTTTGTGCGTAGTAGATGTGATTGTGTGTGTAAAGTGGTATAGTGTTTCACCGTGTCAACTCGAATGCTACTGAACAGGGATAAAATTAATTAATTATTAGGATATAAATATAATAAGTAAACAATCAACAATTCAATGGCATTGCCAAAATGCACATTTTATATGACCACTTATTTTATTCTTAGTTTTAACTGCACCCTCAAAAATTTCATTGCACCTTCAAGCTAAGCTTCTGATTAAAGAAGTTAGGGACGCTTGGGGTTTCACCGTGTAAAGTAACTAAGTAAATTTACTCAAGTACTGTAGGCCTACTTGAGTAATTTCCAGCTTTCTGTGCTTTCTGTGTGTGCACTTACACGTGTGGCGTGTGTCTCTTTCTTTGAGCGGGGGAGGGGGAGTTCTATCAAGCCAGGCTATTTGTTCAGATGCAATTTCAGCACGGCTATTAAATAGGCAAAAGAAAAAAAACAATCTACAAGCTCACAACGAGTCGCGATGCAACGCTATTATCTAACATTTTAGTCTAGAACAAGTAACTGTATTTTCCCCTGTATGAGTCCTCATGTGTCTTTTTAGATTACTTGTTTCACCAAAACCTTTGGTACAAACGGAACAAGTAAATGTTTTTCCCCCTGTATGAGTCCTCATGTGTATTTTTAGGCTTCCCATGTGACTAAATAATGAATAATCAAACAACAGTAGGCTATGTAGTACATGTTTAATAATAAAATCACTGATCAAAGTTCGAGTTTCTAGCTTTCAAAAACAAAAAGCTGACTTTCAAGCTCATTGCCTGGGATTCAAACCCGGGCCGTAAAATGACAGGGCATCAGCTGTAACCACCATACTAACTTGACTGTCTGAGTCACAGAGGACAGAAGTAATTACAACACAGCAGTTGATTCGGGATGAATAATAACAATAGGCCTAGTATATATACAACGTTTGTCTGTCTGTCTGTTTGTCTGTCTGTCTGTCAGCGCGCACGAGATGTACTTTGTAGATGTTACAATCTATCTTTAATAATACTAACTAGATGTGGTGTAAAGTAAGTTATTTTACTCCACTACAATTATTTGAAAACGAACTAAGCACATAGTTTGATGCCAATACTTTGTATTGGCTTTGTAGCCTAGTTTTACTCAGTAATATTTTTAACACAGGCCTTTTACTTGTAACAGAGTATTTTTATATTGTGGTAAAAAACGGGACATTCTGCAATAGATTAATATTACATATTACTTTTTAGTTACTTAAAAAAATAAAATAATTGAACAATTAAATAATCTAGATTTTGTATTATTATTATTATTATTATTATTATTATT
This sequence comes from Gymnoscopelus braueri, assembly GCF_963280865.1. Taxonomy (NCBI): domain Eukaryota; kingdom Metazoa; phylum Chordata; class Actinopteri; order Myctophiformes; family Myctophidae; genus Gymnoscopelus; species Gymnoscopelus braueri. Next base: position 4,401,357 of record NC_137610.1, read on the forward strand.
ATTATTATTATTATTATTAGCCCACAGATTATTTTTGGGACAGAGATGGCAGATGAGCAGGCATTTAAATTATAAGATTTAAGGATTGTGAATTACATTAATGTATCAATGTATTTACTTAAATTAATCAATTCATAAATAGACATATACCTTAATGTAATGTAATCTAGAGTAATTTCTTTCCTCTGCAAACATTTTAGCTCTCTTATGCCACCTACTGTCCACCTACTGTATTGCAGCCCAAAACACACCTCCAAGCCATAGCCACACCCCCAACCTTTCACAACCTAGGGTGAGCTGAGTCCTGGTAGGTACCTTTCAGAGACTGGGGCGTATAGGTCAGCAGGTAACCACTGTATGAGAGTGTACAAATGGAACCAAATGGACCGTTACGGGTCCATTTGGTTCCATTTGTACACTCTCAGAGTTACACACCCGTAAGAGGCCATTTGGAACCCCTCTCAAGGAACCATGAGGGTCCCTGGACGACACTTTGAGACCCTCTGGTGTAACAGAGTGTTTCCAGTGAGCCAACATGCAACAATATCAGCACCCTGACTCTGTTTGACCAGAATGGAACAGAGCCTTCATTAGCATCATTGGTAACACCTGTGAAGGAAGTAAGAAGAGGCCCAATTTCTTTCCCATAGAGCCTATTATCGGACAGCAAACACCCACATAGGAGACAGGAAGTGTATACCATGTCATGCTGTTGGTAAAGCATGGAATCAAATCAAATCAAACCAAGATTGGACTAAAGTGCTGTACAGAGGAGGAGCAACAATCGAAGTAAAGAACATATGCATGTACGGTAAGCAAGTGTCAACATGAGCACCAAACACGTAAGATTTTTTGAAACTCAAATCTTTGCTTCTGGGGGGTCCCAGGAACAAAACATTTTGAGATGGGGGTCCGCGGCCAAATATATATGTAAAATGTTTTTTTTCTAAATCCTAACTGTCTGTTGCTAGATCAGTGGTGCTCCAACTTTTCCATGTCAAGGACTGATGTGTGTTTGGCCGCGGACCCCCATCTCAAAATATGATTTGCACAAATCTTCCCACGATTTTTCAAAGAAATAGCAGATCTACAAGCTCATAGCGCGGCACTCCGCGCTTGTAGATCTGCTATTTTTGAATAGCCCAAAGAAATCTTAAAATGACACAGATGCGTTCGCGGTCTTAATGGATGAACTCAGTGGTAGATATCTCATCTCCCATGTGGGAGATCTGGCTTTGAGGTAGTTTGAACGGTACCCCATAAATGTTTCAGGATGCTTTGCATCGGCCTGCATGAAACGCTAGTATTTACAGACAAAACAAAGCGGTTTAATTGTGTGCAAATAATAAGAGTGGGTTGTTGGCTGACGGGTCAGTGATAGGTGTAGGTGTTTAACAGCAGTCTAACAACCGTATTATGCTCCATTGAAATCGATGTTCTCTTAACCCATTTAGACCGGGAATGCATCTTTGTCATTTTTAGCTTTCTTTGGCTATTCAAAAATTAGATTTGCACAAATCTTCCATGTTTTTTTTTTTTAAATAGCAGATATACAAGCTCATAGTACGGCACTCTGCGCTATGAGTATATCTGCTGCTTGAATAGCCAAAGGAATCAAAAAATGATCCACAGATGCGTTCCCGGTCTTAATGGGTTAACTCAAGAGATCAGTATTCATTATTGAAAAAGCTGTGGAGTAGTTTTTATTTTTTTATTTTTGCAAGTGGGTCACACTGCTGTTTTAGGCATAGTTACTTTTATGTGGGGCATCCTAAATAAACAATGTTAAAAAGCACTTACGCTGCAGAAAGTGGTGTTTATGTTGGGTACTCATCAACTAGGAGCAGAATAAGTGCCTTTGTTACTACTAGACATAAGCAATTGGCCGCTGTTATCCAAATAAATCGATTTGGCCTCGTTGTGCATGCAAAGCACTGAAAAGAGCTCCGCTTTAAAACATAATAATAATCTCCCCTTTTCCCCACGGTTACACAATAGTTTTGCTGAGCGTGCGTGCGCGTATGTGTGTGTGCGTGCGTGCGTGCATGCGTGCGTGCGTGTACTTGTTTTGCTACTTGTGACTGGACCAACTGTCCCACCAAGTATAGTAGAATTTGAAAAGTAGACATTTAGTGAGAACTAGTTCTCCTGGTTAGGATTATAGGCATTTAGGGATGTGGTTCCCCAGATGATTAGTTTAACCCATTCAATCTGGGTCATTTTAGAGTTTTTGGGCTACTCAAAAATAACAGATCTACAAGCTCATAGCGCAGCACCGAGTGCCGCGCTATGAGCTTGTAGATCTGCTATTTTTTGAAAAATCATGAACATTTTTGCGAATCTTTGAATGTACATGTTTTAAAGCGAACATTTGTAACTCAAATCTTTGCCTCTGGGGGTCCCTGGAACAAAACATTTTGAGATGGGGGTCCCCGACCAAATACATATCTAAACATTTTCTAAATCCTAATCTGCTATTTTTGAATGGCCAAATTACTAATCTTAAAATGACACAGATGCGTTCCCGGTCTTAATGGGTTAATGTGCAACATTGTTTTCTCACTCAACAATAAACAAACCAACATACAGTATAAGTGTATACAGGGCATCGGCACATTTAAGACAGTTTTAATACCAAATTGGCCAAATGGTCAAATATTCCATAGGAAAGAGGCAAACATCGTGAACATAGCCGATCTATACCAGCACACAACACCTCGCAGTGCGAGGGGTTGTGTGCACACGGTCACTTTCTATATTGAAATTAATATATCTGGCTTCTGGTTTCCTAAAGGGGCGGGGCACCCACTTGACACAGATACAGGAAATCAATGGAAGTTGCAGCGTCTTGATTCTTTTGTGTCTTTGATATTTTGCTGTTTCAGCTTCAGGCAAGGCTACTCGTCAACCTATCTACTCGACACCAGGGTCTAGATATCTCAATGGAAGAGTAGGGAGAGCACCTCCAACCACTGCAGATTTACTAGTTTGGTAGTAACATACTCTACCATACAGATGTACTAGTTATATTGTAGTAACATACTGCATACTACTATGAAAATAGTCGATCTACAAGCTCACAACGTGCGAGGCGTTGTGAGCTTGTAGTTTGGCTATTTTCACAATATTTATCTATGGAACCGAGTCAAACTAAATGTAGTGCTTGTCAGGTGGGGGGGGGGGGGATCCAGTTCAAATATGATTACTTTTGGGGGGTCGTGCATGGCCTGAAAAAGTTTGGGAACCCTTGATTGGGTTTAGGATTTAGAATTGGAGTTATGCCTATTTATATTTAGTTGCGAGAAGGCACACCAAAAAATAGCAGATCTACAAGCTCATAACGCGTTGCAGCTTGTACAGTAGATCTGCTATTTTCGGTGTACGGCAAGTATAGTAATAGTATAGTATAGTAAGTATATCTCAGTCATAAGGGTTAGGGTAAAAAACTAAGAAAAATAAAGTAATTTATAAAAGTGCCGTCCTAACTTTTTTATGTCCTGACAGTGTGTGTGTGTGTGTGTGTGTGTGTGTGTGTGTGTGTGTGTGTGTGTGTGTGTGTGTGTGTGTGTGTGTGTGTGTGTGTGTGAGTGTGTGTGCACAGAGAAAGAGGTATAGGAAGAGAGTAGAGAGTAAACACGAGTAGCCAATTTGTCTCTCTTGACCGGTCACTAATTACACCAGCATCCAACACTTTTTTCACCACTTCCTCCCAAGTGAGGTTGAAGGGAGAGAAATCACCTGTCACCGTGTCCATTCAGAACACTGAACACAGTAATTACCCATCAGTAGCTACCAGCTACCACCATGTAGGCTAACAGCTCCTTCTGATGAGGGCCAGTGTGTGCACACTACACACTGCACACCGCACGCCACCACTTGAACCTTTGTTTATGGTGGAAAGTAACTAGGTACATGTACTCAAGTGCTGTACTAAGTTACAGGTATTTGTACCTTACTTGAGTATTTCCAATTTCCAATACTTTTTTAGTTTTTTAAAAATAGGGAAAATAGCAGAGCTACAAACTCAAAGCTTGTTGCGTCTCGATTCTCGACATGTTGTGAGAAACGTTGAGGCTATCTTCGCACGATACTTGTTGTACTTGTTGTGTGGTTAATCAGACTAATTGATTTAGTCATTTATTTATTTTTAAAGGGACTACACCATGAATTTTAAAATGTTCTTCTTTTTTGTTTGTTTTTGGTCTCCCTTACCTCTCTTCTATCCCAAAAAATACCCCAGTTTGAACACTCAGGCTTTCACAGCAAATCTGGGGTTTTCTGTAAATTGGTCTCAAAACAGGCCAAACTGATTTGCACCCTGAAGTGATGTCACGTCAGGGTACAATCCCCCCCGTTTTTTTTTTTTTTTACTTTTCCCACACAGAACCAGGAGATAACATGCATACAAACTTGGCTCAATAGCGCCCCGTGCCAAACAGGACATAGTGGTATTGCAGGTGAAAGTGCTTTATAAGCCAGAGAGAAGTTAGTTGGAGTGAGTATATCTGAGGCTTGATTTAGGCTCAAACCTTTTGAAAAACGTTTGAGGGACATAAACAATATGATATTAAATGTATATATATATTTTTTAATTCATGGTGTAGATCCTTTAAAATCCATTAGGAAAAAAATCACGTTTCGTTGATATACAAAAATAAAAAATATGTAAAAAAAAAACTATTCAATTAATCAACAAAAAAAAAGATTTTATAATCACATATAAAATAATCAATAGTTGTTCTTATGGAGAGTTCCAGAAGGGTTCTATAGGATGTAGAGTTTTAAATTCTTCTTTCAGCTGTAAAGACGTGGATGCTCTCTGTCACGCTGTTGTAATGATCATGACACTGGATGAGATCGCAGCATATGAACACAGGACGTAATTAGCTCATAAACCATATAAATATAATTTATGAATCAATTACAATATAATAATACATACATATAGGTATATATATATATATTATTATTATTGAATTTTACGTCACTGTAATGTAACGTGAGTTCTTGGACAGGTTTATATAAATGTCTGTTTAATCAGAGAGAGATACATTTTAACTGGTCGGACAAAAGACACCAAACATCCTTACTTTCCTTGTTACAATAAAATTGGGTTTATTCAGACTTCACCGTTATAAGTATTTATAAAGCAACGCTTGGGAAACAGAAACTTATGTTGTGTATGGAGTTAATGTGGGGAGATAAGAAAACAGGAGAGAGAAAAAATCACAGAGAGTAAAAGAAGGAATCGCATTGGGGATGCATTATTGTAAAACCTTCTGAGCTATGCTCAACTATAACAGATATTCTCTTGTAAACACAGTAACGTCGCCTTAAGATTAATGCACAAATCAAAATGGTTCAACACACCTTTAGACCCTGGATAGGGGCCTGAGTCCGGAGACTCTGGATTTCGGGAGAAAGGTACACAGGCGCGCTTTAAAGCCCAACTTGGCACTGGTTCTAGCGAGTGGTCTCAGAGTTCGGGAATCTCAGTGCAAAGGCAATACTGAGTTGGCGTCGACGGTGGCGGAGGCCGGGTCGCCGAGTTGACCGCGGTGATGTCCTCTTGGAGAAGGGCGCATTTCACGGCTCGGGTGCGTGTGCGATGGAGATGAGTGGAGCGGAGGCCTTCTGATCAGTCTCTGCTCTTGCCGCGGCTGCGGGTTGCAGTGGCCTGGACCTCGACCTCCTCCTTGGTGGTTCCGTGTTGAAGAGCCCTAGGAAGGCTGGTTGGTTGGTGAGGGGAGAGCCAGGGGGTGGTTCATCCCTTGGCGGCTTTGAGCGAAGAGTGTTGTTCGTGTGGGATCTATATACCCTAAAATGTCTTTGAAGTGTGGTCAAATGTCATTACTATGCTAAATCCTTATCTGCTGTGGGATTTGCTGACTCTGAGTCACCGGGAGGGGAAGCAGAACCCTTCCGTGTGGTTTTATGACCCAGGTCAGCCATGGGCCCCCCTTGGGTCAGGCCCCGGTCACTTCTAAACACCAGGCATACATTTGGAAATACAGCATAGTACTACATTTTCACATTATTGTCCATTATTGTCCACATGTCTCTCCATGAGGTCACGTGTAATGTCTTCTTTGTGGTGAAAACATAATTTTCCATGCGCTCAAAAAGAGGGAGAAAGAGTGTGAGAGAGAGAGAGGGGGGAAGTTGTGTGTGTGTGTGTGTGTATGTGGCCATTTGGTTGGCCTGGCTTTCTCCCCCCCCTTTTCCTGATCTGTTGTCTTCATCTTTGATGTCAGGATGGGGGAGAGATAATGGGAAATTCCACACAGCTCTTTGGTGAGCAGTCTGGATTTTACGGCTTGTCCGCAACGTCTCTCGCTGTTATCACCGTGTCGATTACAAACCCCCATTTAGGCCAGCGAAGGTCGGACCGCAGGTCCAGGGTCTTCTGCTGGCGTACCAGAATTTCAGCGACTGGATAACAGGGAGAGAACACACAGCGTGGCACACATTCCATCTGGCCTTCTAGGGCGGCCACCATTAGACTTGGCAATAACCCTAAGGCGACACTGCTATAGTCTAGTGGCATGCATCCTACGTAAAGGCACAGAGGTGAAAGGACAGAGAGAGAGAGAGGGAAAAGAAGGTGTTCTTTCTCTATGGGGTTCTTAGCCCGCCGGGCTTGGCTGTTGGCTAAGAAGGTTCTAATGGGGCCAAAAAGAAATCAATAAAACCATGCTGATATCAGGACCGTCTGTGTCCTAGAACCGGGGGAGTTAACTCTGGCCAAGGCCAGTGTTTACAGGGTATTACATGGGGTTCTGAATCTCTATGGGGGCCCAGTAGAAGAGAAAAACAGAGAAAGAATAAAAAAACAAAAACATAGTGCCAATGAGACATTAGCCCAACATCTAACTGAACCTACAGGGTTTTCTTTGAAACCTAACAGGTGGTTTTGAGTAGGGCCACACTCAGTATGCGCTAAAGTTTTAGTTTGCTTGCCTTTCCGGAGGAAAGGGGAAGATCGCATGCTGGGATTTTTATAACAGTAAAACAAGAGCCCGTTTGGGCGGGTATTGCACCCAAAATTACCTTTGACTTAAAGTAAACTAAAATGCAAAAGAAAAATGTCTATAAAAGTGTAAGAATAAAATGCCAAAGCAAAATGTATATAAAGGTTTTTTTTTTTTTTTCAAAACAAAATACAACACACACGGCGGTCATCCCACCTTGTGGTGGGAAGGTAGTCCTACTTCCAACAGGCTTGGGCCGTGTTGGTGTCAAGATACAGGTCGGGGTTGCTGTCATTGTGGGCCACCACGTCTGGCGTGGTAACCCTGACGTATGTATCATCGTGCCCCCCCCTTAGGTTGGTCACGTTTTATGAATGATAATGTAAACCATTTTTCAACATTTGACACAAAGTTTGAGAAACCTATGCGCAAAAAGTTAAAAATATACCGGACCCCCCTTATGTTTTAGATGAAACACGAACTATTGTGAAGTGGTGTCATATGAAGCATACGTTGGAACAAAGTGATTAGGTTCTCTCAAATTCTTGTCGTCACGGGCTGGGCTTTGCCATCGTGATTCTCTGGGGACTTCAGCTGGGAGCTGTTGTACCAACTCAGGGAATCCAGGTCTTGTCCCAGAGTTATACCGTGAGAGCGAGCGACCGCGGTCTGGACTACGATCTTGGGAGGAGGGACGATCGCGGTCGTATGAGGGGGAGCGAGGTCGGCTCCAGGAGGGAGACTGGCGGTCGCTTCTCCTATACTGACCACGGTCGTCTTGCCTTTCATATTGTTCCCAATCGTTTTGCTCTTGATGTGAGGGGTAGTCACTCGGTCCGTTGTTGGACCTGTCTGTGCGAGGGTGCCCCCCCTCAAGTTCAATGCTTTCTATTGGGCATACCGTATGGGCTTGGGGTTTAGTGCGATCTCTATCGAACGCTTCTCGGGCCAGGTTGCGGAGCTTGTTAGCTTGCGTATGTCTCGGTTCGACCCCAAGGGGAATTTGCTTTTTAATGGAAGGATGCAAATTACTTAAGAACAAGGCTTTAAAGTATTCGTTTTCTTCCATATTGGGTAGATTTTGATCGCCAAAGTACGCTCTACGCAGTTTTGCATAGTATACGTTAATAGGTTCGTCCTTTGAGTGGTGAACTCCTATGGCGGCGGTAATACCACTCTTGCTTTGGTGGTCGGCAAATTCCTCGATAATTGCCGCACGTATAGCCTGCCAGTCTTGGCGGGTTTGTTCTGTCTGCCGTCTAACAAAACTGCTGACCTCTCGGTTGGAGGTTAGCGTAATGAGTCTTAATTTGGTTTCAGACGTGACAGGGGCATATTCTTCTAAATGGTAGTCAATGTCCTCCAAATAGGTGTAGGTATCCACGTCCCCATCTGTTGTGGGGTTAAAGCGTGGGATAAATTTAGCAAGTTTTTTCAGATCGTCAGTGGTTAGGTGTTGACCGGCTGGGTTAGCGCTAGGTGACACCGTTCCGTTTCCTGACCTTGGGGGAGTACCTGTACCGTGTGGCACTGGCTGGGTTTGCCCCGGCAGGCTCAGGCCGGCTTGCCCGGAGGGGAGAGGCGCCTCATACCTTTGGACAGTTGGTGTTACAGAGGGTGGAGGGTGGCTCCCCGTATTTGGAAAGGTTTGACTACCATTTAGCAGAGCGTGACCTGGGCTAGTGTACATAGGGCGGATCCCCGGTAGGGGAGCCGGGGCTCCGCCTGACGGGGGAAGTACTTCTCTCCCTGGCGGGAGAACAGTGTCCCTATGTGCTAGTCTAGTCAAGTCATGGCTGGCAATTTGGCTTTCAATTTTTAGGCTAGTGACCTGGTGTGTGGAGACTTCCAGATCATGTCTCAATTTTGCAATTAGAGTGTCCGTTTCTGAGATGTATTTATGCCATGCCTGCCTTTCCTGTGTAAAACCATGTATTTCCGCCCTTAAGGACCCCATGAGGCGTTCTCTGACAGTTACCGTACCCTGGGCGACGTTTACGTCATTCCGCAGGTCGCTAATTTGACTTTGAAAGTCAGTGTTATCAGTTTGAACATCCAGGAGTGCTTGGGTTAGTCTAGTTTTCACTAATTGTCCTTCAGAGAGGCGGTCTTGAAGGTCGAGCGCCTCTGTTTCTAGCTGAATTATCCTCGCGTCAGCGGGACCTGATTGTCCAGGCCCTGCGCTGGGGGAAGGTGGAGTTTGTTTTACGGCTAATTCCATCGTGGCAATTTGTTTTTTTAGCTGTACTATTTCCTGCTCAGCTGTTGTCAGCAAAGCAGCTTTACTTTCCAAATCCTTTACCTTGTCCTGTAGCTCATCGACCTGTTTCACAGAGGCCATCTTAATGGACAGGGCGAAAGGAGCGACTACTAGGGTTCGGTATTTGGTCCAATATACGTTCAGCTAGTGTTAGCTATTACTTTGGACAAAACTAGAAGGAGTGGTACATGCAGCAATACTGGTGAAGTAACAGTGGAATTGTACTTAGTAGGCCGTGTGAAGATGAGACATGGTTTCCCTGATAATTATTTTGAGGTGTTTAGCTTTGTTCGAGACCTAAAAATTTAAGAGGGATTATTAATCCCAGGTTCCTTAGTTTAGTTTTTTTTTTTTTTTAAATAAACGTTTATTTGGTTCGAATAGTAAAGTATCTTTGATTGAGAGAAAAGTCTTTGAAGGTTCCTTTGGGTTTTCCCCAAAATAACCGAGATTCAAAAGAGAAATCAAAAATTTGTAAATTAAAATTTGGAAAAACTAATCAGAGAGAACTTTTTTTTTTTTTTTTTTTTTTTTTTTTTAAACTTTAACTAAATTCAATCTCTAAAAATTAATCCAAAATTTTTTTTTTTGTTTAATCCAAATTCTAAAAAAATTAAAAAAAAAAAAAAAAAAAATCAAAATCTTTTTTTTTTTTTTTTTTTTTTAAATAATTTTATCCATTTATAGAAATTTCAGAATAAACGTGAACAATCTGCAGAGTATCTTTAGAAACCGGAACATTGAAAAATTTCCGGGAATTATAGCCGAAAATACTCTGCAATCGCCAGGCTTATTGTGTTTCTTCTTACAAAGGAACAAAAATTAATAATCTGTTTCCAATTCTGAACTAAGATTAACTTTTCGAATTAAGCAGTTATTAACCCTTTACTTTAAAACGAGCTCAAACTTTAACTCAGAAAATTAATATGGTCCGTTGGGTTTGGATCAACCAGGCTCTGTCTGTGACTTGTCAACCAAATGACCCAGATGAAACTTTTGTCACTCCGGTTTTGTTTGTCAACTCACAGTCAAACTCTCGCCGATTCGAACGCACCGTTCATAGCTACAACCTCTAAATATAACACTGGATACCAGTCTGTCTTCACACAACGTCACCACAACAGATCTTTATCTCAAGTGAATGTCTCACTGGAGCTCGCCTGTAGTGGGGGTGGAGTTCTTAGCTCCACGAAGCCTCTGCCCGTGCTGTGACGTTATCAACGGGGGAGGGGTGTGTTTACGCAATCCAAAATGGCGCCAACTGAATTGTCACGAGAGGATCAGTCAACAGGCTGTACGGGCCCGTGGCTGTTTGTGTTAGAAACACGAATTTCCTTCAGACATCAATCTCGGCACAAGTTAAATTACGGGTCAGTTTGAAGAGAGAAAGGATACGACTGTGGTTATTCCCTTTCTCTTCGTCTGATCTGTAAACTTTTACTGGGATTTTAAGTGACTATTAAGCGCTATAATAGTGATTCACTCGAATTTCCCCTTCTCATGAGACTGTATTAAACTGTCTCAGAGGATACCAAAATTAACAACGGCTTACTTATAGTTATTAACTCATAAGGGTGTCTGTCGCTTGATCGACAGTGCAGCGTGAGTGATACTTGGAGCGTTACTCCAAGAAGTACCCGCACAAAGGAAGCCCACTTTCCCTCAATTCCCTGGCTCTGTGGAGCTCAGAGTTGGTGGAGGAGGAGTTCTACGCTGCTAGTGTCCGTGGTACGTGCTGTCACGTTGCCAACGGGCGGGGTCTGCTTACGTAATTCAAGATGGCGTTTGCTGGAGAATTTGTGAATGGGCTCTGTTATTCTGACCAGAGAAAAAAAAAACACACAGCTCTGTCGCTGTCTTTTGCTTCTTAGTCTATCTGTGGCCAAACACGATCCCAGTCTTTCACTCAGCAATCGTCACGAAACCAGTTAAATTACGGACCAGTTTGAAAAATAAAAGTACGAGTATTTTTCTTTTTCTTTATCTGATCTGTTAGCTTTTTAGGATTCTAAGTGAGCTGAAGCATTACAGTAGCGGTTCACTTTGAGATCCTCGTCTCATAGACGATTTAATAAACGGTCTAAGAGGATACTAGAGATTATAACAAGCTTACAAAAGTTAATAAATCTCAGTCCAGTTTTGACGTAATTTTACCTTGGTTTAGCTTAGATTTGTGTTAACTAATCTCGCTTTCTCTTCTTATTATAATTACCGGCTCGAGTTAATTACCATCGAGTGTCGGTGTTTATTCATAAATTGGCCATTGGTAAAAACTTTGTCAGAATTTAAAAGGGAAAGGCTCTTTCTAAGTAGCTAGTTTAAAAAGAATATTTTTCAACCTTTTGAGTGCTGGACTCACATTAAAAGAATACTTTTTCTTTTATTATCTCCGGGGGGAAATAACACTCTATTTTTTTCTATTGCCTGACGCACACACTGCCTGCAGTGGGACTCAGGGTTTAGTTAAAAAGAGGGCACGGTAATTTTGCTGACATACATCCTATCCAAGCGCGGTGCGCGTTCTGTTGGTTTTTTCTCTTACTGCTCCCCACGTTTGTTTTCAAACGTAGATGTTTGGTATCATTTGTCAACACAGTCTAGTATTTTCTCTCTGCTTAAAGACAAAAACCTGCCTCGTATAACGGGGCACCACCTGTAATGATCATGACACTGGATGAGATCGCAGCATATGAACACAGGACGTAATTAGCTCATAAACCATATAAATATAATTTATGAATCAATTACAATATAATAATACATACATATAGGTATATATATATATATTATTATTATTGAATCTTACGTCACTGTAATGTAACGTGAGTTCTTGGACAGGTTTATATAAATGTCTGTTTAATCAGAGAGAGATACATTTTAACTGGTCGGACAAAAGACACCAAACATCCTTACTTTCCTTGTTACAATAAAATTGGGTTTATTCAGACTTCACCGTTATAAGTATTTATAAAGCAACGCTTGGGAAACAGAAACTTATGTTGTGTATGGAGTTAATGTGGGGAGATAAGAAAACAGGAGAGAGAAAAAATCACAGAGAGTAAAAGAAGGAATCGCATTGGGGATGCATTATTGTAAAACCTTCTGAGCTATGCTCAACTATAACAGATATTCTCTTGTAAACACAGTAACGTCGCCTTAAGATTAATGCACAAATCAAAATGGTTCAACACACCTTTAGACCCTGGATAGGGGCCTGAGTCCGGAGACTCTGGATTTCGGGAGAAAGGTACACAGGCGCGCTTTAAAGCCCAACTTGGCACTGGTTCTAGCGAGTGGTCTCAGAGTTCGGGAATCTCAGTGCAAAGGCAATACTGAGTTGGCGTCGACGGTGGCGGAGGCCGGGTCGCCGAGTTGACCGCGGTGATGTCCTCTTGGAGAAGGGCGCATTTCACGGCTCGGGTGCGTGTGCGATGGAGATGAGTGGAGCGGAGGCCTTCTGATCAGTCTCTGCTCTTGCCGCGGCTGCGGGTTGCAGTGGCCTGGACCTCGACCTCCTCCTTGGTGGTTCCGTGTTGAAGAGCCCTAGGAAGGCTGGTTGGTTGGTGAGGGGAGAGCCAGGGGGTGGTTCATCCCTTGGCGGCTTTGAGCGAAGAGTGTTGTTCGTGTGGGATCTATATACCCTAAAATGTCTTTGAAGTGTGGTCAAATGTCATTACTATGCTAAATCCTTATCTGCTGTGGGATTTGCTGACTCTGAGTCACCGGGAGGGGAAGCAGAACCCTTCCGTGTGGTTTTATGACCCAGGTCAGCCATGGGCCCCCCTTGGGTCAGGCCCCGGTCACTTCTAAACACCAGGCATACATTTGGAAATACAGCATAGTACTACATTTTCACATTATTGTCCATTATTGTCCACATGTCTCTCCATGAGGTCACGTGTAATGTCTTCTTTGTGGTGAAAACATAATTTTCCATGCGCTCAAAAAGAGGGAGAAAGAGTGTGAGAGAGAGAGAGGGGGGAAGTTGTGTGTGTGTGTGTGTGTATGTGGCCATTTGGTTGGCCTGGCTTTCTCCCCCCCCTTTTCCTGATCTGTTGTCTTCATCTTTGATGTCAGGATGGGGGAGAGATAATGGGAAATTCCACACAGCTCTTTGGTGAGCAGTCTGGATTTTACGGCTTGTCCGCAACGTCTCTCGCTGTTATCACCGTGTCGATTACACTGTGATCATGTCATGCTCATGAGAGACGGAGGTGTGAAATCCTTCCGTGACAACCTGCAAAATGACAATGGCAGCTCCGACTGCAAATGGAGCCCTTTGTGTCGCTGGTAATGCACAATGGCCTCCGGATGCTCGCCATGCTGTGTTAACCCTTTAAGACATGCAGGAACGCATCTGTGTAACCACTTTATCCATTTTTTATACTTTGGCTATAGATCTACAAGCTCATAGCTATGAGCTTGTAGATCTGCTATTTTTTTAAATCATGAAAATGTTTGCAAATCTTTGAATATACATATATTTTAAAAGCAAACATTTGACTAATCTTTGCTTCTGGGGGTCCCTGGAACATATTTTGAGATGGGGGTCTGTGGGCCAAATCATTTTGGGTGGTCCTTCACATGAAAAAAGTTTGAGAACCACCGATATTATAGCAACATACGTGTTTCAGAAAACTGTTACGTGTTATTTAGAATCCCCCCAGAAGCAAAGATTTGAGTTAAAAATGTTTCGCTTTAAAAATAAATACATTCAAAGAGTAGCAAAAAAAATCGCGATAACATTTTTTATAAAAAATAGCAGATCTACAAGCTCATCTGCCGCGCTACGAGCTTGTAGATCTGCTATTTTTGAATATCCCAAAGACTAACAATGTCACACAGATGCGTTCCCGGTCTGAATGGGTTAAATGCGTGCTGACTGTCTGGGAGGAACAAATGCACGTCATGCATCCATAATGCAACATAGAGCGCTGTTCTGTTCCCGTGCACACTCCACTGAGCGAGCGGCAGATGTGCCACGAAAATGTGTTTTACACTCACTCAGGACTTGTCCTTAAATGTGTGCGTTTTGTATAATTACTTTGCGTCTCCCCAGTAGACATTCAGGATGTTGTAGACATGAATGCACTCGCCGTCGTTTTAGGGCCTGGATGGGAACGTCTGAAATGCACAAACTTAGAAATGCATTAGACTCGTTGACTAGTAGACTCGTAGACTCTCGTAGACTAGTTTGTGGACGGGGGTCTCCCAGGGCTCTATATAGGGTCTGCTCCTTTTTTTTTTCTTCTCAACACCAAATCTCTTAATAGCCCGCAGTAAGACGCTCTACACCCTCAAAGGCATGCTTGTTGATCTGCTATTTTTGCCTGTTCTCGAAGGAATGTTCGCCTGTTATGACATGCCCATGAATAGGGAGGCCATAGGGTTCATGAGAACTGACCGACGACTTCAAACTTGGCAACGCACGCAGACGAACCCGAGGGAGTGCAGTGCCTGGCGTCTAGTCTGTCGGATTCGGTGGTTGTCCAGAACCACCAGAAAAGGCTCTGGCCGTGGCCCAAATGAGCCAATTGATTTCCATGGCAACAAGCCTAAGCTTGATTTGGCAAATTCTACACACCTGTCGAATTCCCCACACCTGCCATTTTTCTCCACACATTCACCACTGCACAAGGACTTTCCCCCCCGATATGCCAATATATGGGCATACCCATATATGGCCATATACTGATAGCTTCAGGGATCTCCATGCCATAAAAGGGATACAGGCAGACAGACAGATACAGCTAAATGATGGAGAATTGGTAACTAAAATGGACCCTTAGAGATCTTTTGACTCTTGAGAGCGTACAATGGACGGGTCCCTTACGGGTCCATTTGGTTTCATTTTACGCTCTCAAGAGTTACATTATAAAAAATCAGCATTACTTAATTAAAGAATTGTTATTTTGATCAACCGTGTGCCTGTTATCTCTCCTATGGTACCAACAACATCAATACAGCATGAATGGAATTGTGGACACAATCGTATCCAACGATAACAAAATATTCAACGCAAATGTTTGACCCAAGTCTTGGGTCTGAGAGGATGAATCTCATCAAACGGTGGTCTGTGGCTCAAATGCCGAATAAAAAATGGACCTTGATATGAAAAAGGTTGAAAACCACTGCTATAAGAGATCACTGAATGCCCCTGTGTCAGGGTGCGAGTTCAGAGGACCCAAATGCAGTACGACACAAGGCAGGAATCAGTTCTGGAGGTTTATTTTCCAACTCAAACTTCCCATAAAATGGGGATGTCAAAACAAGGACTCAAAATACAGATGGCTTAGTTTCAGCCTAAGTACAGAACACACTACACACTAACACTAAATGGCTCAAATACAGAAAGGCTTGTAGCCAACACACAGTACATAACTCACTTGACAATAAACGACGACCTGACAAGGAACTGAACAAACAGGGGAATATATATAGACACAGGGTTAACTGGACACAGGTGAACACAAGCTACAATCAACACATGGATTGGCTGGGGCACAACAGGACACAGGTGGAGAACAATCACAAATACATACTGGTGAGACAAGACAGGAAGCGATAACAAGGCAGACAGGAAACAATACTACAAAGTAAAAGCACAGAACACCAATGCAAAAGGCAGCAACAGAATGACAGATACAATTATACAAATGGAACAGGCAGTATGCAGAACATACAAAATGCACTTTAGGCCTAACCGGCCTAAAGTGTCCATAACCATATAAGGGCATCTTCAAGGTATAAATAATAAGTCGGCCTAACCGGCCCAAAGTGTCCATAACCATATAAGGGCATTGAAGGTCTAAATAATAAAGTCAAAGTCCACGGCCCGAGGAGCGGACCTTGACACCCTGAGAGTAAAGAAGGGACAGAGAACCCCTCTAATCCATTGGGGACCCCTGTGTGTTTGCTCAGCAAGCAGGCAGGCAGGAGGATGACTGGCTGGAGAAACAACTCATTTGTTGTGTATTCTGCTGCCAAGGTGAGAATCAGAATCAGAATCAGTTTTATTGTCACATCACAGGTTTACAAGGTACGAGGACTGACTGACTGACTGACTGACTGACTGGCCATGACTATAGTGAATCCCCAAGCCAGGCATTTGCATTATAGGAACCGCTTGGCTCTCCAGGCAGTAGGAGCCCGGTGGCGGAAAAAGTACTCAAATGTTTTACTTAAGTAAAAGTATCAATACTAGTCTGCAATGTAGAAGTACTCCGTTACAAGTAAAAGTCCGGAATTCAAAATATACTTAAAGACGGGGTGCCGTGATTTTCAGTGATCCCCCCCCCCCTTAAACATAATCATCAGGTATTATGGTTATACTAGGAGGAAGAGTTTTTTCAAAAAAGTGTACAGAAAGTGTTACAATTATGTTTTTATGTGGACACGCCTCCAGTTCATTAAGTGTACCTGGTTCTCACCTTAGCACCTCCTCCACCACCTTAGCACCACCCACCTGTCCTAGTCCCTCCTCGTCCTCATGCCCACACCTGTTGTGTTATTATAATGAGAGGGAGGGTATAATTTTACTGTCAGTAAAGTGCTGGTTTTTTTATTGGCACGTTTAACCCTCAAGGTTTCAGCCTCCAGGTAGAAACTCAAAATAGTCAGAGAAGACATAAAACACCATAAAAACACCACCAGGGGGCTTAATGAAGTTCTATCAACCTCATACCCAAGTGAAAAAAAAATATACTAAATATATTTTTCAGAAGTATACTTAATATACTATTTTTGTACTTTTTATAAATTACATTTAAATTGTCTTATTTTGGAAAGACTTAAGTAGTACTTAGTATATTAAAAGTTGAACTAAATATATGCTAAAACATATCTTTAATATACTTTTATGTACTTTCCCCCCCCAAAAAAATACAATTTAATTACAAATGTACTTATCTGAAGTACAATTGCTGAAGTATACTTTCATTACATTTATAGTGCATTACAAATACATATCAAGTACTAAATAAATATATATAGAGTATATAGCAATTATACTTAAAATATACAATCAATGTATTACAAATGTACTTGGAGTATAAAATAAATGAATGTGAAGTATACTTTTAATAGTTTCAAGTATACTATCAATGTAATAATAAAGTATTTAAACTACAATCCAAATGTGCTAAAATATACTTTCAATGTAATAATAATGTATTTAAACTACAACTCAATTTAACTAAATGTACAGTTAGTTAATTTAGAATATACTATTATTACATTGAAAGTATATTTTAAGCATAATTGCTATGTACTCTATATTTATTTATTTAGTACTTGATATGTATTGGTAATACACTATAAATTGAATGATAGTACACTTTAATGACATCAGCAAAACTGTACTTCAGATACTATAAGTATATTTGTAATTAAATTGTATTTTTTTGGGAGGGGAAAGTACATAAAAGTATATTACAGATATGTTTCAGAATATCTTTAGTTCAACTTTTAATATACTAAGTACAACTTAAGTCTTTCCAAAATAACACAATTTAAATTTGGGATAATAATGCATTTAAACTACAACTCAAATTAACTAAAAGTATACAGTTAGTGAATGTAAAATATACTATTATTACATCGAAAGTATATTTTAGCACATTATTGTCATAGTTTAACAACATTATTATTACATTAATAATGTACTTGAAACTATTTAAAGTATACTTCAAATTCATTTATTTTATACTCCAATTATATTTGTAATACATTGATAGTATACTTTAAACTTTTAAAATTATACTTCAAATTCATTGTTTTAGCACTCCAAGTACAATTGTAATAAATTGATAGTATACTTGCAACTATTAAAATCATACTTCAAATTAATTTATTGTATACTCCAATTATATTTGTAATACATTGATAGTATACTTGAAACTATTAAAATTATACTTCAAATTCATTGTTTTAACACTCCAAATATATTTGAAATAAATTGATAGTATACTTGCAACTATTAAAAGCATACTTCAAATTAATTTATTGTATACTCCAATTATATGTGTAATACATTGATAGTATACTTGAAACTATTAAAAGCATACTTCAAATTAATTGTTTTAACACTCCAAGTATATTTGAAATAAATTGATAGTATACTTGAAACTATTAAAAACATACTTCAAATTCATTTATTTTATACTCCAAATATTTTTGTAATACATTGATAGTATATTTTAAACATAATTTCTATATACTCAGTATATAGTTATTTAGTAATTGATATGTATTGGTATTGCACTATAAATGTAATGATAGTATACTTTAATGACATCAGCAAAAGTGTACTTGAGATACTGTAAGTATATTTGTAATGACATTGTATTTTGGGGGGGGAGTACATACAAGTACAATAAATATGTTTTAGCATATCTTTAGTACAACTTAAGTCTTTCCAAAATAACATTTTAAATTGAATTTATTAAAAGTACAAATGAGTATATTCAATATACTTCTGGGAAATTAAATTTAATATTTTTTGCAATGTAACGTGGAGGCTTGTGGTTTAGTTGTCTGTAAGAGCCATGACAACTCTCGCAACCATCAACAACACACTCACATTATATGTAAGGATGGGAAAAGGGGAGAGAGACTGACTAAACAAACAGACATTTAATTCATGGTTTTACTAACAAATTACATAAAATACCATAAATCACCAAATAGCACCACAACAAAACACTAAACTCAATGACCCATAGCATAACCCCACTACGCATTCCCATATTCAAATAATAACACAAATAGGAACAATAACACACATTTCCCAGCACGCACTGGGGCGCATGCTGGGAAATGGACTTCCTCTAGCCACCATAAATGTAATGATAGTATACTTTAATGACATCAGCAAAAGTGTACTTCAGATACTGTAAGTATTGTAATTAAAGTATATATATATGTATATTTGATTAAATAAAAATGTGCTTTTCAAAAGTGTATTCATATAATGTTTAATTTTTGTTTAACTTAAGTACATTTAATGTTAAATATATTTTAAATGATTATAGTATATGTGCTTACAGTATATTTATAGTAGATTATCCTCAATATGCATTTATTTTAAGATATACTATAATATGCTTATTAAAAGTATACTTTTCACAAAAACTATTTAAAATATGTTCAAGTATATATTTTTGTAAGTATGTTAATGTCTATTTTATTGAAGTTTCACTTAAGTACTACTTCCTAAAAGTACACTTTTCTTCAGTACATTTATAGTATAAGGCTGAAAAAATATACTGAAAAAGCATTATACTTAAAGTTTGCTTTAGTACACGTTTTAAGTATACTATTTTGAATATGTTCCTGGATGCTATTAGTAATATACTTCTTAATATTATACTAGTAATATACTTGTTTTAAAGTGCATTCAATATATATTTCTACAAAGCACATTAAATACTAACATAAATTTAATTGTAATTTAGCACATTTCTTTTTAAGTTTACTAATGTGCTTTGTAGAAATATATATTAAATGCACTTTAAAACAAGTATATTACTAGTATAATATTAAGAAGTATATTACTAATAGCATCCAGGAGTAATGTACTTCTTAAAATTATACTTGTAATATGCTTGTTTTAAAGTGCATTCAAAATGTATTTTTTACAAAGCACATTAGTAAACTTTTTTTTAAATGCTAAATTACAAATTAATTTATGTTAGTATTTAATGTGCTTTGTATAAATATATATTGAATGCACTTTAAAACAAGTATATTACAAGTATAATGTTAAGAAGTATATTACTAATAGCATCCGGGAACATATTCATAAATAGTATACTTATAAAGTATACTAAAGCAAACTCTAAGTATAATGCCCTTTTCAGTATATTTTTTCAGCCTTGTACTATAAATACACTGATGAAAATTGTACTTTTACGAAGTAGTACTTAAGTGAAACTTTAATAAAATAGGCATTAACATACTTACAAAGATATATACTTGAATATATTTTAAATAGTTTTTGTGAAAAGTATACTTTTAATAAGCATATTATAGTATATCTTAAAATAAGTGCATATTGAGGATAATTTGCTATGAATATACTTTAAAAGCACTTAAAATATAATCATTTAAAACATATTTAACATTAAATGTACTTAAGTTAAACAACAATTAAACAGTGAATGAATAGACTTTTGAATACACATTTTGATTTAATTAAAAATCTATTTTTTGTTTAGTACACTTTTCACAAATGTCCTAAATTACAAATTAATTTATGTTAACATTTAATATGCTTCGTAGAAATATGTTTTGAATGCACTTTAAAATAAGTATATTAGAAGTATAATGTTAAAAAGTATATTACTAATAGCATCCGGGAACATATTTATAAATAGTATACTTATAAAGTATACTAAAGCAAACATTAAGTATAATGCTTTTTCAGTATATTTTTCCAGCCTTATACTATAAATGCACTGATGAAAAGTGTACTTTTACGAAGTAGTACTTGAGTGAAATTTCAATACAATAGGCATTAACATACTTACAAAAATATATACTTGAACATATTTTAAATAGTTTTTGTGAAAAGTATACTTTTAATTAGTATATTATAGTATATCTTAAAATAAGTGCATATTGAGGATAATTAGCTATGAATATACTTTAAAAGCACTTAAAATATAATAATAAAAAATATATTTAACATTAAATGTACTTAAGTTAAATTAAAATTAAACAGTATATGAATAGACTTTTGAAAAGTACATTTTTATTGAATTAAATATATATTTTTGTTTAGTTCACTTTTAACAAATGTGCTAAATGACAAATTAATTCATGTTGACATTTAATGTGCAATGTAGAAATATATTTTTGAATGCACTCTGATTATATTTGCTAAATATATTTTTGCAAAAATGCATTGTTAGTATGCTTTGACAAAAGTTCAAATTGACAATTAACATACTTATTGTGCTAAAAGTATACTTTAGCACAAAAAAAATACATTTTTTTTTCACTTGGGTAGACACATGAAAAACAGAAAAAGTGCAAAACCATGGCACCACCTCTTTGAGTAAAAGTACAAAAGTATTGGTATCAAAATGTATTTAAAGCACCAAAAGTAAAAGTACTAAAATGTTTGAAAATAGCAGATCTACAAGCTCACAACGCGTCGCGATGCGACACGTTGTGAGCTTGTAGATCGGCTATTTTCAAATATATAGCCTATGTATAAAATAGGGCTGAAGTGGTTAATGTATGTTTTATAATATAATAATGTATATCTGCAAAGTAACTAGTAACTAAAGTTTTCAAATAATTGTAGTGGAGTAAAAGTACAATATTTGCCTCTGAGATGTAGTGGAGTAGAAGTAAAAGCATAGACAATTGGAAATACTACTTAGTCACTTTGCACCACTGGAGGAGCCCAATGGGGCCGTGAAGATGCATTGTTTGCCGGGGCCCAGCCAAGGGTGTTTAAACACGCCTGGCGGGCGCTCAGACGCCAGCGTGAGAAACACTCAGGCATGCAGCTCATTGCTATTTGTATTGGCTACTTGCCTTTTCTCCCAAATGAAAAGCTTGGCAAAGGGAATGCATCCAAAGACACACGCTTACTCATGCAACAAACACACAGAATAACAAGGAAGTGAAACAGATGGATATACAGTACATTACAATACCTGAGACAAAGTACTTAGGGGGACAGGGCTGGTGCAGTGGTAAAGTACCGGCCTACAACCGCGGAGCTTGGGGCGGTTCGAATCCACCGCGGTGCATCCGGCTTTGTCGAGCATCTATACGACCACAATTAAATATATAATATATCAAAATATATAATATCTAAATCTATAAATGCACTTACCATTCAAATATGATTCCTACACCTTTTAAAGAATATTTTAAGACCAACTTGCGAGTTCATAATTATAATACTAGACAATCCGATAATCTCCATCCTATCTTCAGTCGTACCACCCATAGCCAGTTCTCCATTAAAGACAGAGGTTCTTTAGTCTGGAATACACACCTACTTATTGTCAACTCCTAGCTTTATGGGTTTCCTTTCTCACCTGCACTTATTTCTGCGTTGTTTTAATAATGTTACCTTTGTACTGTTTTTTTTATTGTGCGAATAAATAAATCAAATCAAATCACAATTGGCGCGTTTGGGGGCGGTGAGGGTGATAATTGACACTGCACCAAGGCGCAGAGGACAATTTAGAACTCTGGAGGTGACAGATTTTGCTCTATTAGCCCCCCCTAATAACAAATATCTGACGATTCATTTTAGTTTACTTTCGGTTTCAAGTCCCACCGGCTGTCATGGCGCCTTAGCTTCAACAAATCATATTTCCTCTTAAAATAAGAGCGAGTTGTAATGATTAGTCAACACTGGTTTAATGTTTTTATCCACTTACAGGAAGTAGATAGACTAACTTAGAAGTAATTGACACATACCGTGATATCTGTGATATCTTCGACACACAGCAGTGACGACTCACCCTAATGTGTGTGGGGAGGAATTACTTGGCATAACGACTAAATTGGGGAGAAAAAGGGGTAAAAAGCAATACAAATAAAAGAAAGTGATTAGGTGACTCCCTTTGAAGACTGTTCTCCCCTCTAAAGTCCAAAAGGGTGAAGGGATACAAGATGCCCTTAGTGCACACTAGAAAGATGAGGATTTATTTTTTTCCTCCACAAGCCATCAGACTGTTAAACAACAGTAAAGGGTGACCGTGCAACAACCCTCTGTACTGTACTTTGCATTATGCACATTCGTTGATATTCTTGCCCTGCTTTTATTGTTCATTGAATGTTTTAGGTTGTCGTTTTATCATGCTTTTATTGTATTGGAGCTTCCGAGCGTATAGGGTTTTCCGTATGTAAGTACCAACCTAACCAATGCATTTAAGCAGTGTGTAAGTACATTTACTCAAGTACAGTAACATGTTTAGGTATTTTTTACTCCACTACATCTCAGAGACAAATATTGTACTTTTACTCTACCACAATTATTTGAACATTTTAGTTACTAGTTACTTTGTAGATTTGGATTATTATTACAAAACATACATTAACCACTTCAGCCCTGTATACATCCATTTGAAAATAGCCGATCTGCAAGCTCACAATGCGTCGCATTGTGAGCTTGTAGATCGGCTATTTTCAAAAGATTTCTCATTCTGCATAATGAGTACTTTCTACTTTTGGTAGTTTAAGTGCATTTTGATACCAACACTTTTGTACTTTTACTCAAGTAAATTTTCAATTCCGGACTTTTACTTGTAGCCTAAGGGCGCGCTCCCACCAAGAGTTGGCTGGCCGCTGTTAAACGCAGGTTGTGCGCGGCCACAGTTTTTTGCAGCCAGCGGATTCTAAAAAACGGGAGTGTCGCGCCTGTCACTCACTTCGTAGCCCGCACCATAGATATATATAAAGGCTAGATGGCTCAAGGGGGCGGCGCAAGCGTAGCTCAACCGCGGCCATCTTGAAACAGTCATTCATAACATTATGTCTATCGTGCATATACTTTGAAATAACCATAGCGTGCTCAATTTTCATCCGATTTTCAAACGGTTTGATGTGTTGTAAACACCAAAGATGTAGTTATGATACTGCATACTTATAATTATAATCATGTTTTTTTTTTAATATAATTTTAAGTATTCAGTATCATAACTACATCTTTGGTGTTTACAACACACCAAACCGTTTGAAAATCGGATGAAAATTGAGCACGCTATGGTTATTTTAAAGTATATGCACCATAGACATAATGTTATGAATGACTGTTTCAAGATGGCTGCCATGTGGCAACGTTGTACTCCATTGGCCAGCAGCGCGGGTGAGTCATCTAGCCTTTATATATATCTATGGCCCGCACTGCCTGCTGCCTTGAGCACCATGTTGCTTCCTGAGTCTTGAGACGGTCCGCCTTCCACTCACCCGATTGGACAGAGGGAGAAAATCAGCGCCTGCCTCCAGCAGATTTATGCTTAGTCGCGGAGAGCAGATAAACGCAAGGTCTGCGCGACTAGCGGAAAAATCTGCTCTTGCGTGAATCAACGCATTTGCATTGACAATGCATTGGCAGATTCTGCAAACAGCAGCCAGCCAACTCTTGGTGGGAGCGCGCCCTAACAGAGTATTTCTACTTTGCAGTATGGATTATTTTACTTAAGTAAAACTTATGAGTACTTTTTCCACCACTGCAATAAAGTGAATGACAATAAAGTGAATCTGAATCTGACTCCACGGCATCACCTATAAAAGGCAGAGCTTAGTTCAAAGACATGTTTGGTGACACTTTTTGCATTTGCACTCGTATACTATGCATCTCTAGAGGATAACAATGAGGCAATACTATGAAATATCTTCAAATGCTGCTAATTTTAGAATACAAATTACATAACAGGCCATTCACGAGTCTTCTATGGGGAGGTGGGGAAGAGATAGTAATGTAGAGTTAGCATGTGTTAACAGCAATTAAGCTAGCTATTAAAACATCAACACAATATGTATGGTTACCTAAACTACACACTGATTGTGTTAAGAATGTTATTAGAATATTTCTCACCAGTAAATTATGTGTGATTAGCAAGTGAAAATTTTACTTTTACAATAGGGAATTAATGAGCAGAGTTAAAACACTGTAAATACAGTGTGTCAGTGTGAGGGCACGGTCACACCTCACTTTTATTTTACCTATGGGGCGGAATCTGCCAATCTTTCTTGCGAATCCACGCATTTGCATTGACAAAGCAATGGCAGATTCTGCCCCATAGGTAAACTAAAACTGTGGTGTGACCGTGCCCTGAGAAAGTTTATTTTTACTTCTATGGCCATTTCCATCAGTCGGTTTGTCAACTGTCGTGGTTCCATTTCCGTGGGGCGAGAGTGAATGTCCATTTATTTTCTGTTTCCTAAATTTTGTCGTTATTATTATTATTTAAAAATATATTCTAAAGATTTCCACAACAAAATCACAAATTTTCATGAGTTGAATGAATGAATATGAATACATTTAAAAAAATCAAAGAAATTCTCTAAATTAGAAAACAAATGTTTAAAAACTAGTGAAAATAGCAGATCTGCAAGCTCGCAACGCTGCGCGCTTGTAGATCTGCTATTTTCATTAGTGTGGCTCCCGGGCAAACATCAGAATTTCTCTTTTGGGTCTTGAGCTAAAAGGTTTGGGAACTGATCTACATTGACCCAACAGTTTTGTAACTACAGCTTTATTGAAATCTCGGTGAAATACGGCATAAAAATACTCTTTGTAAAAGTCTTTGTAGCTTTACTCTTATTAAAGCTTCAATCCAGGATTTATGTGAATGAATAAAGCATAACCCATCTGTGTGGTAGAGCAATGTTAGTTTGTCTGATACAACTACATTTAGTACATGTGCAGTGGTTGGACGTGGTCTCCCTATACCCTTCCATTGAGACATATACACTGGATGTTGGGTAGGGCTGGGACCCCAGATGGGGGGTCCCCAGATGACAGTTTAAGGACTTTTAAGACCTTACCTAAAAAAAAAAGTAGAAACAAATAAAATAAAAAAAGATAATTCCCACATCAAAAGTAATCAACAAAGTATACTATAAATTCTGGTCAACCATCGGACAAATTGTTAAATTATATATGAAAGAGGCAAACTTAAAATAGACGATCTAAAAGCTCACAAGCTTGTAGATCTGCTGTTTTCACAATATTTATCTGTGGACCCGAGTCAAACTAAATGCAATGCCTAAACTCCTACAATTCCAAGTGCTTGTCAGGTTGGGGGGGTCCACAGTTATGTTGGTGGCCGTGGCCTGAAAAGGTGGAGAACCACTAGCGTAGGACACCTAATAGTACTGGTAGACTAAGTTAATTGAGAGCCGTTTCACACTCAGGTCCCGGGTGCGCACTCCAGACCGCTTGGCTAGTGTGAATGTAGCGAATCGACCCGCGAAACGGGTAACCGTTCCGTTCCCGAAACCACCTCCGGAGGCAGTTTCGGATCCGGATAATGCGTTTTCGGGTACGGTACGCTGCAATGTGAAAGCAAGCGTACCATTAGACGGAAGTGGCCCGCTATTTGGAATAGGTGACGGTATATAAACTCGACAAAAACAGCCAACAAAAACACGGCTCTTCTAGCCGGTGCTACTGAATGAATGAAAACGCCCCAGAATGCATTGCGCACTTAAGGTGGGCAGGTGGATATTACTCTTAAGGTGGAACATAACAATTGAAATAATAATCAACTTATATTTCTAACAATTTTACTCATTCAATTCTGAACCGATTCTTAAAATTTAAAATTCTCTATTAGCTGTGAAGGGCCTTCTTTCATGTCTATCAGTCATGAAACATTGGCGGGTCTCCATCGCGCATTTCAGGTGCGCGAGCAGCGCATATAGTATATCTTGTGGGTATCTTGTGGAGTTTCAGCTACTATGCATCCCAGAAATACATGTGGTCGGAAGGCCACCTGATAAGCCTGTTGTTATTATACCCTACTATTTTTATGAATTTGTCTTATCTTCTCTTTTCACATGTGTTCTTAAAGTGACACTGTGTAACTTTTGTTTTAATGAATAAAATGTATTTTTGTCCAATCTGTATGGTGAAGCATGTTAATACAATATAACTTATACAATATGTATGATAGAGTATGTTAATACAAGTAAGACGCACGAACGCTGGAAGCGAACGCAGCTCGAAAATATTGTGTATTTACGGACTTGTAATCTGTGTTATTTCACCGTGATGGGGAGAGAACATTGACATTGTGTGTGTGTGTGTGTGTGTGTGTGTGTGTGTGTGTGTGTGTGTTTTGCAGGCTGTTGTGCATTTTAATCAGAGCATTGTCTAAATTCCTGCACTCTGGCGTACTCTGGCGGCTGCACACAGGCAGTGCATGCACACAGAAATGCACACAGACACACACACAACCCGAGGACGGTTACATAGTAAGCTCCACTTGGTCGGAGGCGCGGCTTCGCCGCGCCTCCTTCCGCGTTCGCAACAATATAACTTATATAATCTGTATGGTATAGTATGTTAATACAATATAACTTACAACTGGGGTGGTTGTATTTTGTCTCCCTGCTCTTCTATTGAGACATTTAGATCGTGTCAAAGGTCATGTCTCACCTACAGTAGACACAAGATCTGACACGAATTTTGACCTGAAGGTCAAGATTACATTTATACCCCAAGCAAGCAGGCAGGCTCTATAAGCTAAATGGTAAGAAATTCAGCACATGCACAGGAAACCGGGTTTAAATCCAGGGTAGAAGAGGAAAGTTACATAGAGCTGTATGTGCAACTAAACTATACTAAAACTAAACACTATTTTGTGGCGACTCATGAACCAAAATGAAACACAGTCAGTGGCATGGTGGGCAGCAGGGTGTGGCGGGTCAGGGGCATCATTTGCGGTCCCAGCAGGGGATGGTAATTGCCCCCCCACCCCCTAGTGTTCGCACTTAACTTAAAATTCGGTTCATTTTCTCTCTAGCTGACTCAGGGAGCTATGCTCAAGAATTCCAAAGTATACTGCATGCAAAATGGCAAATCAGTGTCTGGAATATTGAATATTGAGTTATATCTCCACCTCTGAAAGTCTTTACTGATTACTCTGATTCACTTAAACCCTAGTCTTAGTGAAACAGGCCCGAGGCAATACACAGAACCTTGACTTTTTACAGGGGCCAGTTTTGAATTGCAGCCACCTGTAAGTGCTCTTTTAGAGCGGTTTTGAATGAGTAGGGATTCACACTCCTTTACTACTGTTGGTAGGGGTTCCACATTTTTGTGGCATAGCAGGAAAACAAATTTAACCCCTTGTTTGAGCCAAATCTGGGTTGAACGTGATTAGTGGAGCTTCCTCTGGTGTTGTGATTGTGAACGTCTTTAACATTTTTTAAGTAGTTTGACAGGTATCTTAACGTTGTGGTGTATCTTGTAGATCAGGCCCATTGCAAGTTGCTGTACTCTGTCCTCTACCCTGAGCCATCCGACCCCAGCAAACGCGTCACAACGTGACCCGTTGTGAGCTTGTAGATCTGCTATTGCAGGAGATTGTTCCCCCCAGAATATTGGGGTTCAAGTAGTTAAGATCAGTTCTATAATGGACGTTGATTAGTAAGTGCACCTAAAACCATGCCTATCCATCCATGTCTCTACATACTGTATATGACACATAATAGACCTTGTTCTTGTTGACTCATTAAGGCCTGAGGCCGATTCTACAAAATATCTTCTAAATCCTAACAGTTTTTTGAAAGAAAATGTTGGTATAATATCAGTGGTTCTCAAACTTTTTCAGGTCAAGGACCCCCAAAATGATCTATTTGGCCGCGGACCCCCCATCTCAAAATATTTTGTTCCAGGGACCCCCCCAGAAGCAAAGATTTGAGTTACAAATGTTTGCTTTAAAAGTATATATATACTCAAAGATTTGCACATTATTTTCACGATTTTTCAAAAATAGCAGATCTACATGCTCGCCGCGCTATGAGCTTGTATATCTGCTATTTTTGAATAGCCAAAGTGTAAAATAATGCTTTTTAGCTCAAATCAAAAAAATGACATAGATGCGTTCCAGGTCTTAATCTGTTAATATGCTTTGATAAATTCCAGAGGTGTCTGTTTTTTTTTTTGTAAGATATTTTTGGGGGGGCTTTTTCTGCCTTTATTGATAGGACTAGTAAGCTGACAGAAAATGGGGAGAGAGACGAGGGGGTGACGCACAGCAAAGGTCGTCGGGATCGGGAGTCGACCCCGTGACACGCTGTCAAGCTGGATTACCAGCATAAGTGGTATGCGCCTGGACTGCTAGGCCAGCGGGCGCCCCCCAGGTGTGCTTAGTTTTTTGTTTAGTTTTTCATTGTGTAGATATTTTTCAACGTATATGCAAATAGCAGCACCTGGCACAAGCTTTTTATCGATTGATTGATTGATTGATTGATTGAATACTTCATTAGTCAGAAATGTAAACAGCACGTGGTACAGTCAGACATAAAGGATCAAACAAAAAAGTCAACAACATACACCAAAAAAATGGTGGCAGTGAATGACACCTCCTCCTCTCTATGGGAATTTAATTTCACCTGCCCTTGGAGGCTTGGATTTGTGAGCTTACCCTCGTATTCTATGAGCTGATATGATCTACGTGTGTGTGTGTGTGTGTGTGTGTGTGTGTGTGTGTGTGTGTGTGTGTGTGTGTGTGTGTGTGTGTGTGTGTGTGTGTGTGTGTGTGTGTGTGTGTGTGTGTGTGTGTGTGTGTGTGTGTGTGTGTGTGTGTGCGTGCGTGCATGTGCGCGCGTGCACGCACGTCAATCACAAGTGTATTCTACCGTAACCTATGTTGTTCAGTGCTGTATATGTGCTCGTTCCACATGGAGTGTTCAGCATGATGTGTGTAACCTGAGGATATCTGGGGGGTATTGCCTCCATCCATGGAGGTGTAGAATTTCTATTTGTACTGTATGTAATCATGCCATGCCAATGTCATACTGGGAATACAGAATGAGTTTGAGTTTCATAAACACTGTTGTGGCCACATGTTGTCTTGTCTGCAACCATGGAATTATTTAGCCTACTGTTTGCTAGTGGTTCTCAAAGTCAGGTCCGGGGACCCCCCCAGGGGTCCTTAAGTGGGTTCCAGGGGGTCCCTAACCTAACAAAATGTGTTAATATAACATCAAAGTCAGTCTTACCACTTTAACCCTATTTTATGCATCAGCTATTCGAGAAAATAGCCGAACTACAAGCTCACAAGGCATCGCATCGTGAAACGTTGTGCGCTTTCACATCGGCTATTTTGGAAACATTTTGAGTAATCTTTTACGACAAAATATTTTTAGATGGGGGGTCAGCCCACGGCCAATTGCATATCAATTTTGGGTCCTTGACCTGAGAATGTGTGAGAACCCCCTGTCCTTTGCCTCCTTCTAGTTTGTTCTGAATTAATGGAGCACTGGTGGTGAAGTGGTTTGCATTAGATTGAATGTGTTATCAGTGTGGGTGTATACGGACTGCAGAAAGGATTCAATCATGACTGATTGAAATGATTGCTTTTCATTACCTTATGAAACCAGTGCCGTTCAGTATGACTCTGTACTGGGTTGTGGAAGAAAAGCCTTGGAATGTAATTTCTTCTCGAGAGCAAACCGATGATGACCTTGTACCGGAGGTCGTGCAGAGTGACCAAAAGGACAGATCTACAGCACCTCAAACAGACCACCAAGAGCAGAGGATGTCAAATTATCATGGAAGGAAATAACACATGCATTTACAGACGTGCCATTTCAGAACTTCCCTGATGTCCCACTTTCTCCATGAAAAGGTGTGGATTTCCTACTGATTTGCCCATAAATTGCCAATGGCAGGGCCTGTGCATGCAGTTCTGGAATGGCACATCTTGTAATAATGTCTAAACAGTGGTCTTATGAGGAGCATTTCTCAGTGTAAAACCAAGTTCAAAATCCATATTTTCCAAATAATCTACGTGCACGGACACAAAACAATCACCTTCTCCGTCTGCTCAGGGTCCACTTTAGATCCATGCAGACATATAGCGGATGTGTGACCTGTCCATAAGAAATGCCTATTAAATAGGGCTGGTATGGTCTGATGCTTCCAGTACCGTGGCCTAGAGGCAAACAGTCAACTGGACTCTCCATTCATGTATGTGTCCTCTGTTCCTAGTTTACAAAACACTACATAGCGACGACTTAGGAATAATGAACAGTAACACAGTCATTATGGAGAAATTAACCCCCGATAGGCTGACTGCATCAGCCTGTGGGGGGTTAATTCCGCCATAATGACCACTTCGCTGTTCATTATCCAAGCCTAATCAAGGCTACTTCATAAAGAAGACCCATGATTTGACATTAAAACAATAACAACAAAACAATGATTTAAAAAAGGATTTCATTGCTTACAGTAAAGACAATAATAGACCATTAGATTATGCCAGGTTTTATTTTAGATTAATGTAGTAAAGTGTTTTTTTTTAAAGATGAATCAATATTGTGTTAGTCTATTATCTGGCCTCAGGTTTTACATTCTTTTTTTTTTTTCATTAAATTTTTTTATCCCACAATTTTGTAACCCATTGTTTCACCCAGTGCCAATTGCCTATGTAATCCTGGGCCCAGAACTGAGCTCATGCCTCCTTCAATGCATGAGGAGTGAGCAGGCCGCTTCTTATCACCTGACAGGGGGGAGTTTCCCCGGTAGGACGTAGCGCATGGAAGGAACACGTTATTCCAACCAGTTCCTTTCCCCTCCATCAGGCGCCCCGGCTGACCAGGGGGAGGCAGTATAGAGACCAGGATTACTGCATGTTTTTTGCATGTTCTCCCCATGTCTTCTAGAAGACATGGGGAGAACATGCAAACTCCACACAGAAAGGCCCTTTCACCAACCCCACCTAGGGTATGGGTGCTGATGACGCGGAGGAGATAACACGCCCCCAGCGCCCACAGCGTCCCCGGCGGGAATGGAACCCAGGACCTTCTAGCTGTGAGGCGACAGCGCTACCGACTGCGCCACCGTGCCCCAAGGTTTCACAGTCTTTAGTGTATACTGTTAACCTTAATACAATCTGGGAATCCATTTATTTTTTTGTGTAGAAACAGGAACTCGGTTTGGCTCCTCCCCTGTTTGAGTCCACTTCCTCCCGGGTGCTTCCGTGTTCATTCCTACTAACAACAACAACAACATTAACATGTTTAGGGCAGTGATGCTGACAGATTAATATGACATTGTGTGTTTGTTCACATGGCCAAAGCAACTCACTTCAAAGGCAATGCAAAAAACTTTTTGAGGTCAAAACTGGGTGCAGATTCTTGGCCACTTAAACAACAAAGGAAACATCCACACTAATAATCAATAAAAGTGTTTAATATGCTGCAGCATACAATGACGGACCGTCATTGTATGCTGAGACTGCAGCATATTAAAGACTTTTGGATACACGACAAAAACCAAGCACCGCAGGATTGATATGATCCAGGTGCTCAGTCTATGTCTATAGCAACGGTCTGTTCTTCATAGCAACGGTCTCTTCTTCATAGCAACGGTTTGTTCTTCATAGCAATGGTCTCTTCTTCATAGCAACGGTTTGTTCTTCATAGCAACGGTCTCTTCTTCATAGCAACGGTCTGTTCTTCATAGCAACGGTCTCTTCTTCATAGCAACGGTCTCTTCTTCATAGCAACGGTCTCTTCTTCGTAGCAACGGTCTGTCATTGAGAATGTAATGTAACCCAGTAGGTATCGTCTAAGGGCCAGTGTTAATTTTGACAGCAAATTTTGATTTAGTCTTAGTCTTAGTCTTTTGAATAACACACCATTTAGTCTTAGTCCCATTTTAGTCTTCTGAAATTGTTTAGACTTAGTCTTAGTCGACTACATATCAAAACCTTAGTCTTTTAGTCTTAGTCAAAAACAATTACACTGCAGCAAATTCTGATTTAGTCTTAGTCTTAGTCCTTTGAATAACACACCATTTAGTCTTAGTCCCATTTTAGTCTTCTGAAATTGTTTAGTCTTACTCGACTAAATATCAAAACCTTAGTCTTTTAGTCTTAGTCGACAAAATTAACACTGCTAAGGGCTAACCTTTTCAATCCGTGAACGCATCTGTGTCCTTTTCTATTTTAGCTATAATCATTATTTTATACTTTTCCTATTGTAAAACAGCAGATATACAAGCTCATTGGTGGCACAGAGTGCTGCGCTATGAGCTTTTAGATCTGCTTATTTTTGCAAATCTTTGAACTCTTTGAACACATATTTTTTTCACAACATTTTTAACTCAACAATAGTTTTTCAGAACTGTTAGGATTTAGAACACATTTGTCAAATGTTTGACAAGTGAACATTTGACAAATGACAAAAGTTTGCTTTAAAAAATATGTATTCAAAGATTTGAATATATTTTCACAATAACAAAATAGCAGATCTACAAGCTCATAGCGCGGCACTCGGTGCCGCGCTATGAGCTTGTATATCTGCTATTTTTGAATAGCCCAAAAAAGATCTGAAATGACACAGATGCGCAGCATGTATTGTATATGTAGGCCTATATTATCTAACCATAATCAAGACAGAGTGTAATAGTTTTTTTTCTGCTGAGGCAGATTCTATTTCTAAAGGCCAAAGAAAGAAAGTTTTGTTAAATATGAGAGTGGGTTATAATCTAATATGAAAAATATGAGTATGAGAAGCCTTGGAATATTCAGCTCTGAAATTGAGCTCAGTAGATGCGAGCCAGTCCAATGGATTGATTATGCTAATTATGTACACATACACCTAGATGAGCTCTAAGCAAAGCATTACAAAAACAACACATTACAAATATTACCTTGCAGATACCACTTTTAACAACTTATAAGAGTAACTTTTCTTTGCAATTAAACAGCAAATGTTCACAGAGAAAGGGAAAGAACATTAAAGGTGAGAACCATGGAGTAAATGATGAAGTACTCTATACAAATAGACAACAGAAGCATTCTAACAGGAAACACAAAGTATAGGCAGTGGTGGAAAGTAACTAAGTACATTTACTTAAGTACTGTACTGTCTTGTTTTATTGTTTTATTGGATCTTGTTTATTCGATACACTTATTTGTTTTAGCTCCTGCTCAAATTTGATTTTCCTATTTGTCTCATCTGTTTATGAAAGTAGGTAGCTGATATATTGCACTTTTACCGCGCTAGGTATACTCTTAGTTGCCTGTTTTAGAAGAGAATGCACTTAATACTTCTGGTGATTAGTAGTTTTGTTCCCTACCTATGTTGAATGCACTTATTGTAAGTCGCTTTGGATAAAAGCGTCTGCTAAATGACCGTAATGTAATGTAATGTAAGTACACTTTTGTGGTATTTGTACTTTACTCAAGTATTTCCAATTTCCAATACTTTTACTTCTACTCCACTACATTTCTGATCTAAATATTGTACTTTTACTTCACTACATTTATTTGAAAACTTTAGTGACTAGTTACTCTGTAGATTTGTATTATTATTACAAAATATACATTAACCACTTCAGCCCTATACATTTTGGCCATGTGAAAATAGCAGATCTACAAGCTCACAATGTGTCGTTGTAACAGTGTATTTCTATATTGCAGTATTGGTACTTTTACTTAAGTAAAAAATGGGAGTAGCCTACTTTTTCCATCACTGAAAGTATATGTATGTACCTTCTAATCTGAGGGGACGTGAATACAAAAACATAGAAGCGTACAGTAGAGAAGTGGTTGCCAAACTTTTTAGCTCGAGACCCACAAGAGAACAAATTATGATCTTTCCCTGGGATCCAAACTAGTGAAAATAATACAATACTTACAACATGTTGCGATGTAATGCCTTGTGGCAATTTTCACCGCTTCGTTTTATATTATTATTTTATTCATGGCATTTCTTTGATTTATTTATTCATGAAAGGGGTTATATTCTTTATAAAGAATCGAGATTTTCTTTTATTCATTTATGGGGGGAGGGGGTTTGGGTGGAGGGGATCTTTTGACATGACAATTAAAATAAAAGAAATGGGATGTGGGATACGAAGGAAAAAAAGGGATATTAGCCTACTCACGGCCAGTGGTGGAAAGTAACTAAGTACATTTACTTAAGTACTGTACTTATGTACAATGTTGAGGTATTTTTAACTTAAATGGAGCATTTCCAATTTTCAGTACTTTTATTTCTACTCCACTACATCTCAGAGGCAAATATTGTACTTTTACTCCACTACAATTATTTGAAAACTATAGTCACTAGTTACTTTGCAGATTTTGATTATTATTACAAAACATACATTAACCACTTCAGCCCTATATACATTTTGGCCATTTGAAAATAGCAGATCTACAAGCTCACAGTGCGTCGCGATGCGACACATTGTGAGCTTGTAGATCTGCTATTTTCAAAAGATTTGTATACATTTTATACTACTATATATTGAAAACTTGTGAAATGGGAATTTCTGCATAATAAATTAAGTACTTTTACTTTTGGTACTTTAAGTACATTTTGATATCAATACTTTTGTACTTTCACTCAAGTACATTTTTATTACCGGACTTTTACTTGTAACATAGTATTTCTATGTTGCAGTATTGATACTTAAGTACAAAAACAAACAGTACTTTCTCCACCACTGGATAAAAATGCAACCCACAAACGGGTCCACGACCCATTGTTGGGGAAACACTGCAGTAGATGACCTGAGTAATGGCCTGTAGTATGTATACGTCTCACAGGGAAGAGCCAGTTTCTCCAGGGAATGAGGTTGCATGTGGGTCAAGTTAACTGTCCCATGCAGCCCACTGAATCACAAGGTCCCCCAACAACACACAATAAACAATGACTGAAGCACACACCGACACAATCCCCATGAGACTGTCCTTCCAAATCTCACGCTATGGTAGGTAGCCAGACGAGAGCACCGTTTTCCCACAGGTGACGGTGTCTTGTTTTTTAAGGCACCAACTACATGTTTGACCTTACTTGACAACATCCACCTCGCATTGTGGTTCAGCCATGAACCAGGACGGTGTATAAGCAGGTGACAGGAAGCACTGTAGCAGAGGGGAATGAATGCAAGGCGATGTCACGTCGGATTACACGGCACATATGAGCTTTCTTATCACTCGCCTGTCAGCCCCGGTCGGTGACAAAAGAGAAAACGGGATGTGATTTGACGAGGAGGAGAGCACAAACATGTTTACTCAGAAGAAGGAAGGAGGGGACGAAAGAAACAGGCATAAATATATAGACTCTGTGAAATGTGTTGTTTAAATTTAAATGTAACCATGTGTGACCATATAGTGCCAATCTTGTAGATGAGGCAATTATCAGTGAAGAGATTTGTTGTAGGGGGGGAAAAAGAAGAAGACCAAGTTCAGGGCCTTGGGGGCCGCCCCGAGCAATGAAGCATATAGGGTTTAAGTGGTTAACCCATTCAATCCAGGAACGCGTCTCTATCATTTTAGATATCTTTGGCTATTCAAAAATAGCAGACATACAAGCTCATGCCGCACTATGAGCTTGTAGAGCTGCTATTTTTGAAATATCGTGACATTTAGCAAATCTTTGAATATATATTTTTTTGTAGATCTGCTATTTTTGAATAGCCAAAGTATAAAATAATGGTTGTACAGTAGCTCAAATCTAAAATAACAGAGATGCATTCCCGGATTGAATGGGTTAAGATAGACATGTAATATTGTGTCAGTCTTGGCGCTGCAGAGAGGATGTAGCTAATCGCAAGACTGTAGGGCTGTTTGCAACGTCACAAACCCGTTCAGTAAAGTGTCAGCGGATGATGTATTATTATCTCACATAAATCGTCAATTATTATGTTGTATAGAGTCAATTTAGTTGTACATGTTGTAAACCTTTTTCTTCCTTTTGGTATCAAACGTTGATACGTACGCGACGCGTACTCCCTTTAGGCCTGTCACAATTATTATCACAATTGTTTGAGATCGTCGCAATTATTTATCATGGTCATCATAGTCGTCATGTTTTCCATGTTGAAAAATGGTTTTGCATGTTCAAACATTTTCCCAAAAATAGCAGAAATAGCTGATCTACAAGCAAGTCGGAAGCTTGTAGATCTGCTATTTCCGCAATTTCTCTTTTACATTTTTCTTTGAAAGTGTAAAACCATTAAATATGTCAGTCATTTCTTCATTGTCAAATCTGCCCTGTGCAATTTCGAAGCCTAAAAGGCAAAACAGAAATTACATTTTTGTTCCAATGTTCAATGCCAAAAAAACACAATTAAATCTTTAATCGCAATTATTTGTATGACAATTAAAGGTAGGGTAAGTGATTTTCTTTGGTTAAAATAAGTGTTATATAGCTCTAAATTCTGATAGTAATCATTGCTATAGAGTGTTTGTTCAGTAACAGGAGTCTCCATGTCTCTCCGGCCCTTTAGTAAACAAAAAATGCATTTTCAGTTCGGGATACCAATTGTATCCAATCAGGAGAGAGAACTCAGACAGGATACAGAAGTGAAATTGTAAGTGATGACACAAAGAAATGAGAAGAACAAAACTGGAACACTATAAAAATGAAGTTGATAAATTGGTAGGCTACTCTCTTGATTGGCTGAAATGTTGTCACCCACCTGAAAATGTATTTTCTGTTTTATTAAAGAGCTGGAGAGACGGGGAGACTCATGTTACTGAACAAACACTCTATTGCAATGATTACTATCACAATATAGAGCTTTAACCTTTTGACATAAAGCTTTTTGTTTTAACCAAAAAACATCACCCAGTGGTGGAAAAAGTAGTCAAATGTAAAAAAAAAAAACATCAATACTGCAATATAGAAATACTCTGTTACGTAGAAGTCCGGAATTCAAAATGTAATTGAGTTAAAGTACAAAAGTATTGGCATCAAAATGTTAAATTACCAAAAGTAAAAGTGCTCATTATGCAGAATGTCCCATTTAAAGTTCTCAAATGTATAAAACTTTTGAAAATAGCAGATCTACAAGCACGCAATGTGTCGCATCGCGACGCATTGTGAGCTTGTAGATCTGCTATTTTCAAATAGCCAAAGTTTAATAGGGCTGAAACGGTTAATGTAGGTTTTGTAATAATAATCAAAACCTACAAAGTAACTAGTAACTAAAGTTTTAAAATAATTGTAGTGAACTAAAAGTACATTATTTGGATCCGAGATGTAGTGGAGTAGAAGTAAAAGTATTGGAAATTTGAAATACTCAAGTAAAGTACAATACTTAAGTAAATGTACTTAGTTACTTTCCACCACTGCACTTACTGTACCCTACCTTTAGGTCAACTTAAATGCTGTAATCCTGACAGCCCTATAACTCCCATGTGACCCGTCTCCTATTTGCACGCCTTTTTTTCGCAGCAGTTGAGCGCCAGCTTCACCACATGGTGGTTTTAAGTAAAGGTCTGTGTCGGGGTTAATGAGCGTTGTCAGGCCGCCATCTATCAGACGCCCGCTGACCGACTAGCCGTGACAACTCCATTAGCCACGTCTGTCGCCTATATACCGCTGGAAGACCCCTCCTCCTCCTCTCAGGGCGGACATTTAACTCTGGGGTCGTTCCAGGACTGTGAGGGAAAAGGAGAGACTTATGAATCAGACGCTAAAGGTGACATTACTGTACCATCTGGCTGCGTACAGGTTACAGCCAGTGGTAGCAATACCTATAATATAAAAAATACTCTGTTACAAGTAAAAGGCCTGTGTTCAAAATGTTACTTGAGTAAAAGTACAAAAGTATTGGCATCAAAATATACTTAAAGTATCAAAAGTAAAAGTACTATCATGTTTGAAAATAGCAGATCTACAAGCTCGCAACGCGTCTCATCGCGACGCGTTGCGACGCGTTGTGAGCTTGTAGATCTGCTATTTTCAAATAGCCTAGGTATAAAATGGGGCTGAAGTGGTTAATGTACGTTTTATAATGTAATGATTTATATCTGCAAAGTAACTAGTAACTCAAGTTTTCAAATAATCGTAGTGGAGTAAAAGTACAATATTTGCCTCTGAGATGTAGTGGAGTAAAAGTTAAAGAATAGACAATTGGAAATACTCCAGTATAGTAAACGTACCTCAAAATTGTACTTAAGTATACAGTACTTGAGTAAATGTACTTAGTTACTTTACACCACTCTGTAAAGGTGACATACTGTACCATCTGGCTACTGAGGTTACAGAGCTTCATATGGGAACTCACAGTGGTGCATGGAGGAAGCAAAAAAAGGAAAATAAAGGGGAAGTACACAGCAATTGCACTTTAAAAATCATTTTTTTGTGCCTTTTACCCAAGGGGCTAGCATCCAAGTTGTAAATTGAGGCTATATAGGAAGTGACAGTTCATATGAATGGCCTGCAGTCTCGCTGTTTCACCCCTGCTGGTGTCAGAAGTAATTAAGCTCCATTAAAGAAGATGGGTTTTTGGCCGAAATTTACACTTGATTTACCTTCATAAACATTGTCATAAATACTAAACGCTTCCAGTCGCTAGTTTTCTTTCAATCAACATGATATGCATTTTGATAAATTATGGTCCCATTTATTTAAACATTTATGAGAAAGCAGGGCATGCTATGCTGTGTAGCTGGGGTTGTGGCTACCTTGTGATGATTTGATTGACAAGCTACACAACCAATAGCGTTAGTTCCCCACCCCCCGCTCTGGTCCCAACCAATAGCGTTAATTTCCGAGTCCATAGGATATAGAAAGATGGCGGATTTGGCTTCATTTACGGTCTGTAGAGTCCGGCTATGTCTATGCTTCTACTCCCCTTTTGTCCTCAACTTTGTCATTATGCCAATCAATTCCTCCCCAGTGAGGAGCCCCCACCGGGAGGACGTGGAGCGTCCGTCCTACTCCTCCCGCCCAACACTCCCTGCTTACTGGTGCCGCCCCCCAGCCTGTATAGGAGTATGTGCAATAACAATTATCACCATCCCCACAGGCCCGGCTCCCCTCCCCTGAATTGGGTTAGGGTTAGGTTAGCCTGCCCCAGCGCGTCTGATATCTGGCATAGAGGGTTAGGAGAAAACAGCCGGTGTCTCCTATTTGTTCACCAATCTGTGCGCCCACCCGCTCCGCGCCCCTCCTTCTCCCCCATTGTGTAGCATTGAGAGCCCTGACGTCACAACATTTGGAGCGACACCCACTGCACTCTGGTTGGTCAGGGAAATGAAAGGTTGACTCCCACTTCCTATGCCAGAAATGTCAACAGCTTGCTCCAGGCTTTCTTATTGAGCAAACCGTGAAGGAAAATAAAAGCCTGGAGATCGAGGCTAGGGTTAGGTTAACCCTAACCCTACTCGCTCGACAAAGCCGCATGCACCACGGTGGATTCGAACCCCCAGACTACTTTACCACTGCACCACCCGAGCACCTTTTTAAAGGCAATTTCTAACAGAGCTGCACAATGTCTTTTTGTTTGATCTTGTAGTCTGTGAACTACGTGGAAAACAGAAGTGAAAGAATGATTAAAGCCGGAGTGGATTAGAATGCTGAACGCAGGCGTCTGAGTCCTGAGTCCCCTCGAGGCTCAGTAAATACTTCATGAATCCCACCGCCTTCTACAGGCTACTGTACTTTACATACTGTACTGTATGATGGACCGGATGGCATGCTTCTGTTCTCTCGCTCTCTCTCTCTGTGTCTACCTCTCTCCTCTCTCTCCTCTCTCTCTCTCCTCTCTCTCTCTCTCTCTCTTCTCTCTCTCTCT
The DNA here is from genome assembly GCF_963280865.1 of Gymnoscopelus braueri. NCBI lineage: Eukaryota > Metazoa > Chordata > Actinopteri > Myctophiformes > Myctophidae > Gymnoscopelus > Gymnoscopelus braueri. The sequence continues at coordinate 4,441,840 of NC_137610.1, forward strand.
CTCTACTCTCTCCTCTCTGTGTCTGCCTCTCTCTCTCTCTCTCTCTCTCTCTCTCTCTCACTCTCTCTCTCTCTATCTCTCTCTCTCTCACTCTGTCTCCCTCTCCCTCTCTCTCTCTCTCTCTCTGTGTATGCCTCTCTCTCTCTCTCTCTCTCTCTCTCTCTCTCTCTCTCTCTCTCTCTCTCTCTCTCTCTCTCTCTCTCTCTCTCTCTATCTCTCTCTCTTCTCTCTCTCTCTCTCTCTCTCTCTCTCTCTCTCTCTTCTCTCTCTCTCTTCTCTCTCTCTCTCTCTCTCTCTCTCTCCCTCTCCCCCTCTCTCTCTCTCTCTCTCTCTCTGTGTCTGCCCCTCTCTCTCTCTCTCTCTCTCTCTCTCTCTCTCTCTTCTCTCTCTCTCTCTCTCTTCTCTACATCTCTCTCTCTCTCTCTCTCCCCTATGATTCTCAACCTTGTTTTTGGGGGTGAAACCGCCCCTATATGTGAGGTTTGGATATTTGCACCCCCCAATCCTGCGCTGTGATTGGCCACCAGTGTACCCCCCTAATCCTGCATCGTGATTGGCCAATCACAGTCTAATCAGGACTGTGATTGGCTAGTGAAACATGACACATGTGCATAGCCCTATAAATAGGGACTATGCACTTAGACTATTCACTGTTTTTTTTAAGTGAACTCCATTCAGTATTGTGATTAGCTAGCAAGACACCGCCCACATTCACACTGGGTTTGATTTTTTTTTACTTCAAGGACCTCCAGTTTGCTATGCGTTAGTCAGTGTTCGCCCACCTTTTGAAGAATATAACATTATATATTGACCCAAAAAAAAGTAATGTAGTCAAAGAGTGAAATACTGAGCAGATTCATTTTAAACTGTGGCATAAAGTAAATGATTGATCGTTTTATCATTAAACATAACAGTAAAATCCTTTTCTTTTTTTCATTTTCCACTTTCTCTCACTGTAGTACCGTTGTCTACCCATAGGGGTGCACCTACCCATTGAGAAACACTGCATTAGGCCGCAAACCCTTTTCATACCATTGTTATCTCTGGGACTCCAAACTACACTGTAAAATCCTCAGCGTTAATTTAACTCTGAGAGTGTACAAAATGGAACCGAATGTACCCGGGAGGGTCCATTCGGTTCCATTTTGTACACTCTCAGAGCTACAGGCAACGTAAACTCCTGAAGGACCCCTGGGGTTCCACTGACCCCCATGTTGAGAACACAGAATCCCACACACCATGACATGATGTTATTTTTTCGAGTCTACAATCTCTATGGCCTGAAAAATTAAACAATCTTTTCAACCAACAAACCAATTCCATTTGACACTCACAAACACGAAAATGTCAAATGAAATTGGTCAATGTAAGCTCTGGCAATCCAACCAGAAAAACCCCAACCCACACACACACACACACACACACACACACACACACAGAGAAAGGGCCACAGCACTCTCACCACGGAGCTCATAGTGTTATACACCGCTTGCTGTGAGTGACCTCCAGGGTAAAGTCAAAGAGTGTGTGTGTGTGTGTGTGTGTGTGTGTGTGTGTGTGTGTGTGTGTGTGTGTGTGTGTGTGTGTGTGTGTGTGTGTGTGTGCCGCGCTACGAGACTCCAATCCAATCATGACCTTAAAGATTCCAATCTGTAGTGAATGGTTGAGGTCCTCCGCTCCATTCGACCACCCCGCTAGACGACAACAACGACGCCATCGATCCTTTGCTGATTTTTTCTCTCTCTCTGGCTTTTGTATTTCTCTCTTATACCTCACAACGTGCTTCCTCTCTCTTTCTCTCTTTCTCTCTCTCTCTCTCTCTCTCTCTGTCTGCACCCTGTCGCCGACCCCCCCTCGGGGCTAGCGGGAGGCGGCAGAGGGTGTGGGTGTCCACACACATAAGCAGAATAACATTAAGCACATGATTTATAGCGGTCCCCGCTCCGCGCTTTGCTGTAAAAGCCGAGCCACCAGAGCTCAGCGGGTGACGAGTGTGTCACCGAGCGGAGCCACAGCAGTGCTTAGTAGCTCCTCACACACTGACCTACAAGTCACACACAGTGTTATATTACCACATGTAGCGGAGCCAGAGGCACAAGCCTTTAAGCCCTAATTGCTCGGAGTTATACGTTTTGCCGTTAAAGACCGCTATAGCCGCTGCATGCGTTTCTACAAATCCAAGCACAGATGTGTCCAAAATAACACATGAGGCAAAAAACATGTACTGTAATACCAACGGAGGTGTATGATAGGATGTTCATCCATACTTCGTAAATGGCAGTGGTGAATGTTTTACTTAAGTAAAAGTATCAATACTGCAATGTAGAAGTACTCCGTTACAAGCTTGTAGATCTGCTATCTTCAAATAGCCTAGGTATAGAATAGGGATAAAGTGGCTAATGTATGATTTTTAATGTATAATTTATATCTGCAAAGTAACTAGTAACTAAAGTTTTCAAATAATTGTAGTGGAGTAAAAGTACAATATTTGTCTCTGAGATGTAGTGGAGTAGAAGTAAAAGTATAGACAATTGGAAATACTCCAGTAAAGTAAAAGTACCACAAAATTGTACTTAAGTACAGTACTTGAGTACATGTACTTAGTTACTTTACACCAATGGTGCATTTTTTTATAGCGCCCTTTTCCCAAAGCGCTTTACAATGTGCATTGCATTCATTTCACCCATTCACTTACCGACGGCATGTGAGGGGAAACCATGCAAGGCACTAACGGGAGCAGTTGGGGGTTCGGTTCAGTTTCTTTCTTTCTTTCTTTCTTTCTTTCTTTCTTTCTTTCTTTCTTCCTTTCTTCCTTTCTTCCTTCCTTCCTTCCTTCCTTCCTTCCCTTCCAGAGGTCAAAGTGGTTAAAATAAGCTTCGCCAGCATAGACGAGCATCAGTTCCAGATTGGACCTCGGGCAGTATTTTGAATCAGCTGATATTCACTGTTGCAGTCGTGACTTAGAGAGACAATTTTGGCTAAACTCATTAATTTGTGTGATGTGAAAACCACGTAGATGGGGCCTATATACGCAATCTATTTCGGGGTTGTGAATAGTTTGACCTCTAAAGTAAGTAAGTAGGTAAGTGAGTAAGTAAGTAAGTGGGCGGCAGTGGCTCAGGGGCCACTTGGGTACCGGAGGGTTCCCAGTTCGATCCCGGGCTCCCAAGAGTCGGTGTCAAAGTGTCCTTGAGCGAGACACCGAATTCCTAATTGCTCCCGATGTCAATGGTGAATGTGTGTGTGTGTGAATGGTGAATGTGTGTGTGAAGGGGAGATTGTGTGTGTGAAGGGGTGAATGTGTGTGTGAAGGGGTGAATGTGTGGGTGAATGTAATGCACAATCATTGTAAAGCGCCTTGGATAAAGGTGCTATATAAATGCACCATTTACCATTTAAAAGCCACGATGGCTACAGTAGCGTTACAGAACTCCAGAACATTGTAACTACAGTTCTTGTCAGGGCTATTATTAGATCTTAATTTAACCCTATACAGGATCCCCCAGGCCCAGGGGTCTGTACTTGCTCCGCTCCTTTTCACCAAATCTCTTTGCCGAAAATATCAGTTCTACAAGCTCCCAACGCGACGCATTGAGTGCTTGTATGTAGCTTTTTATGTTAATGTTCGCCTTATTTTTTTGTTGAATGCTTTCTTACTATGACATGACCAGAATAGGGACACTAAGGTTCATGTGGTTTGATTTGACTTAACTGCTGTACATGCACATTGATGAATCATGAGTGAATGTAGATTGAATAGATAGATTGATATCTAGATATCGTCTCTGTCGGGTGGAAAGTCCAAAACTGTTACTTTTCAGCATTCAAAATCAAAAGCATCAAAAGTAGCAGATCTACAAGCTCAATGTGCAAACATAGATATACCACTTAAAAAACACGCAAATATACAAAAAGAAGAAAGCAAGAAAATACATTTTTATCATATGCATTACACTGTCCCATGGCACAACAAATGTGTGAAGTCCCTGTATATCGTGTGTGGCAGTCTGTGTTTAAGTTAGATATGCAGCTATATATCCCAGTGGCTGGGTGTCACCGCCCAGACAATTTCCTGTACAATTATTATACCCACACCAGCGGAAAAAAATGTGATTCTGATCAGATGTTATCAAAAACTGTCATTTGAATCCCACCACGGCCTAGAATAGAAAAATCTCCTCGTCAGCATATTTATCAGAAACAGATTTTCCATTTCTCTGCCTGTGGCCTATTCTGCCTGTCTCCCTGGAGCTTTAATAATAAGGACACACAGGTATTCCACACAGAACGGCTCATTAAATCCACTGCAAGGATCAAGACGCAAATATGAAAGTGTAGCGATCAGCAGTATCGCCAAATTAGACAACTAATTACAGCGGCAACCCTCCCATATGTCACTGTCAGCCACCAGATGATTAGAAGTTTCAGATTATTATTTTTAACCCGGTTTCTCCGAGAATGTAATTGTTTTGTTTTATTCAACTCAGTGAACTCTCTCTCTGGTTCTCCTAATTTACCCAGTAGCTCTATCACTGTCGTAACACCTGTGAGTCATTTTAGTTGTTGTTTCACAGTTTATATTACTTTTTTATATGATATCGTGCAGGTGCCTATGCAGTAAAATACACAGCCGGGTCAGGAAAGTTAATTGATTAACAGATTCAGATGCCGATAGACCTTTAGGAAATTGCTTTTCTTGCTGTTAAAAAAATACATTGGAAATATCAGCAATTATAATAAGATTTCCAAGTGACACATGGCTATTCTTCACATACAATGATTTGATTGCAGTGCATTGTATAATGTCTTCTCACAATAAATGCACAAAATCTCTGTACGTCTGTCTACATAGTTCACGTATCTCGAGAACTGTCCCGACTGCCCGACCACAAACTCGGTGCGCCTATCACCGACTACCCGAGGGAGTGTCGTGCCCGGCTTCGAGTTGGTCGGAAAAGCGGTTGTCCGAAACCGCCAATCCGACCGATATACCCTTAATATGGTCATGCGCACATATAGGACCGAACGACTTCAAACTCGGTCTGCGGCGCCCATCGTGAAGTCGTTCGAATAGGCGGTTATGCAGAACTTCTGATCCAACTGAAATGCCCATAGGGATATACGGAGATCCGGTTGTCCAGAACTTCCGATCTGACCGATATGCCCATACAGCACATGCGCATGTGGGCATACTGACGATGACATATATGGGCATAAAACGGAAAAGGACAGACAGATACAGATTTAGAGTTAAAAATCACACCCAGTGTGAAGTGAGCGGTGCTACTGTATTTATGAGTTATTATTAATTTCATCATGCATCTCGGTAGCCAATCACAGCACGTCCTGCAGAGCTTAGCCTATGGTCGTGTTTTCCACAGCATGGCGTCACAGCGAAAGACAAATTTTCACGACGGAAAGAAAAACTTTCGCCACGGATGGGTCCTAAACCCTCTTATAGGAGCGGTTACACCGCTCAAAAATAATAGAGAGGGCACCGGATATCGCCTCCCATCCACTTGCATTGAGTTGCTCACCCAGCGCATGAGGCTAATTCACCCTTTCTTCCGGGTTGTGAAATGTGATCTCCATATATGGGCATAAAAGGGGCACAGGAAGACAGACAGACACAGATATCTCCATATGGGCATAAAACAGACAGACAGACAGACAGACAGACAGACAGACAGACAGACAGACAGGCGGGTGAATGGGCGGACGGACGGACGGACGGACGGACGGACGGACGGACGGACGGACGGACGGACGGACGGGTATTGTATAACCGGGTGGGGCATGCATTCCCACATAGCATCGTCCCCGACTTCCATCGTTCCCAAGTAATATTATTAATAGAAGAAGAAGTATTAACTGATATTAATAGATTCCACTGAGTTTCAATATGAGTTATGTTTTGTTATGAGGCCTGGGATGTCGAATGAGCAGCAATCTTACATCAGCCTAAATTACACAGTAAAACCCTTGAACATGTATAAGGCCTTGGAGACCATGCACCATCCCACCCAGATAGATCTATATGGAAGAAGAGCGTCATATCTGTGGAAGTCACAATGATTTATATGTGAATAATGCACTTCATACATATTCCCCTCATGGTGACCCCTATAGATCTTAATAATATACCCTGCATCAGACCTGGGCTGCTCTCCCTCGATCATAGCATATTATTGTGATGAATGCATTTCGGACACTGGCTGGCTTGGCTCTAGCGCCACCATGAGGCCACATTTTCTCCCAAACAAGATTTCTGCTGGATTTCTATGCATGTTATTGTAGGTAAAAACTAAGAAAAGAAAAAAAAAGGAGTCGTCGTGGTGGTGAGCTTGTGGGTAGATCTGCTTGTATACTGTTGTAAGTATAACATAGGGCTTAACCCATTTAGACCTGAGACCGATTCTACACAATGTATTCTAAATCCTAACAGTTTTCTGAAAAAATATTGTTGCTATATCAGTGGTTCTCACATTTTTTCATACAAAGACCCCCAAAATGTGCCTATATGTATTTGGCCGCCGACCCCCATCTCAACATATTTTGTTCCAGAAGCAAAGATTTGAGTGAAAAACGTTCCCTTGAAAAATATGTATAGCCTATATTCAAATATTTGGAAAAAAAAATCTAAAATAGCAGATCTACGAGCTCATAGCACCCGGTGCCGTGCTATGAGCTTGTAGATCTGCTATTTTTGATTAGTCCAAGTACAATTATGGATAAAGTGGTTACACAGATGCGGTCCCGGTTTGAACGGGTTAAATGGTTAATTTCTTCCAGAGAATTGTACCCTGCTGATTTAGGCGACACTCTCTTCTGTCTTCATTAGGTCAGAATGTGCACTTTGCACACATATCCCACATTTTAATGGGACAGATTGCTACGAAAGGAGCTGAGTGCATTTTGTGCTCCCCGGAGAGGCTGACCCTGTGGTTTTCCAGTGACCCCCGTGGCCTTTCCTTCTTATGTCACCCTCAGGCCACAATGTCACGTTTGTACTCCAGATATAATAATAGGCACATAGCGGGGATGGACCGTACTGGGTTTTGGTGCCAAAATGACCTTTCCAATAGCAGCTAAAATGTCCTGTTGGGTGTAAGTGGTAGCTAAGGGGCTGTCATCCTTCTCTGGGTCCTTCTATCACCTCTTAACCAGGGGAAAATGCAATTGGTTGGATTTTTTTACTTAAGTAAAAGTATCAATACTGCAATGTAGAAATAATAAGTAAAAGTCCGGAATAAAAAATGTACTTGAGTAAAAGTACAACAGTATTGGTATCAAATTGTACTTAAAGTACCAAAAGTAGAAAGTACTCATTATGCCGATTTCTTTGATAACGCAGTTCAGAGCCCCAACGATTCTCCTCCCTTCCAACCACCACCGGCGGGTGAAATCAAATTAGCGCGATGAAAGTTTTATTCCAAGTTTATTACAGGGATGATCCTCCAGCACTCAGACCAAATGTTAGGAAGGAATTCTCTAGCTTGATCGACGCTGCCGGCTGGCACTGACGGACACATTAGTATTTATAGGTCATTCATCTGTTGTCTGTCCTGGCGGTGGATGTACTGTGGAGGCATCGGCCAGCCTCTGAGTGGCATTTGTATTGCTGGCAGGGCCTTTTGTATGTCTGTCTGTCTGTCTGTCCGTCTGTCTGTCTGCAGTGGTGGAAAAAGTAGCTACTCAAATGTTTTACTTAAGTCAAAGTATCAATACTGCAATGTAGAAATACTCTGTTACAAGTAAAAATCCGGACATTTTTCTTGAGTAAAAGTATAAAAGTAATGGTATCAAAATGTATTTAAAGTACCTGAAGTAAATGTACTCATGATGCAGAATGTCCCATTTCACAAAATTTAAAATGTAATTTTTTTGTTGTTGAAAATAGCAGATCTACAAGCCCTACGAGCTTGTAGATTGGCTATTTTCAAATGGCCGAAATGTATAGGACTGAAATGGTTAATGTATTTTTTGTAATAATAAATAATCAAAATCTACTACGTAACTAGTAACTACAGTTATTATAGCGTGCCTTTCAGCAGTATGCTTACTATTGGATATCATCGCCCCCTGGCGATGCGCAGAGCACAACACATGAGCTTCCGGTTACAATTCCTATTGGATAGGGTCATGTTACGCGACACCGGTAACCCGGAAGGGTATAAATACCATCGCGTCACTTGGGCACTCCCTCTTCCTTCACTCTGCCAACGCGATCGCGCACGGAGCCTGAACAAGCACATCGAAAACAACGGAGAAACTATCGAATCCAACACCACCCAAAGCAAGGGCATTAACAGTGCTACTCTACGGGCGCTTCGTGTAAACGTTTCAGTTTAACGCTCTCGGTTACCACCTCAACTTTAATTATTTTCATTTCCTATCCTCTCTGTTTTCTACGCCACGAGGCGTTAGCCTAGCCGTGTTAGTGGCTAGGCCGTTGAGCTAGACGGCTAGGCTAGGGGGCTAACTAGCCTTTTGTTCTCAACACCTCGTGTCGACAGAGAAGGAGGAAAGATGGAGGCGCCTCGTCCTTGCGACCTACGAGGGTGCACCCTCCTCGTCGCGGCGGACGACGAACACCGCCTGTGCATCTCCTGTCTGACGCCCAACCATGCTTGGCTCGCTCGCCACCGAGGCGGAGACGCAGACAAGTGCGGGCCCTGCGACAAGTTCACTGTGTTCCAGCTGGAACATCGGCTCGCCAGAGCTACGCTGCTAGCGGCCTCGCCAGAAAGCAGCGGCACTCACCCCGGCGCTCTCCTCACCATGGACCCAGGAGTGCCGGTGGCGAGTACCAGCCAAGGAGCCATGGGCCCCCCGCTCTCCGCGGCCCCACGTTCCAGCGGAGCCATCAGGAAGGTCCGGCGCGAGGAAGCCTCAAGGGCGGTCACCTCGTCACCGGACCCCGCGGATGCTGTCGCGGCCATCGGGCCTTTCCACGACAGCAGCTTTCCTCTCTCCCTCCCAGCCTCCCTCCCCGCCTGGGGCGACACGCCGACGCCTGGCGACAGCGAGTCAGACGGCGAGTTCGACGAGGGAGGCAGTGTCCTGCACAACGGGGGAGATGAGGAAGAGGAGTTGGAGCTCACCTCCTACCAGCAGTCCCAGGAGGTAACGATGACCAGTCCGGGTGCTCCTCCACCCCTCCCTTCGCCCAAGCCTCAACGCAAGGATAGCGGGGCTAGCCGAAAGGGGAAGGGTAAGTGACAGTCCTTGCCCGGTTACACCGGGCCCACAAGCTGATTACCCCCTCACAGCCACTTGGCCGGTATTATGGGGGTCAGCTTCCCACTTGGGAAAACAGAACTGGCGCCCATCTTGCCCCCATGGACAGAGTCGAGGACGGCTCCACGGGGGCACAGAGACAAACAGAGACGCTAAAGACTATGAATACGGTTCAGAGCACTTTTTGTCCTGTTGTCCCGAATATGTGTGTACAAAATGTGCCGCTTGTGTGTGGAATAAATCTATTGCCAAAATCACAAATGCTAATTTTTTCCCATGTCAAATTACGAGGCGGATCTTAACCCGAATCGAATGGGAAGCCCTGTCCTCAAATGTATTCCATGAGCCCTCAGTGTTCGCTATGTCCCCTAAAGAGAAAGGACGACATTTCGGACGCTGTAGGGACAGCTCCTGTGCATGTTATGAACAAGATGACTCAAATGCAGGTAGAGAAACCAATTGCTATGAATCAAATGTCTCAAATGCATTGTGTAGAACAGGGGTTTTCTGTAAACGAAAATATTCTAACTGCGACACAGCAGTTCCTTCTACCGTCCGGCAGATGGCTGCAAAGCGCATCTGTGGGACGGTGGAAGGGCAAGATGGCCGCCATTCCTCACCCTCCCCAACATGGCGGAGGAGAGGCGGAAGTTTACGTCACAGAAAACCCCGGTGTTACACCGGCGAAACTTCCCCGGGGGAACGAAAATTTCGTTCCGAGTAACGTCACCACACAAAATGGCCGCCTCCCTCGACCTACCCAAGATGGCGGACGAGGTAAGGCGGATGTCGTCACGTCTGAGAACCCCGGTGTTACACCATCGACACTCCCCAGGTGCGGAGGGAGTTTCGTTACGGGTAACTACAACACCGCGAAAGGGTTCCGACGTGACGTCAGTCAGAGCGACGGCATCCCCAGTTCCCATGGGAACGGGCTCGCGCTCCATGACGATGCCACCATTAGCCCAGCTAGCGCTAACGAGCAATGCTACAGGGCGGATGTCGACGTTGGGCAAGACTCCCGTGATGCGTCACGGGCCTTCCCCACTTCCAGTGAACGGACAGACGCTACCGCTGCTGCCCCTTGTGGACGCCTCCTCGACGATCGTTGCGATCAGTCCGAAGGCGTCTCGGGTTCCCATGGAAACGGACACGAGCTCCACGGAGCAGGTGACGTCAGCAGCCCCCACCAACCCCTCGAATCCTCTAGCTCGATGCTTTTCTCAATGGAAAGCTTGCAAACCGAATCCTTGGGTGCTTCGCACCGTGAAACAAGGCTACAGGTAGCAATTCTCAGCGAAGCCTCAGTTAACAACGAAAGTGGTGTTCTCTCGTCCGTCAGGCCAAGCGGCCATAACGCTGAGAGAGGAGGTTTCGTCTCTTTTGAGCAAGGGTGCGATCAGAGAATTATCCCCGCATCAGAACCTACTGGGTTATTCTCAGCTGTGACCTTGGCCTTCTTGGGGACAGGGATGATGGTTGAGGCCTTGAAGCATGCTGGGACATGACACAGCTCCAGTGAGGCGTTGAAGATGTTGGTGAACACCGGGGCGAGCTGGTCAGCGCAGTGCTTCAGGACGGAGGGGGAGACAAAATCCGGGCCGGGCGCCTTCCGGGGGTTCTGGCTCCCGAACAACAGTTTCACCTCTCTCTCCGTGACAGAGAGAGGGGGTGGGGGGGGTCGAGGAGGGGGGCCCACTAGGGTACGGGGGTAGTGGTTGTGGCTGGGGGGGTGGAGGGAGAGGGCGGGAGGGAACCTCTCTCTCAAATCTGCAGTAGAACTCATTGAGCTCGTTCGCCAGGGGGAGATTGTCGGACGCTTGTGGCGACTTTGGTTTGTAGTTTGTGATGGTCTTGAGGCCTTTCCAGACCGAGGAGGAGTTCCCATCTGAGAGCTGCTGCTGCAGCTTCTCTGAAAAGCGATGTTTCGCCTCCCTCACTGCTTTGGCAAACCCGTACTTGGCTTGCCTGAACAAAGCTGTGTCACCGCTACGCCCGGCCACCTCCTTCTCTGACCTCAGCCTCCTGAGATGGGCTGAAAACCAGGGCTTGTCGTTGTTGTAGATCTTCCTGGAGCGGAGAGGAACGCACACTTCCTCACCGAGGCTGATGAATGATGTCACAGTGTCAGTGTATTCATCCAGACTGTTTCCAGCCTCAGGCCCCGCCCACTCAACAAGGTCCTGGTCACAGCCCGCATTCTCCAGCCAGGCACAGAGTCTCTCCTTTGCCTCACTGGACCACACTCTGAAACTCTGCACTACAGGTTTTGATATTTTTAATCTCTGCCTGTATCGAGGGATCAGATGGATGAGATGGTGATCTCCTTTGCCCAGCGCAGCCCGGGGGACAGAATGGTATGCCTGCCGAATAGTGCAATAACAGTGATCAAGAGTGTTCATTTCCCTAGTAGCGCATGTAACTTGCTATCCGTATTTGGGGAGAGCCCGGCTAAGATGAGCCTGGTTAAAGTCCCCAAGCACCACAGCCAAACTGTCCGGGTATTTGCGCTCCGCCCCCGACAGCTGTTCGGTCAGTGTGTCCACTGCTGTGGTGACGTCAGCATCCGGAGGAATGTAAACACACACGAGGATGAACGCATTAAACTCACGGGGGGAATAGAATGGGCGACAGATTATGAAGAGAGACTCAATGTCAATAGAACAGTATTGTTGCAACACTGTCACGTCGGAACACCAGCGATTGTTTACAAAGAACATTAATCCACCTCCACACGACTTCCCTACCGCCTCGAAGTCTATGTCGGCACGAAACGCGGAGAAACCCTCTAGCTGTACAGCCCCGTCTGGGGCTGTCGGCTTCAGATGCGTCTCCACAAACGCGAAAACAGCCGTGGATTGGAAGTCATTGTCCTTCGAAACTAGCAGCCGGAGTTCATCCATTTTATTTGGTAGGGAATTCACGTTACCAAGGAATATACCTGGGAGTGGTGGACGCGATCCTCTCCACCGTAGGCGAACCAAACAACCTCCTCTCTTCCCCCGTTGTCTTCTGGTCCAACATACCGCAGCGGCAAAGAACGCTGTCCCCCTCACCAGAATATCCAATATATCCGTGGAACGGGTGAGTAATTTTGGTAAAATGTCCGGTGGGGTAGAAGACCCAATGTGCAGCAACTCTTCTTTAGTGTAAGAAGGTTCACAGGACACGTAAACAAAACGTAACAGACTGAACACAACACACGTCATTGCCATAGCAGCCCTGGATGGCGCCATCTTGTCAGAGGTCTGCGCATCGCCAGGGGGCGATGATATCCCATAGTAAGCATACTGCCTACGGCACTAATAAAACTGGGGTTACACACGTAACCCCTAGTTTTCAAATAATATGTAGTGGAGTAAAAGTACAATATATGCATCCGAGATGTAGTGGAGTAGAAGTAAAAGTAGTCTATTGGAAATTGGATATAGGCCTACTCAAGTAAAGTACATTAACTCAAACTTGTACTGAAGTACAGTACTTGAGTAAATGTATAGTTACTTTACACCACTGTCTGTCTGTCTGTCTGTCTGTCCTTTCCCCTCATCTCTCTCGCTCTCTCTCTTGCTCTCTCTCTTGCTCTCTCTCTCTCTCTCTCTCTCTCTCTCCTTTGAATGCCAATGAGACTGGGTGTGTGTGTGCGTGCGTGTGTGGAGCTGTGCCCCGTACACACTGCCCTTTGACTGAAGTGAAATCAATCAGTCCGTCAATGGTTCTCTAAAGGACCATTATCCAATCTTCACCCTGCTTGTCTAACTGTCTGCTAGTGAATGTGTGACCCGACTCCCTCTCTTATCCGCTCTGCCTGTGTGATCCAGACCAGACCAGGCCCCCGCAGTTCACGCTAGGCTGTGATTCACCAGGGACTCTCAACCTTTTGAAATTCAAGGTCCCCCAATATTTATTCATGCGTTTTTTTTTTGCTTTATATACTCTTTTTCTCCCCCAATTTAGTTGTTGCGTTAAGCCAATTAATTCCTCCCCACACACATTTCTGTGTGTTGTCACTGCTGTTGTATCCTACTGGCTCACCTGCCATCGGTGAGGAGCCCCCACCGGGAGGACTTAGAGCCTCCGTCCTACTCCTCCCGCCCACAACACTCCCTGCTGACAGGCTCCGCCCCCCCAGCCTGTAGGATTACGTGCTGTGACTAATATCAACCCTCCCCCCGAACACGGGCCAATTGTGTTTGTGTAGAGTAGACGCTCGACAAAGCCGGATGCACCACGATGGATTCGAAAATAGACATATGAACATAGACTCTGGGGTGTCTGCATCTGCGAGCGGCATTTTTGGGAAGGCAAACTGCCTATCAAAGTGGCTACTGGCCAATCACAGCGCGTCTTTTCCGGGACTTAGCAAAATATAGTTGTATAAAAAATATTAAAAGACGCGCTGTGATTGGTCAGTAGTCACTTTGTGGTAGCGTGCCTTCCCAAATATGGCGGTCACGGATACAGGTCGCTTCAATGAACTGCAGCGGCCAATGAGGTATATTTTCACAATATTTATCTGTGGAGTCAAACTAAATGCGATGCCTATTTCAAGGACTGTCAGGGTGGGGGGTCCCCAGTTCAAATTGATTATTTTGGGGGGTCCCCAGTTCAATATGATCATTTTAGGGGGTCGTTGTCACGTTCTGTCTCTCCACCTGTCTGTTTCTCTCTTTGTCTGTCTCTCTGCCTGCTTTCTGTCTTTCTACTCTGGCCACTCCCACATTACATTGCACCACGCGTACACACCTGTTTCCACTCCTCATCAGCCCTGCAGCTCTCTGAATAGAGCGTCGCAGTTCCCGCCCACTTCCTGTTTTTTTTGGTGCCGGAAGAAAAAACTCAATGTATTTTTCCATTGACATTTCCAAAAATATTTATATCTATTAATTTAAGCCTCGAATCAAGCCATCATGACATGACATGAATCATGACCATAAACGTTTGATTCTGTGATTTTTTTTTTGTTGAAAACGGCAAAACAAAGGGTATTTATTAACACATTCCATGCCAGAGTTTAATCTCATAATGTACTCACCAGTGCCAGCGTTTTATTGTTGTTTTTTAGTTTTTTTCATGTCGCCACAGACCTCGCTAAATAAGTTAAAAGTGCGCGTTCATTTGGTTCTAAACACACAGCGGATCCGTCAGAAACGGCCAGCGAAAACAGTTTCCAAATCCGTGCCGCCATCTTGAAGCTACAGCCGATACACGGTAAACAGTGATCAGCGAGGAGAAAAACAACAACCAGAGAAAATCGAGTTTTAAACAGGATCCCAGACAGGAAGCGGATACGATCGAAAAAACCGGAACCCGAATAATTCCGTTTCCGACCGGAAACCGGAAACGGAAATGGATCAAAAAAATTCGGAAAGTGCACCTGGGGCACTTAACATGGGAATCGGCGGTTCGCGTAGATCTACGCGACTGGCACGCTGCGGCTTTAAATAGGTTCGCGTAGATCTACGCGACTGGCATGCAATGTGTTAAATATAGTACATCATATAATTAAATATAAAAAAAACGTTTTATGGTCATGATTCATGTCATCTCGTGATGGCTTGATTCGAGGCTTAAATTAATAGATATAAATATTTTTGGAAATGTCAATGGAAAAATGCATTGAGTTTTTTCTTCCGGCACCAAAAAAAACAGGAAGTGGGCGGGAACTGCGACGCTCTATACTGCTCACCTGTGGCCACATATAATGGACTCACTCTGCCAATTAACCATTTGATCCTAGGCATGTGTTAAGTTGTGTTCTGGGTCTAGTGTTCTGTATTGCTGTCCTGCCCTTCATTGTGTTAAATAAATGTTATTGGACTTTACCTGCCTGCCTACTCGTCTGTTTCTTTGTCCACACCTGACTCACAACGTGACAGTGGTGGCCTGAACATTTTGGGAACCCTTGTTCTACAGAGTTCTCGTGGTCCCTGGACCAGACACTGAGAACCCCGTTGGACCAGTGCCAGCTGACAAGCCACAGAATTAGAGGTGACCGGGAAAGGTTAGGCGCTGTTCATAGCCGTGAATGTTTTACATCGACTGAATGATCTATTGTAATTTGGTTTGAAATGTGTCGAGCGAAGCTCTTGCAGTTATACTTTATATCACTCTTCTTCTAATTTAATACACAATTAAAGTGCACTTTGGGAAATGGAGACTGTAAACTTGCAGACTGCAGTTGGAGACGGCCTCAGCTTTCTGTGAGCAACTTTGATACGTACATATTAACTAGAAATGTAATCAGTGTGCTCAGCTTTTCAGTGTTGCTGCGAAAACCCAAATGATTTTCTGTTTATCTCTGTTGCTCATAAACAAGGAAATGTGAGAGTCATAAACACCATTTTAATGGTTGTATAATTAAAAAAAAAGCACCAAAAAGATCAAAACCAAATCAGATGCTGGAATCCAGAAATACGAAACGGAACAATCTGCACACCAAATAGCTTCCGTTAAATGTAATTTTCTTCTGCAAGAGTGAAGAGCAACAAAGGCTCTTCCTCAGACTTCTGTTCTTTTTGTATTCCTCCCCACTGTGTTCACTGCCATTGTATCCTACTGACTCACCTGCCAATGAGGAGCCCCCACCGGGAGGACGTATAGAGCCTTCGTCCTACTCCTCCCGGCCAACACTCCCTGCTGACAATGTGCCAATGCCCCCCCAGCCCTCCGTAGGATTACATACAGTGACGATTATCATCCTCCCCGCCAGGCCGCCTGCGACTTCCCTCCCTGAACACGGGCCAATAGTGTTTGTGTAGTAGACGCTCGACAAAGCCGGATGCACCACCATGACTTTTTTTTTATCAACAAAATCTTTGTGTTACTTGCCAATTATCACGTTCACTGCCAGGTATTATTTTATGAATTCATCCGCTGGTGCCAGTGTTTTTTACCTTATATTGACGATCTCTGGAGAGCCGCGGGAGCCGTTATGTGTACACGGATGTAAACAAAGAGTGTCTGGGGGTTGGTGGAGGGTCTCCTCTCTCCATCGAAACAAAAAGTTTGTAACCGCAATGGGCCATTTTGTTGCTATCGCCCGTTGAATATGGCTTGTTTTCACCAAAAAAATAAGAAATCCGACTAGAAGTGTTTTTCTACAACTCCCAACATAGGAGTGGACGGACGTGACGTTGTTTGGGATGACGTCACATCCGTCCATTCCTTCCATCAGAGTCAAGGGATCATTCTTAAGTTGTGTTGGAGCGCCCTCTTGTGGATTCTTTTTTTTTTTAATTTACAAAGATTTACGACGTTAATGGTGGTCAACGGCTTGATTTGAAATGACGTAGATCTACGTCAATGGCGGTGAATGTGCCGTTAGGGGGCCCTCTTGCAATATCCTCACGGCCCACCAGTGGGCCCCGACCCACAGGTTGGGAATCGCTGGCATAGAGACATGTTATCTTAAATGTGTCATTATTACCTATCTACAGTTCTAACAAAAGTCCCGTCTCCTCTCCACAGATTCCCCAGGTCAGCTACGCGTCGACGGCGCCGGAGTTGAGCGACAACACGCGCTACGACTTCTTTTCCCGCGTGGTGCCACCGGACTCGTACCAGGCTCAGGCCATGCTGGATATCGTCACCGCCATGGGATGGAATTACGTGTCAACGTTGGCCTCCGAGGGGAATTACGGCGAAAGTGGCGTTGAGGCCTTCGTCCAAATCTCCAGAGAATCGGGTAGGTGTTTGTTTTTTAGCTTTTGCTTTCTCGACTTTCTCGTTAACTTTCTGATGGAGCCACGGCGTTTGGATGTTTGAGGAGTCTGGATGCTCCATCTCGTAAAATGTATTTTAAATCCTTTTGTGTTTTTTTTGGAGCAAGACCATCCTGGCCTTTATAATAATAATAAGACCAGGGTTTTGTTATTGTGGGTAGTGCACGCAATTCACTCCTGCATTGTAAGATATTCTCTGCTGTGAGAGAACAAGCAAAGCGGAATGAAAATGTTTGTTTAAAATCTACATACAGAATAGATTGTAGAATGTGTTCCTTTGTGCTGCTGAGAGGACACGGTTGTATTTGGGGCACACTTTATTTTCACTGTCTGTGTGCCTTTTGTGTGTGTGTGTGTGTGTTGATTGTCCCCCAAAGCCTTGTTCACGCCAAAGATTTGTGACATAACCATTTTAAGCCTGATTTATACTTTGTCGTGCGGCATGTACCGCGTGCTGAATAGTTCTACTAGTTCACAACGTGGTGTGAGCTTGTAGATCTGTGTGACGCCATCATACAACGTCTGAATTACCTTAAAGGACCACTTCACCCATTTTGGTTCGGTTCATAATATGAAGTTTGGTGAGGATCTCTGTCTACTCACTCTGTGTCTCAGAGGAGGGCTGTGGACAGTTCAGAAACCTGTCTACCAGTGACATCATAGTTTCAAGTTTGGTTTCAAGCTATGTTTCTTTTTCTTTTTCATTTTGTATTAATGCAAGAACCATAACGTATATATATATATATATATATATATATATATCAGCATGCCCACTTTCCAGGAACCGAACGGCTATTAGCTCGGAATCCCTCATCGATACCATTATTTGGTAGACAGATTTCTGACTGTCCATAGACTACCAAGTAGACGCACAGTGATTGGACGGAAATTCCCATTTTATAAAGAGTGTTTAAAATGTTAAAAATGGGTGACGTGGCACGGTGGCGGAGTCGGTTGTGCTGTTGCCTCACAGCTAGAAGGTCCTGGGTTCGATTCACGGCGGGAACGCTGTGGGCGCTGGGGGCGCGTTCTCTCCTCCGCATCATCAGTGCCCATGCCCTAGGTGGGGTTGGTCAAAGGGCCTACTCTGTGTGGAGTTTGCATGTTCTCCCCGTGTCCCCTAGGGTAGGTACCCTCACAAAAACATGCAGTAATCCTGGTCTCTATACTGCCTCCCCCTGGTCAGCCGGGGCGCCTGATGGAGGGGAAAGGAACCGGTTGGAATAACGTGTTCCTTCCGCTCGCTACGTCCAACCGGGGAAACTCCCCCGCCTGTCAGGTTGATAAGAAGGCTTGTTGGCTCCTCATGCATTGAAGGAGGCATGAGCTCGGCTCTGAGTTCTCCCTAGGCTGGCAGAGGGAGTGTAGCGCCCAGGATTACTTAGACAATTGGCACTGGGTGAAAAAAATAGGGTTGCAAAATTGTGGGATAACATTTTTAAAATGGGTGACGTTTAAGGACACAGCCTTACTTTCAGAGCATTAGCAACAGCATTGGCAAACTCACAGAGGAGAGCTTGATGCAAGCTGAGCTTATAGACAGCCTCCATGACAGTGGCAACTGTCTGTCGCTTTGCCGTGTTCTTGTCCCACTGGAAGACAGCCAGCATTACAGAATGAAAGAGCGTCGCTAACAGAGCAGCCAAATGACTAATCTCTGAACCACACATCTGTGGGTTTGCTATTACCCTCTAGTGTGATCAATTAAGAAAACATTAGGTTTGAGGGGGGAGAGGGGGGAGGGGGAGGGGAGGGTGGCGAGGCTGTTATGTGCTAACATTTCAACATGGGCGCGTTAGAGAGAGCAGGAGCAATTTGTTGACGAATGAACAAGATAACAGCTGATGTAATTGATGCTCCAGGTACTTACTCATCGAGTAAATCTACGCTGCCCCCCCCCCTCACCCCCCTATATCCCTGTGTCATAATTAACCCCTTAAGACCGGGAACGCATCTACAAATGTCTTCTAAATCCTACGTTTTTTTGAAAAAAACATATGTTGCTATATCTGTGGTTCGTAGTGCTCTGATCTTTCAACCACTAGGGGTCTGGCAGTACCAGGTCTCCTGGTTCCCTTGTTTGAATAGCCAAAGTAGAAAATAATGGTTAAATAGCTAAAATCTAAAATGACACAGTGTTCCCCGACTGAAAGGGTTAACACCACGCTCTCAGCGTTTCGGAGCGCCTTTGATTAAATTATTATTGCATGCTCGCGGCCCTGCCTGGACATGCGCTCGCACATTAATTAACGGTGTAATTGCCGCATTGGAATTCATAAGCCGTATTATGTATGTCCGAGATTAACACAGCGTGTAGCGCGGCGTAGCCGCGGGCCTTTAATAAATGAGTCCCAAGTTTTTCCGGCGTGCTTGTAGAAAGGCAGGAGGATGCCAGCCTAATCCTCCCCAGGGTCCCAGTGCTGCCCGGGTTCTCAGCTCTCTAAGGCTCCTCTTGAATCAATGTGAGCCTGTGATTGGCATCCAACAACACACCCACCTCCTTCTTTCACACGCACCGCACTAACTGCACCACACTAACTGCTGACTGGACTGGATGTGAGAGCTGATAATGTGGAGCAATGAAGTTTTAGAGGGAGTAGTGATGAGAAAACATAGACCTTTGTCTCTCTCTGTCTCTCTGTCTGTCTGTCTCTCTCTCTCTCTCTCTCTCTCTCTCTCTCTCTCTCTCTCTCTCTCTGTCTCTCCCTGTCTCTCCCTGTCTGTCTGTCTCTCTCTCTCTCGCTCTCTCTCTCCTCTCTCTCTCTCCTCTCTGTCACTCTGTATCTCTCTCCTCCCTCTCTTTGCCCCCCCCCCTGACTTTGAGGTTGTCCTTTAATAACGGATGGTTTGAAAACATAAAAAGTGGTCCCAACTCTGGTGAGTAAAAAAAGAAAATCCTTCCCCATGGGTTGGCCTGTGGTTAAGTACAGTAATGAGCTGAGACAGGCTTTAATGCTGCTCTCATGCTACGCAGCAGGACTGCTCTGACCCATTTTGTCACTTTGAACTGGGGAGATTTTCTTTTTTTACCACTTTCAACATGGTGTTCCTGTTTTGAGTGTATAATTATATGCATTTATATAACATTTTTAAATTGATTTAAAAAATAATCACATTTAAAACATTCTGGAAGGTCACAACATCCCGCCACTTTTTGAGCATGTACATGTGCTATGTAATATTTGTCGTACAACAACATTCACTGCCAGGGGTATTGACTAAACAGGGTGTAGCTTCTGCCAGCATTTTTAAGCATTCTGCCTAATCTTTCAACAACCACAGAATATTTATCTCCAGTGTGATCGATCCCCTGATGGTTGCTAATCACGGAGGGTTTCACTGTGCTTCCGTGAAAAAAAAAACATTTTGACCTCCCGTTCGCTTGTTATACTCAGTTGAAAATAGCATGTTTCGCCAAAAATACATTGTAAAACACAGGAGCAGCAGATACAGAATATTTCCCAAATACTCAGGAAGTGAATGGAGCAGTAAAGAAAAAATAACGGATGAACGGGTGGACGGAGATCTCCGTCAATGGCAGTGAATGTGTTGAACAGGGCTTAAATGGTTAAAACCATTTGCAGATATAAATATATTACATTATAAAACATACATTAACCACTTCAGCCCTATTTTATACCTAGGCTATTTGAAAATAACCGATCTCCAAGCGCGACGCGTTGTCAACTTTTTTTCAAACATTTTAGTACTTTTACTTTTGGTTCTTTAAGTACATTTTGATACCAATACGTTTGTACTTTCACTCAAGTACATTTTGAATTCCTGACTTCTACATTGCAGTATTGATACTTTTACCTAAGTAAAACATTTGAGTACCTTTTCCACCACTGGTTAAAACACTAGTACCCTACAGAGAGAGTAAAATATTGCAACAGCCATGTCACAGAGCCAAGGTGTGTAAAACAAAGGACGGTTGGAAAAAAAGAAACCTTGTATTTGGATCCTCTCTCAGGTTGTGTTAGCTGTGTGTTATTGGCTGAGAGAGGGGGATTTCCTGGCATAGAGAACCTTCCCTATCGGCATCTGTCAAACACTGTCAGCCTCCGTGGAAAAGAAAAAAAACCTCGGCGAGCGCTTTGCTAATCCCAAAGAAATACAGGGTGCATTAGCGGCCGTCCAATTAGTGACTTAACTAACACCGTATTATACAAAGGCACCATCGATAACGCCCTCTAGCTCTTGCACAAACAATGGGGGTGTAATCACGGGGCCGATCTCATCTCACTCCCCACTAACCCCCATAAGAGTTAATTGATCCCCCACCACCACCACCACCTGATTGACACACACACACACACACAAACACACGCACACGCACGTTTGTATTACTATAATTGTGAGGACATCAGCATTTTAGGAAGCAAATTTTTGTCTAAAGCCTGAAGCCGAAAAATTGCTGATCTACAAGCTCACAACGTGTCGCGCTGCGACACGTTGTGAGCTTGTAGATCTGCTATTTTCCAGTGTTTGACATCGCCCCACAACTAAGTATAAATTAGGGGAAAATCTAACCCAAACCCCTTAAACCTAACCTCTAAAGGTCTAATCCTAAACCTAACCCCAACCTGAATCTTTTTCTAATTGACATTATCTCTAAAAAAAAAATCTAAATTTCTCTTGTGAAAAACAAGAAAATAGTCCTCACAACATCTATTTCTCATATACTACTACACTTGTGGGGACGTTTGGTCCTCACAAGTTAGTATAGTAACACACATACACACACACCCGCACAAACAGCAGCCGGCAAACAATTTCCAACCCCCTTCCAAACAACGCAACATTATACATCCATCTCAGGTTTTTACTGCGGCGGGATCACAAGCCCGTTACACTGTCCATAGTTTAATTGAACAAACAATCAATCACAGATAGCCGTCGTGGCCTAGTCCGATCGGCATCCATCACTGTAAAAGTCTGATTTACGCTGCATTGTGTACTACGTGCACGGGTCGAAAATAGCTAATCTACAAGCGGCGCCTCGTGAGCTTGTAGATTAGCTATTTTCGGGCCCGTGACGCAGTAGTGCGACGGAGCAGAGACGTTGCAGGGAATATTAAAGGAGCGGAATCTTCTAAAAGGGCACGACGACTAAGTATAATCATGCCTATACTGGAGGTGCGCCGTACAGCATGGATTAATACTCAGAGGTCAATTCCTTCAACGTAAACACGCTGGGGTCAAGGTCAGGAGAGTTCGGAAAAAAAACCCTCAATTCTCTTGAATGCTGCCTTCGGGTTACGGCCATGGAAACTGGAAGACATTTTGCATTTCTTTCACCATATAGTAAATGCATGCTTTCATGGTCTGGAGAGACGCGCACTTTTTACAGACGGGTGAGAGGGCGGGAGGGCTCAAGCCCCCTTTGTGCACACGGAGCATAAATTAAGCATGAAAACCGCTTCTATATGTAACAGCTATTACTACACTGTCTACATGTTTACCTCTCCTCGCAAAAAACATCAGCGTAATCTCTATGTAAATACATGGCGTCCGCAACGGTAACCATGAAAAATGAGTGTAATATAAGGCTTTTTAAAAAAGGGTGCAGATTAATAATGAGTTATATACCGCACGTGGAATGGCGGAAGGAAGGCAGTGGTGTAATGTAACAAAGTACATGTTCTTAAGTACAGGTTTGAGGTACTTTGACTTTACTGGAGTATTTCCAATTTTCTGTACTTTTACTTCTACTCCACTACATCTCGGAGGCAAATATTGTACTTTTACTCCACTACAATTATACATAAAATATAATATTGATACTTTTACTTAAGTAAAAAAATAATGTACTTTTTACACCACTGAAGGAGGGAAGGAGGCAGTCTCTGTCTTTGTGTCAGCGGAGCAGTTAGAACCCGGCCTCCACACGTCTGCACTGTATTATTATTGCCGCCATTAATGAACACGCTTTCATGGCGGTCGTCTCACTGGAGACAAAGTGATGATACCTGCTCATCATCGCCGGCGCTATGCAAATGGCGCTCCAGTAAAGCAATGCATATTAATCATGTTTGCCTTGTGAAGTCAACTCATAACGCGTTACACTGCACCATCGCTCTGCCAGGGTCAGCCTCCCCATTGTTGCCTCACAATGAAGGAGACGTCTGACTAAAGATTAAATGCCTCCACAATAAGCAAGTGTGGCAAGGGGACTTTTGAAAGGGCCATGCCAAAAATAGGTTGCTTTATTCGGATACATGCGTCACTGCCCACCCCTGCCGGTTCTCTGAATTTTTATTTCTAAATAGGCTCTGTCATGATTAATTGACCACATATAAAGTTAAGCAACTAAATTATATCCGAACGATATCTTAAAAGTAAATTCCATGCCACAAAAAAATAGTTTGAGAGCATTTTGAAGTTTTTAAACGGAGCGGACAAAATTTCGGTCGGCTGCACTCGGTTCCATTCGGGTTTACTCAGGTTCCACCTGATTGGCCAACCTCCGTCCTCCGCTGTCAATCACAGAACAATGAGCGAGGACGCTGATAGGCGCGTCTACTTGGTGGACGACGCAGAAACGCCCAGATAATCCCTCAGGCCAGACCCAATTCCTGGAATCAAATGCAAATGAGATTTCCGGAAGGGGGTGGGGGTGGGGGGGGGGTTTACCAGGCTACTGTTGCACGGCTAAAGTATAAATCACCCGTAGGCATCACAGGAAATCACTGCTGGTATGATGATGATGATGTGCTGAGAATATGGTAATGTTATTGCTGAGTGTGGGTATCTCTGCCTTTTTATGTCTGTAAGTAGTAATGAATAGATTTTCGGATGCACATATAAGTAGCTCTTCTTTGTGTGTAGGATGTTGAGCACGCCAACCTCTCCCACCCCCCTTCCATTATGGAGATTGAAGAGCGATTGAGCGATAGGAATGATTTATTCCTCTACAATATGGGAAAAATAAAAATATATATGTTTTTCCCCTGGGGGGCACCACCTCCTTTTTTGTGTAGAAAAACAGAAATTTGGTTTGGCTCCTCTGTATTTTTACTCCTACTAACAGTTTGGCTCCGGGACGGCACCAGATGACTGAAAGGGTACTCTACCCCCTTCCAGTCAAACGTTTGACGTTTGGTCACATTTGTCCCAAGAAGTCACGATAGGCCGTTTGGGGAGTGATTGACTCCCTGTAACTCAGTAGCATTGCGGCATTGTGTTAGCCTGGCTCCAGCCCCTGAATCGCTAGCCTCGCATTCAGGGTCTGGTGACGCTAAAAGGTGGGTTTTTCTCGTTTGAAAATCTAACCGGCGGCCCGGCCCAATCGGGCTTGGGATAATCCAGTATGAACCAATCGCCAAAGAGCCCCACTTTGGCCATGCCCCCCATATCAGAAAACTGCTGCACTGAGAAGGCTTTCAGAGTGAATAATGGAGTGAAATGGAATGAAAATTCAGGCTGAGTGTCAGGCTAGCATTGTGTCTGACTATGTAACGTCCACTCTGTTGTCATCTGTAACGTTACCAGTGGTCTGTGCAGCGCTGATGATGTCATCACCCATCATAACCATAGGCCAACCTCGCTACTCTTGTTCTTGTTCTGCCCAAGGCAGGATGACTGTAAAGGGTGCGTCTGTATACTGCGTCTGTATACTTTATTCATACTTTGTTTAAGGTTGTCTTTATTGTGATGTTATTCTTCTGTACCTATTATTGTACTTCTATGCCCTGCATCTGTAACTTTTACTTTTGCACTTTTGCAGTGCTGTCTCTGGCGCATCAATCTATTGACCATGCGGCGAGCCAACACATTGTTGTGATGTTATAAATCATTAATTTCATGGGGGCTTGGGGGGGAAAAGGCCAAAACAAACAGAACATGTCTCTGTCTTCTTAGCCTCGCGTAGCCAGACTATACTGCGTGGATATGAGTCTGGTGCTTCTATGAGGCCTTTTTTTTTTCCAAGGGGGCGGGATCAAAACAATTTCTCTGGACGCAATTGGTTAGACCTACAACCAACTACCAATCACAGTCTCCCATATTTGAATACTGGGCCCTGATTGGTCACCCCAGACTTCTGGAGCCGGAAATTGATTCACAACGGAGCGGTGCCAGACCCAAATTGCTGAGTGCAATTTTTTTTTGAACTGGCAGTTTGTCTGGTGCCAGGCTACTGTCTTCTAAGTTTAGAAGAGCATTTTTAACTCCAGTAAGATTGTGTTACACAGTGAAAAGCCTCATGAATGTTTTTGATCAATGGTGAATGTTTAACTATGCATAACTATATCTTGGTCACTTAGATTTGTAACTTCTGCTAGAATGTTAATTAGCATGCCTTTTATACAGATGCTAGGTTTGATGTTTACCTGGTATCCTAGTTTCTTTGAGGCGCTACACTGTTCTCTCTGCACTCTACTTATGTAACTGGTTCTTCAACAGGGGCCCCGGGACCCCTAGGGGGTCCTCAGAGCCAAATATTTGTGATATATATATATATATATATATATATATATATATATATATATATATATATATATATATATATATATATATATATATATATATATATATACATATATACACACACTTATATATTTTTCTGTTTTTACAATAGCATTCCTATTCTGAGGGGAACAGTCACCGAAAATAGCGGGAAAACAATCAATTATTGAGTGGTTAAATGTCTGACAATACACTGCTGTTAAACACGTCTATGAAATCTATGAAAACAGTTTAATATGCAACAGAATATGTAATGGGGGACCCTGGCCTGAAAAAAGTTTGAAGACCCCTGGCCTACATCGTAACAGTAGCTCTTCTTCCTCCTAGCACACAGCAGCACTGTGTCGTTTGTCTAAAGTCAGTTTAAAGTAGTCTCGCGTAGCCAGACAACTATTCCACAATCTCCAAATGCTATATAGAGTCTGGAACTACACCTCCCGAAATCCGAGAGAGGAAACTGGCACTTCCGTTTACGAAAATATATTTTAAAATATCTTTACATTTTATTTTTCAATTTCCATTTCTACTAAGCAGCAAGCTATACTGTATATGCTTAGATTATTTTGATTTATATTAGGATAACTTTGCGTGACTGTAAAGACAAAACGGAAGTGGGGAGGAGGCTTCACATCCGGTTTATATTCTAATCATGATCAGAGCTTCCGAGTCCCAGACTGTATGACCGGAAACATTTGAAAGTTGTGGGAGGCAACAGTCTGGCCACGCGAGACTAGTTTAAATGAACATAATCACAGCTGTACATGCGTAACGGCCAGGACTCGAACCCCCGGGTCTCCTGTGTCAAAAGCCAACATTTTATCCGGTAGCCTAAAGGGAAATTACCCCTTTAGATGGGAGAGATATTAGGCTTTTGTTCATCAGGCAGAGAGAGGCTCTACAATGGCAGTGGCTCAGGGGTAGAGCGGCCGGATGGTCACCGTGAGGTTCCTAGTTCGATCCCGGCCTTCCCCAGAAGAGTTAGTGTGGAAGTGTCCTTGAGCAAGACACTGAACCCCTGATTGCTCCCGATGAGCAGGTTGGTGCATTGCATGGTTTCCTCTGCCATCGGTGTATGAATGTGTGTGTGAATGGATGATTGAATGGATATATGAATGGGTGAATGTAATGCACAGTCTATGTAAAGCGCTTTTGGATAAAAGCGCTATATAAATGCATTTACCATCTTACAAGAGCCACCACTGCTATATTTGTGTGGAGGTATTATTAAGGAGCTAGGTCTTATAGCAGTCCAGTGTCCCTCCCGACAGCCCCGAGGACCCACAGGGGTCTGTCTTAATGGACGGTAAAGATCACACCCTGGGACCAGTGTCACTCTTCTTGGTCCCCCCTTTGAAGCCCATCTCCATGGTAACGGCCACCAGAGCTGCTGGTACTATGGGGAGAGACAGACAGACAGACAGACAAAGAAAGGAACATTGTGATATTATTGAACATTGTGATATTCCCCCAGAGCGAGAGGGGGGGGGGGGGTGTGTGTGTGTGTGTGTGTGTATGTGTGTGTGTGTGTGTGTGTGTGTGCGTGCGCTTCATAAAGCCAGGTTAAAGTGCACATTGACCTGCAAACCTCCAGGGCGTCGGACAGAGTGAGTCGTCTCTGTTGGATGGAAACCTTGTATGTCCAAGAAGCGTAACTTTTTTCAGGAATTGTAAACGACAGATTTTCAGAAATAGTCAAAATGGCAGATCTACAAGCTCACAACGCGTCGCATCACTGCCTTTGCTTGACACTCTCGTAAGACGAAGTAGGGCATTAAGTGATGAAAGAAACATTAAAGTTGTAACATGGAGATATTAGGTTTCTTCCACGACAGTATGAGCTAAGAGCTGAGCTTCATGTGTTGTACACAGCTGTGTTGGAGCACTGGAACAAGTACTCAGATTTATTTATTTATTTTTAAGTAGTAATACCACAATGTTACAAGTAAAAAGGCCTGTGTTCAAAATCTGACTTGAGTAAAAGTGCAAAAGTATTGGCACCAAAATATACTTACTGTACCAAAGTAAAAGTACTTGAATTTTTCCAAATTTGTTTTTTAAAAAAAGTGTTGCTTGATCTACAAGCTCTGAGCTATATTCGAAAGTATAGAATAGGACTTGAGTGGTTAATGTATCTTTTGTAATAATAATCTTAAATGTTAACTACTAAAGCTTTCAAAGAAATTGTACTGGAGTAAAAAGTACAATATTTGTCTCTGAGATGTAGTGGAATAAAGTATAACATTGATACTTCTAGTTGTTTTTTTAATCATTTAATGATCAAAAAATGTTGACACGCAAGTAAAGTAAAAGTAGCCTACCTCAAAATTGTACTTAAGTACAGTAAATGTACTTGGTTACTTTACACCACTGAGTACAGTAAATGTACTTGGATTACTAGCACTGCCTGTGCGTAGCAGCAGTGAGGTGACACTGCGTCCTTTCAGGTCATTTTTGCAAACTAATGTGAAGGATTGTGAGGATGTCAGATGAGCTATGGTTGTGGGAAAGGGAACATTAGCATGCATATTTAGTTCTGAAACCACGGACAGGTCATCATGACTTTAGACTGTACCACTTTTAGATTTATTTCCGTTTGTTTCAGTGGGAGTTTTGTCCCCTAAGCCATTGCTGCACTATAAACAAACAGCCTCCCTGATATGATGGTTCTGTTTATACTGGGGTGTTCATGTATTGTCTTGGTGTTGTGTTGTGTGCTACAGTATGTTGTTTTGTGCTGTTTTGTGTCCCTGAGGGGACAATAAACAGTGGTGGAAAGTAACTAAGTACATTTACAAGTTTACAAGTACTGCACTTAAGTACATGTTTGAGGTATTTCTACTTTACTTGAGTGTTTCCAATTTCCAACACTTTTACTTCTACTCCACTACATCTCAGAGGCAAATATTGCACTTTTACTCCACTACAATTATTTGAAAACTTTAGTTACTAGCTACTTATAGATTTGTATTATTATTACAAAACATACATTAACCACTTCAGCCCTATATACATTTCGGCCATTTGAAAATAGCAAATCTACAAGCTCACAATGCGTTGCGATGCAATGCAACACATTGTGAGCTTGTAGATCGGCTATTTTCAAAAGATTGTTATATATTTGAAAACTTGAAATGGGACATTCTGTGTAATGAGTACTTTATACTTTTGGTACTTTAGTACATTTTGATACCAATACTTTTGTACTTCCGGACTTTTACTTCTAAGTATGTCTACATGACAAAATTGATACTTTTACTTAAGTAAAACATTTGAATACCTTTTCCACCACTGGATGCTGATCATGTTGGGGTTCAAGTGGTCGTACCAGAAACACAGATGAAGATGTCATGTATACACGAATCCACGGAGCGCTGCCCTGTGCGCAGCCATTGCTGCGGTGTCAACGCTCCACGGACGTGACACCGCAGCAATGGCCGCCTACAGGCAGCGTGTCTGTGGATTTGTGTATATGTGTCTGGGTTAATTTAGCTGCGATGCCAATCAAGCAAAGCTATGTGGGAAACAGAAGCCACCTGGGGCTGCAGTCATGCACAGATTGTCTAAAGTCAGTTTAAATGAACGTAATCACAGCTGTACATGTGTAACGCCCGGGAATCGAACCCTGGTCTAGATACTTTGACTCCTGCTGAAGTGAAGCTCTCCGCCATGTTCAGCTCCAGTATCTCCTTCCAGGTGGCATTATTGTGAAGTTATGACTGAGGGTATATAATCAGTGTCATTTGCTGTTGCGATTGCTATAGGCGTCTGTTGGATCTTGGTCCTTGATGTCTGAGGGTGTGGGAGAAAGGCAACAAAGCGGTACGGGACAGGGCGTCCACAGTTCGTTCGAGTGTAGCATCGTATAGCACATTGGTTCTCAAAGTGGGGTCCGGGGACCCCCAGAGGTCCTTGGCAGGGTACCAGGGGGACCCCCGCTAAGTACGTTAATATAGCGCCACAATCATTTTAACCATTTTAAGCATTATTACCTTGGCTATTAAAAAATAGCAGATATACAAGCTCATATAGCGCGGCACTGAGTGTTGCGCTATGAGCTTGCAGATCTCGAAAATAAATACGTTTGAGAGCCACTGATATTATAGCAACATAAGTTAAAAATAATAATAAAACAAATGTAGGATTTAGAAAATATTTGTAGAATCAGGGTCTTTTAAAAAATATATATTTAAAGGTTTCCATGATTTATTTTTCTCAAAAATAGCAGATCTACAAGCTCATGAACTTGTATATCTACTATTTTTGAATAGCCAAAGAAATCAAAAAAATTACACAGATGCGTTTCCCGGATCGAATGGGTTTTATAAAGGGCTCTCAGCCTGCAGAGCCATACTTTGTTTTTTCCAGCCTCCCTCCTGACCGGGGCAGTTCAGTCCAGTTCAGTTTGCAAACGCTATACGCACAGCCTCCAACTGAATGAACATAACACAGTTTACTGCGCTTCACAGATTGAATCATGTTGTTGCTGTTTTGCTGCGGACAAACATTGACACTGTGTGACTTCCACGCGTTTTATTGCTTTGTGGCTAGCGGGACCTGGGCTCTTCTAAAATAATTTCATTTGGGGGGTGAAGTCAAACATTCATCTGTGAGAGCAAAAAACAGCTCCGGGACTGTTGGATATACATTACTTATCCAGCGGCCATCGCATTTTTTTTCTCCCCTATTTCTAACCCATTCAATCCGGAATGCGTCTGTCATTTAAAAAAAATAAAATTGGCTATTAAAAAATAGCAGATATACAAGCTCATAGCGCGGCACCGAGTGCCGCGCTACGAGCTTGTAGATCTGCTATTTTTTTTTAAATCGTGAAAATGTGTGCACATATTTGAATATATCCATTTTAACTAAAATCTTTGCTTCTGGTGGTCCCTGGAACCAAATATTTTGAGATGGGGAGGGGTGGGGGACCCCCAACATTTGCGTGAAAAGTTTTGAGAATCACTGATATATAGCCAAACAAAATAAAATAACTGTTAGGATTTAGAAGACGTTTGTAGAATCCCCCAGAAGCAAAGATTTGAGTTAAAAATGTAGTTAAAAAAAGTTAGAGAGTTAGTAAAGAGTTACAAAAATATATTCAAAGATTTGCACAAAAAAAATCGGATCTACAAGCTCGTAGCGCAGCACTCAGTGCTGTGCTATGAGCTCTTATATCTGCTATTTTTTAATAGCCCAAAGTATAAAATGATAGTTATAGCAAAAAATCGAGAATGACACAGCGTGCGTTCCCGGATTGAATGGGATAAAGCAGCATCACATTTGCTATTCGTTTCAGCTTTTGCCCCCCGACTCTGAAAGCACTTTACACCAAAAAAAATGTTTAAGCGTGCAGCTAGGCAGGCCGAGTCCACTGGAGCAGAACAGAACAGGGAGAGAGAGAGAGAGAGAGAGGCCACTGGGGTGGAGCCACCCGCTGCTGTGGAACCAATGGGGGAGGAGGAGAGGCCACGCACACGCGCGCGCACACGCACGCACAAGCGCACGCACAAGCGCACGCACACACTCTGCTGCTGCTGGTGCTTTTTATACCGGCCTCACACAGACGTAACATCGGTGTCACTTTCACATCGATTTCTTAAAGGAGAGAAACATCATTATTTCAGCTCTGGGAGTAGTTAAGGTTACGGGGCTGAGCCAAGGCAAGCAATTATCATGATTTTGGGAGGTCACTACATATATAAATATGTGTAAGATAGATAGGGGTAGATACAGTAGGTAGTTAGGTTAGGTAGGTAGATAGGTAGTAATAGGTAGGCAGGTGACTCGGTAGGTAGGTAGGTAGGTATACTGTAGACCATTGGTTATCAAAATGGGGTCCAGGGACCCCCAGGGGTCCTTGGGAGGGGGGGTTCCAGGGGGTCCCTAGCAAAAGTAGTTAACATACTGTAGCGTTTAACCACTTTAACCATGTACCCCTGGCACAAAAAAAATTCAGATGGGTCTGTGGGCAAATACACATTAATTAGGGGGTCCTTGACACAAAAAATGTTTGAGAACCACTGCTGTAGACAGACAGACAGACAGACAATTATGTATTTGGTGTTTGTCAGACCGAATCATTAAAAATATCTCTATTTTCTAGTATTTTCACTATGAAGACCACTTAGGGACAATTATCAAGTGAAAGTCCCACTGAAACGCTTGAGAGAAAAGGCAGATAATCATCTCGGGTCAAACCCAAAAACAACACAACAGAAGTAAAAAGGGAACAAAATGTTTAATGTGTCTTCAGATAAGTGTAGTGACTCTCATCACCATGCATCACAGTGGATCTAATAAGGACAGCCCTGAGAGCAGAGACTGATGTTAATAAGCAAGCAACGTTGTGCGATGCTGTTTTGTTTTGTTAGTTGTTGTCGCCACCATATGCCTCCATGCTTGAGTTGATGAAGGTGATGAATTGCGTCCATCAGCTCCATTGATCATGGGATATAACCTTAATGGCGTCCTCTGCTCGGGGGAGGGTTTTGGCAGTAAAGTACATACAGTCATTGCCTATTGACTTTGTCGTTTTTTTTCTGGCATCTCATGCGTGTCACGCAGGACATGTGTTATTTCCACTTATTTCCACTCTGTGCCACTAGGGGCAGCAGCGGTCTACTGCCTGTCTGTCCGTCCACACTGCCTAGAGCTGCCTACAGTTACTGTATCCTCTCATAGGCCTACTTTACTTAACACTTTTGTATTATGTTTTGACACTTGCTTTGGAAAATGTAAACGTATTTTTTCTCATGCCATAGCTCATTTGAATTGACAAATTGTTTGTTTGTTTGTTTATTTCTGTGGTGGTGTTTCAGTGGCACTGATGAATAAAATAATTAAGCATTTTGAAATAGCCTAATGTTGCTATATTAAATAATTAAAATATATATTTAACTCTTAACTTCCTAGAAAGACAGAGAGATATCATGTCTGTTGCATACAGTACACATGTGACATTTATTACCTCGCGCTCCTGCATTAATAAATAAATAAAATAAAGTAACGGGCGTCAACGCTCCTCTTCACAGCATGGGATTCGAACGCGGGCCCTAAAATCAGTAATCGTCAGCTTCCACCACTACACTGTCTGCGCATTTTCAAAATAGTAGAAACAAGTAAGATAAATACTACACAGCAAATGATGCAAGAAAAAAAAAAAAGCCAATCTACAAGTAGGTCTACACGACGTGTATAGTAGTATATAATAGTATATTATATTAATTATAATTATAATTATAATCACACACACACGCCAGGCAATGTGAGCTTGTAGATCTGCTATTTTTTTATGACTCCCAGGTCAGGACTCAGATCTCATCTGTCTGTCTGTCTGTCTGTCTGTCTGTCTGTCTGTCTGTCTGTCTGTCTGTCTGTCTGTCTGTCTGTCTGTCTGTCTGTCTGTCTGTCTGTCTGTCTGTTTGAAACAAAAAAAAAGTGACTCCAAAGCGCCACCTCGTGGTAGTATTTGGAACTACATTTACTGCACGAGTGAGTGAGGCAAATGAGGAGTGTGATGTCAACATGACAAACGACAAAGTCAATAGGCACCGACTGTACTAGCGTCAAAACGTAAGGGGACTTACCTCACCGCCAAACAATAATCAATCAAGCACAATTACACCTCCTCTGGGGGACGGCGGTAACTGCAGAGGCAGTCACACTACGCTGCTTATGGGAAGTGTCTCCCATGAATTAACCCTTTCAGACCGGGAACGCATCTGTGCAACCACTTTATCCATGTTTTATACTTTGGCTATTCAATTTTTTTTTTTGTTACAAATCTTTGAATATATATATTTGTTTTTAAAGCGAACATTTTTAACTCCGATCTTTGCTTCATGGGGGTCCATGGAACTAAATATTTTGAGATGGGGGTCCGCGGCCAAATATATCATTGAGGGGGTCCTTGACATGAAAATATTTGAGCACCACTGATATAGAAACATATATGTTTTTTCCAAAAACTAATTTAGAAGACATTTGTAGAATCCTCCAGAAGCAAAGATTTGAGTTAGAAATGTTTGCTTAAAAAAAAATTAAAAAAAAATGGGCTTGTATATCTGCTATTTTTGAATAGCCAAAGAAATCTAAAAATGACACAGATGCTTTCCCGGTCTAAATGAATTAATGATGTGTTTGTTGGGAGTTCGCAGGTTTATGCTGCCGCTACATCACATGGAGGCTTGATATTGTCTCTTCTGGGCAGAAACCTTGTATCTCCAATCTCCGTATTTCATCTTTTTTATGTTTGTTCATAAGGTAATGCCCCTAATTTACGTGTCCACTTAAACACTTAAGCCCTATTTAAAGGAGAGATCCGCCCATTTTAAGTGTTATCTTTGATGTGTCGCTAATCACTCACCATCATTGAAAGGGACGTTGAGTTATTTCAGAGAGTCCCGTGTCGTCTAGTTCTGCACGAACGATAACTCATGCGCGACTTTCAGTGCATGTTTGAGTATCATGAGAGTCCACAATGAGCAGTAGTAGAGAAAATACTAACTTTGCATCGGTTATAATAGACGATTTTCACTCTTACACGGGCTCCCATTATGCCAACGGAGGGGGTCGAAAAAATTACGACACAGGACTCTCTGAAATAACTCAACGTCCCTTTCAATGATGGTGAGTGATAAGCGACACATCAAAGATAACACTTAAAATGTCCGGATCTCTCCTTTAATAGCCGATCTACAAGCTCATAACATCGCGATGCGGTGCGTTTGTGAACTTGTAGCATCTATTTTGATAGATTGGACAATGGACATGCAAGGTGTCTGCCCTACAGCAATGAAATTATCAAATATTACTAACTTTTTCATGTCAAGGACCCCCAAAATGACACGTATTTGGCCGCGGACCATCATCTTAAAATATTTTTGTTCCAGGGACCCCCCAGAAGCAAAGATTTGAGTTACAAATGTTTATGCTTTAAAACATATATATTCAAAGATTTGCAAAAATGTTCACGATTTCTCAAAAATAGCAGATCTACAAGCTCACAGCGCGGCACAGAC
Organism: Gymnoscopelus braueri; assembly: GCF_963280865.1. NCBI lineage: Eukaryota > Metazoa > Chordata > Actinopteri > Myctophiformes > Myctophidae > Gymnoscopelus > Gymnoscopelus braueri. The sequence continues at coordinate 4,476,290 of NC_137610.1, forward strand.
TGAGCTTGTAGATCTGCTATTTTTGAATAGACAAAGTATAAAAGGTTAAAGTGGTTAAAATGATTGTGATGCTATATTAACACATTTTGCTGGGGACCCCCTGGGGGTCCACAGACCCCACTTTGAGAATCAATGGTGTAAAGGACTACAGTACATTGTGAATGTCCTTGCCCACAATATCATTTTTCCGTAACCCGAGTGCATCAATGTCAATTTACACCTTTATCTATTTATTTGACAATCAATTGGCCATGCTCTGTAAAGGTGAAAGTGCTCTCCAGTGGTTCGTATAGATTCTGCATAAAAATGAAAATCTACGGTATATTCATTTGATCAGTTGACCTATATAATATCTATATTAAATAATTAATTGGCCACAGTCAGAATGCTCTCCAGTGGACAGTATGGATTCTGCATAATATCATTATGGTATCTGACTGTATTAAGTCATATTCAGGGTATTATACTCTATGAGAAGAGTGTTGGAAAGTAACTAAGTACATTACTCAAGTACTGTACCTTAGTACAATTTTGAGGTATTTGTATTTTATTTTATTTCCAATTTACAATACTTTTACTTCAAGAAAGTGAAAGTGACCATGTGACCGTGGTCCTGTCTATATATGGGCGTATCGCGATTGTTTTAATGGCTATTCTGAGTTAAAGTGACGTGGCCGTGTAGCCAAATTTGATATCGAATAGGATCAGATACAGTAGGACTTTGACTTGATTTGAGTAAAGTATTCAGTCAATCAATCAAAGATGTGATCATATTTATTTTGAACTAAACACAAATTATTATTATTGTATTATGTTCAAAAAGGAGTAGGAAGAAGTATAAACGTATTTACTTGTAGTACCACTTCATAGCGGACTTAGAAGTTAAACCATTTTCTCCCTCTTCATTAATTTATATGGTAATTGATTTTGTTGTTGTTGTTGTAGCTCTAATATTAATGCTTGGTTTATAGTGATATCCCCAACTGATGGTAAATTGATGGATGAATGACTAAATAGATCGCAGAAGCCACTGGAAATTACCCCACGTTTCAATTTCCACATGCTAATTTCTGTGACTTTTTTCAGGGAGTTGGAGAGAAAATGACAGCTTAACCCATTAAGGTCGGGAAAGCATCTGTGTGTCATTTTTAGATTTATTTGGCTATTAATAAATAGCAGATCTACAAGCTCGTAGCGCGGCACTATGAGCTTGTAGATCTGCTATTTATTTATATATTTTTAACATTTTCGCATCTTAAAATATGTTGTTCCAGGGACCCCCAGAAGCAAAGATTTGAGTTAAAAATGTATTTATGTGTTTTATAAAAATAGCAGATCTACAAGCATATCTGCCAAAGAAATCTTATGACACAGATGCGTTCCCGGTCTTAAAGGCTTAATGCCACATTGCAGAGATTGGTTTGATTAATTCATTATAATGTGATCGCATAATCCAGGAGGGATTGGCCATGCTGTGGTTGCTTGTTATTGAAACGCACTCCAATATGATCCTCCTGCTGCTTTCACTGCCAACACAACTGTTACTCAGCCATCACTCATTCCATTCATCTGTGAAGCCACTGTATCTTCCCTGACCCCTGTCGTCAGGGGGGAGGGGCTTGTTTCTGACTGCACAGTGTCAATAACAATAACAATCTGTCATGGTGAGAGAACACCACCACAGACAGACACCCAGCCTGACTGAAGCCTTTTTATACACGCTTAATCTCTCAAGAACAGATTCCGAGCTGCGCTACTGCATCTGTCGGGAGGGCCTTTCAGAACGTGTGAACGTTGGCCTAAAAGTGGGCGGGCCTTAGATCAGGAAGCAAGCCGCACTTTATACCCAATCAAATGTAGTGGGCAGGATTTATATCTGTGCATTGCGTTGCTTACTAATGTGTTCCCACTGGAAACTTGCCGATCTATCAAATACTTCAAACAAATGCGCTGAAGAGGTTCAATATTGTTCAATAATTGAGCAACTCTCGTAAGTACGCAAGCAAAAAGCTTGTTGTCTATAACATGTTCTGTGGGAGAAATGTTGTTAGTGTTCCGTGGGAGAAATGTTGTACGCTAAACATACACCGGTGACTGAAAATAGTCGATCTACAAGCTCACAGCACGGCGCACTGCAACGTGCTGTGAGCTTGTAGATCGGGTATTTTCAGCGTGCGACACTGTCGTATGACAGACTATAAATGAAAGGGTATATGTAAGTTATAATTGTTCTTAAAATATGTGTTAAAGTGGCATTATGTGACTTTCCTGTTCTACCCCGGATTTGAACCCGGGTCTCTTTTTTTGCCACTGAGCTAATTGAGCCTGCCTGCCTGCTTGCTCTGGGGAGAAATTGAATTTTTGACCTTCAGGTCAAAAATTCATGTCAAACCAGAAACGTGATGTTGTGTCAAAGGTCGTTTCCCACCTAGAAGCATGCAGGATCTAAATGTCTCAATAGAGACCAAATACACCACCCCAATTGTATACGTTATATTGTATTAACATACTCTACCATACAGATTGGACAAAATCACATTTTATTCAAACACAAAAATGACACTATAGAGCTTTAACTAATCATTGCTGAAGTGTTCATTATAGTAACAGGGGTCTCCTCTCCTCTTCTCTTAGTGAAATACCTGAAAATACATTTTCAGGTCGGCATACCAGTTTCATCCAGTCACACTCGTACAGGAATACAGGATTAACAAGTGAAATTGGAAGTGATGAAATGGCCCTGGGTTCTCTCTCCTGATTGGATCAAATTGGTGTCCCGACCTGAAAATGTATGTTCTGTTTATTAAAGAGACGGGAGACACGGAATATAAAGCAACTTTTTAATAAAATCCTTTTTTTTTTAAACAAAACAATATCATTTACATCCCCTTTAAGCATGAGGCACAGTCGCAGGTGGATTAGGAGTCAGTGGGACACAACGCACATGAGAGCTAATGAAGACGGGAAGTTTGAAAAACTTCAAAGGTTAAAAAACAAACACAAAAACGTAGAAGAAAAGATTAATCTAAAGCCTAATAGGATTTCCAGGGGCTAGGGGGAGAAAATTATTTAAAGAGCCCATTTTAGTATTTCTTTTCCGTACAATTCTGACAGCTCGGGAAATACGGAACGGGGGGTTCGTTTCAAACGCGTTGGTTTCCTGCAGGGCGCGCGAGACTCAATTCCACTCGGCATGATATTATGTAAATGCCTTCCGTAATCCATGACAGCTTATCCCTGCCAATGAGGTCAGCGACTCGCTCGCCTTGGGAAGGAGCTGTCATGTGCCGGGGCATCCCAGCAGCCCTGTGCGTCTGTAACGTCTTCAAACCGCGCTATTGGCATTTCCATTTGGCCGTTACAGGAACTTCCCCGTCCCCGGCGAGGAGAGCTTCATTACATAATTAACCCTTTAAGACCGGGAACGCATCTGTGTGTCGTTTCAAGATTTCTGTGGCTATTCAAAAATAGCAGATTTACAAGCTCATAGCGTGGCACTCGGTGCCGTGCTATGAACTTGTAGATCTGCTATTTATTTTTTTTATCGTGAAAATTCATGCGAATATAATTTTTTTATTATAGCAACATACGTTTTTTCAAAAAAACTGTTAGGATTTAGAAGACATCTGTAGAATCCCCCAGAAGCAAATATTTGAGTTAAAAATATATATATTCAAAGACACAATTTCCATCTACAAGCTCATAGCGCGGCAGTCGGTATGAACGCTAGATGCGTTCCCGATTTGAGTGGGTTAATATGGGAGGAGATTTGCCCTTACCCCCAGGAACCTCTCGGGTGAATGAATGAATGAATGGTGAGAGAGAGAGAGGGAGAGAGAGAGGCCCCTGGAGTCTCATAGTTCTGGTCCAGGTGGTGCAAATTGATTGTGAACTTTGTTGATTAGAAGCGGCTCAGTGGAGTGGAGCCTTCGGGAGCGTCCTGGAGAAAGCCGATTTCCATCAGGGTTAATGAGCGCTGGGCTGAGTCCGCTGCGGCCCCAGGGACCTACTGTACACTACGTATACTATAGGTCCTTCCTATATAGTATAGGAAAACGCTGTCATGGCTTTGTTCATCACAGCTAGAACGTGTTGAGAGGGCAGGGATGTGTCAGACAACACTTTATTCTCACGGCGCTGTTTGAAAGCGTTATGACGAGCTCTACTTAAACCAGTGATTTTCCTCATGTGGGCCATGATCCAACAGAACACGATGGGCCACTCATTCATAGCCCTGGAGGACCATACAGTATATAGCGCGTTCCGTTGATTGAAGCCGGTAACACATAGTCCATGTATTGATCATTACAATAAAACATGCTCTGAAAATGTGGTCGGATGGGTGATCCAAAAAAAGGTTGGGAACAGCTAAGCCCATATCCTTGTAGATCTTCTGTTTGGGGATGCTAGCACAGTAAAAAAATACAAACAGTGCTATATAGCACCAAAAGTGGTTCTTTGGCTCGTAATCATAGGGGAACCGTTTTTGGTGCTACTGTATGTAGTGCTAATCTTTAAAGGTACTATATATCACCTGTCAAATGGTGCCATATAGCACCTGTTGTTAAAGGTGCTATATAGCACCACAACAATCCCAAAGAACCACTGAAAAGCCGCCAAAGCATCATTTTGTTCTGAGTGTGTGTGTGTAGGGTTCAAGGGGTTCAGTATCTTTTCAGGGACATTTGGACACATACTGGGCACACTGGGTAGCCAACCGGTGGCCTAATAATTACCGATGCGGGTTTATAGACAAGCCAACACCACCTCGGGACTCCTGGATCGCTGCCCTCAACTCCCGCCTGTTTAGCATCAGGGTGGTGGAAAAAGTACTCTAAATTTGTACTTAAGTGAAAGTATCACTACTGCAATATAGAAATACTCTGTTACAAGCAAAAGTCCGGAATTCGAAATGTACTTGAGGAAAAGTACAAAAGTGTTGGCATCAAAATATACTTAAAGTACCAAAAGTAAGTACTGTGGTGTGCCATCTAAGTTAAATGTATGATTCTGTGGGTTTTATGATATATCTGTGTATCTTAACTTGCTTTAGGTTTAGGGGCTCAATATTTAAATGTTTGTTCAGTGGATTGTATGTTTCTGTGGATTGTACGTTAACTATATTAACTTATGCCCTTACAGGCTTCATGTTATGCGATAACTCTGTATCTTATGCTCTGCTTCTGAGGGGTTTGTGAGCTCAGATATCCTGTGTCATGCTTGCACAGATAATCTGTAGTATCACAGGAGCAGCCAAACTGAATGCAATATCATTGCAATAAAGCAGTGGTTTTCAACCCTTTCCATATCAAGGTCCATTATGTAATCGGCATTTGAGCCATGGAACCACCGCTTGATGAGATTTAGCCTCTCAGACCACAAGACTATTTTGTTGTTGTTGGATATGATTTTGTCCACAATTCCATGCTGTGTTGATGTGGGAGAGATAGGAGAGATAACGGACACACATTGATCAAAATAACAATTATTTAATTAAGTGATGCTGATGTTTAACAGTAATGTAACTCTTGAGAGCGTAAAAAGGAAACCGGGTCCATTTGGTTTCCAACTCTCCATCAATTTAGCTGGGGACCACCTGGAACCCCCTCAAAGACCACTGGTGGTCCCCGGACCACTGGTTGAGAACCAATGCAGTAAATGATTATTCCTGACTAACTGAAATAGTGTGGGTTAATTTTCCAGCCCTTTGCGGAAGCAGGGTGTGAACCACAGGAAGAGCCTTTGAGTTAAAAACAGCTTCAGGACGTATTGCATTTTGTTTCTACTTGATGTACCCTCTGAGGAAGGAAGAGCCACGCTGCAGTGTTGCTCGATTAAACTCTCGTCTCTTAATACATTAAGACCGTGTGGTATAAAGGCATATTATGTGTTATCCATTGTGTTGAGTGAGAAGAAGGCTGGCCCAAAAACGCCTTTTTTCTAACATGTCAGCCGTCTGTGTATAAAAGATGATGTCTCTGTTAATCAAGTTGCTCTGTAATATGGCCACTCGCAGAAGCCACGTTCAAATGAATAAACTAAATTCTATGAACACCCACTTTTTTAGCCGGTTTCTACTTTAATCTCTCAACTCAGAGGACAGGTATTAAACTCTCGACATTTCTATGGCTATAGTTATGCTTCAATATACCACAACCGGGAACGCATCTGTGTCATTTTTATATTTCTTTGGGCTATTCAAAAATAGCAGATCTACAAGCTCATAGCGCGGCACCGAGTGCCGCGCTATGAGCTTGTAGATCTGCTATTTTCGTGAAAAAAGTGGAAATTTATATTGTTTTTGCTTATGGGGGTTCTACAAATGTCTTCTAAATCCTAACAGTTTTTTGAAAGAAACTTATGTTGTTATAATCAGTGGTTCTCAAACTTTTTCATGTGAAGGACCCCCAAAATGATATGTATTTGGGCGCGGACCCCCATCTCAAAATATGTTGTTCCAGGGACCCCCAGAAGCAAAAATTGGGTAAAAAAAAAGTTTTGTATATATATATATATATATATATATTTTTTTTTTCAAAGATTTGCAAAAAAATGCATGATTTAAAAAAAATAAGCAGATCTTCGAGCTCATAGCGCGGCACTCGGTGCCGCACTATGAGCTTGTAGATCTGCTATTTTTGAATAGCCAAAGAAATCTTGAAAATGACACAGATGCGTTCCCGGTCTTAGTGGGTTAACACAAAAAGATTAGACTATCTGCTAATTGAGTACTACTTCTCTGCTGAATGTCTGCAACTCGGAACACAATGGATGGCATTGTAAAGGGATTGTTTTTTTATAGGGCTTTGATGTGAAAAGCAGGTTGATGCTAGTAGAATGCAAAGTTTAAACAGCAAATAATATCCAAGCTATTGTAGTTCACCGTGAGATATATAGTGTAGCCTTCTGCACTGACCTGTGCTCATAAATCAATGGACCTGTACGAACCCACCGCCGGTGTGTTCAGTACCGCGCCTTCCAGCCATTTTATGCACACAGTGCGCGCGAGTGTGTGTGTGTGTGTGTGTGTGTGTGAGAGAAAGGGAGAGCAACAGCAGAGGTCCCATGTTTCATGCAGTCAGGGCTGACAGCCTGCCAAGCTCCACAACGTGATAAATAGGAGTCCATTCAACGCTGATTAGCCAGGTCGTTGTTCCTGTGATGTACTGCCCCCGTCTGCCCCGGTATTACTGCCACACAGTGGGCCCAGCTGACAGGCCGACCTGTCCCGACAGCACCGCTACCTTATCCCATGTACTGCAGGCCAGCGGCCACCTTGTCACCACGAGAGGCTTTTTGTTGTCTCAGCAGATTTCCACCTTTTTATTCCTTTCTTTGCACCGTGTGTCTGCTTGCTGTGGTGAACTCTTCAATGCAAGGACAATGAAACAACAGAAAGGTGAAGACTGAGCCATGCAAGCGAGCGAGCGTGACATGGTGAGCTATTGATTTACTGTAGTAGCAGTGGTTTTCAACCCTTTTCATGTCGAGGTTCATTATTTATTCGGCATTTGAGCCGCGGAACCACCGTTATGATGAGATTTAGACTCTCAGACCCAAGACCCAAGAATATTTTGTTATCGTTGGATACGATTTTGTCCACATGTTCCATCCATGGTAAATGGTGCATTTATATAGCGCTTTCATCCAAAGCGCTACATAAATGCACCATATAGATGCACCATAACTCCATGCTGTATTGATGTTGTTGGTACCATAGGAGATATAATAACAGGCAAACGTTGATCAAAATAACAATTATTGAATTAATTAATGCAGATGTTTAACGATAGTTTAACTCTTGAGAGTGTAACATGAAACCAAATGGACCCTTACGGGTCCATTTGGTTTCATGTTACACTCTCAAGAGTTAAAGCTCTATCTAAGGACCACTGGTGGTCAAGGACCACTGGTGGTCCCCGGACCACTGGTTGAGAACCAGAACCGGATTTAGAGCAGTGGTCTATTTGGTTCCATTTGTACAGAGATTGTTTAAAACCCCCTCAAGGAATGCTGAGGGTCCCTAGGACCCTACTTTGACAGCCACTGGATTAGAGACACCGGGCCCCATTCTGTGGCAAAAAATTCCCCGTTAAATCGGGATAATGGACCTGCGCCGCCCCAATAGGTTATTCTAGCACCTGCTCTACCCGTCACCATTATGCCGACACCGTTATTTGCGCATGGAGGTGTGCCCGTGGGCGTGTTGTTGCTATATCCCCCACATTGCAATTCTACAGACACACATGGGTACGGCTTGGGGAGGGGGGATAGTGGATTCTAGAAGCACCCGCTGGTTTATAAAATCACCCGTCAAGTGCACACAGACACTACAATGGCTTTGTGCGTTGGACCATGAGCCGTGTTGCCAGCCTTGGAGAGAAATAAGCAACCGCAGTCCGCAGGTCTATGAAAACAAAAAGAAGCAACTATAAGGCCACATGAGCACTTCAAACTACTAACTAGAGCTTTCATATCCCCTAAATATTTCAGCCTGGCTCGACTAATAATTGACAAATTAGACCCAGCCCAGCCCGTCAGTCATTTTTCTAAAGAAGCCTTATTTCTCATTAAATCTTGGTAATTCGTTAAGAACAGTCTATATTTTATTTAAAAAACAGCTTGGAGCAAATAGGGCTATATAAATATATACACTTCCCCATAACCATTTTAAAAATGATTATGGTTATTCTATGAAATATATGTTTCATAGAATAACCGTAATCATTTTTGCAATGGAGAAATCACATGCAATGTTACCTTCTGGCCGCTGCCTGTGCTTTCATTTGAAGAAATAATCCAACATTTACTTTGAGGTGAAAAAGACATGAAGAAAGTTCTGAAGATCCATTATTTATGTCATGTTATGGTTTAAACTTTAAAGGGAGCTCTCTACTGCTGCGTCATGACAAGACAGTGATTGATTTGACCTAGGCTACTTTAGCGTTGCGCTGCCCTGTTGATTAATTATTTGGCATCAGCTGTGTAGGAATATATAACTATTTTAAATGGCTTTCATATACTCTTGGGGATCTGACTAATATGACAAGTTGCTTATTGTGAACACAATAGCCTACGCTACAAATTAATTAATATGTGAATTTATTTGGATGTAAAAAAAACTTAGACCCGGCTCAGCCGGTGCCGACGGGCCGGGTCGGGTCCCGTTGGGTTTGGGCTAAAATCTTAAGCACTTACATTTTTTATAAGATGATCGGATCATAGTGTGATTTTCATTTTGGCTGCTGTCTCATTAAACCCATGCTGCGGGACGTGCGGGTGAATATTATATTATAGCCTATATTATATATATTAGCCTATATTATTATTATATTCCCCGCGTAAACGCTACGTTCATGACCCCCCAAAATAACCATATTTGAACTGGGGACCCCCCCATTTTGTTTGACTCGGTTCCACAGATAAATATTGTGAAAATAGCAGATCTACAAGCTCGCCAGGCGTTGGGTGCTCCATTGTGGTCTCGACCCACAGGTTGAGAACCACTGCATTAAAAGCTCCAAGCAAGTTACATGTCTAGTATGTTGTTGACCACGTAATGTAATGTTTTTGGTTTAGTGATAGGCTACTCCGTGGCGCGCGCGCGCCTCATTGTATGCTGTCCAAAATAACAGATCTGTAAGCTGTCGACACGACATGACGCAGCGCCGTTGATAGCTTGTATGTCTGTTATTTTGGGTAGGCGACGCACATACGCATCGCAGCAATGTGTCTGGGTTTGAGAGGCTTTGATTGATGTAAACTTAAAGTTTAGCTCTGTTCGGGATTACTGAATAAAGGTGGATGATGAAAGATAACGGGGACAATATGGATGTAAGTTAACTTTAACTGCGTCACTTCAGAGGAAACTATGGAGCTACTACAGAGATGTTTACACACCCCTGGAATCCATTAGAACGGTGGAAATAGAACGATAACAGCCAACGTGAGTACATAGGCTATAGACCTTTCCTAAAACTGTCCAATTTATTATACCCATGTGCTACTGGTTGTCTGTGTACCACGTAGGAGCGTTGTCGCAACATGATGTAATTAATTATTTGGGAGCAGCCAGTGTGTACCAATAGTATAGATATTTTAAATGGCTTTCATATACTATTCCGGATCTGACTAATATGACAAGCTTATTGTGAACACAATAGGCTACAAATTAATATAAAAATGTATTTGGATAAAAAAAAAAAAAAGAAGGAAAACAAGCCCAATGTGGCTTATAATAATCAGACCAGGCAACAGTGCAGACAGGTAGATAGGCTAGAGCATATATTGGATCGGGGATGACGGCTAGCGCAGTCTTCTCTTAAAGGCAATGGCTTCTGGCACGGTGATTGGTTTTTATCATTGTAACGCCCAAACCACACCTATGCATAATGTAACGGGTAGCTCAGGTGTTTGGCGGGTGAGGGGGGTGCCATAGAATACCGAATTTTGCGGGGAAACGCCTCTTGCCTAGTCCGAAATCCCTAATTAGTGGTTTGTTCAAATTTCCCTTGGAATAGGGCCCACCATCCCATAAACCAGTGGTTCTCAACCCCAGGGGGGATTTTAAGGGGGGTCCCCAGATGATGAGCTTAATGTGCAACGTTGTTTTCTCACTCAGTAAACAAACCAACATACAGTTCAAATCCAAGTGTATACAGGGTATCTGCACATTTATAAAGTTACAATTTAGGGGTTTTTATTTAGGGGTTTAATTGTTTGTTTTTTAATTGCCAATGATCGAAGCTATACGATGGTTTACATTTCCTATTGTCTGGCATTGTGGTTGAGATGGTTTACGTTGTTGTTTACATTGTTCCCAGTAAAACGTCTACTGCTTATTATTTGTTTTTATTTTCAACCTCGCCTTCATTGGATCAACCTTAATGTTCCTATAACTGACGTGGATGCTCACTCAGCCACTTTGACCACAAACAAACATGTTTTGTGTTTACTTCTGGGAGGAAGACGCGTATAACCCTGACAATCCCCCCCAGTTTGTTTGTGAAGGACAAAGGTAACCAAGCGTTCCACTATAAGCCTCAGTTTGGCTTAATAGATAAATGGCCATGTTTATAGTAGTGGAGGAGCTAGTCTGTCCATTTAAACTGATATAACAAAACACGATGGGACACTCTGAGCCCTGGAGGACTGAAAGCAATCTCTCGCTCTCTCTCTCTCTCTCTCTCTCTCTCTTTCTCTCTCGGCCAACCAAACGATCTCGCCACTTGCACGTAAGGCAACCCACAGAGTCCCCTGTAGCATTGTTTCTTTCTTTCCATGACAGTTATTGTGTACACATACCGTAAGCGTAATTGCACACACAGGCACACACACGGGGCCTTTGCTTTTTCCAACATGGCTGAACTTTCAAAGTCTTTTCCTCACAGCAGGGAAGACAAACCCACAAAAGTCGTGACTGGTACTTGAACTCCGCCAGAAGGGGGAGGGGGGGTGGCACCCCGCTGTGTGGCACGGGTAAACACGCCATTCAGGTTTGTTGCATCGCGTTGCTCTTCAAACAGCGGCAGATGCAACCTGTCACGGTGGAAACAGCGAGGGAGAGACAAGCAGCGATAACCCTAGGAGATTGATACCCAAACAGACAGTATGCTACATCTCTACATGTGTTGTGGGGAATTTGACGAGATAAGAATGGATGTCTTCCCCCGTCGATTTTCTTTCCCCAAGCGAAACATATTGTGGCTCATGTCGGGCGGAAACCTTGGATGTCCAAAACGGGGGAGAAAAAGGAAGCTGTGTTCCCAAATGGATCCAATGTAGTTTTTATTTAGTCACAACATTATTACATCGCGACACGTGGACTTGTAGATCGGCAAATTTTTGTGTGACACTGTAGTAATGGCGAAATGGGGCATTAACCCATTCAATCCGGGAACGCATCTGTGTCACTTTGTAGATTTCTTTGGGCTATTCAAAAATAGCAGATCTACAAGCTCATAGTGCGGCACCGAGTGCCACACTATGAGCTTGTAGATCTGCTATTTGTTTTGTTTTAATCGTGGAAAATCGTGTCTTTGATGTATATTTTTAAAGCGAACATTTGTAACTCAAATCTTTGCTTCTGGGGATTCTACAAATGTCTTCTAAATCCTAACTAATCTTGCTATAATATCAGTGGTTCTCAAAAATTATACGTATTTGGCCGTGGACCCCCATCTCAAAATATGTTGTTCCAGGGACCCCCAGAAGTTGAAACAGAGTTAAAAATGTTAGCTTTCAAAAATATATCTATTCAAAGATTTGCACACATTTTCACGATTTTTCAAAAATAGCAGATCTACAAGCTCCTAGTGCGGCACTCAGTGCCGCACTATGAGCTTGTATGTCTGCTATTTTTGAATGGCCAAAGAAATAACGAAATAAGGAGATGAAACATGGAGATACGAGGTTTCTGCCCGACAGCCACGATGTGCTTATATTCTCATGGTGGAGGCAGAGACGAGTGATAAGCTGACGGATTGATACGACTCTTCACACACGTCTCTGTGTTGTGGGGCATTTGACGAGATAAGACTGGATGCTTCCCTGTCCATTTTTTTCCTTTTCCCAAGCCAAACCTAATCATCGCTGTCGGGGTGGAAAAACCGTGTCCAAAATGTATGCTTATTCGTTTTTTACATAATAAGTGAAAATAGACGATCTACAATCTTGCATCGCTACGTGTTGTGAGCTTACAGATTTTCACTACTTTTGTGCGACTCTCTTGTGTCGCACAGTTGCAATACTACTGTATGTCAGTGGTTCTCAAACCTTTTCATTTGAAGGACCCCCAAAATTATATGTATTTGGCCACAGACCCCCATCTCAAAATATTTAGTTCCAGGGACCCCCCAGAAGCAAAGATTTTAGTTACAAATGTTCGCTTTAAAAAAATATATATTCAAAGATTTGCACAAATGTTTTTTTTTTTCAAAAATAGCTGATCTACAAGCTCATAGCGCGGCACTCGGTGCTGCGCTATGAGCTTGTATATCTGCTATCTTTGAATAGCCAATGTATAAATTACGGATAAAGGGATTACCACATGAACCCCAGTGTACCTATTCTGCGGTGAACTCACCCATGTTCTACCCATTTTCATCTAATTGGTCTCATGATAAAAATGATACGGGAAAAAAAACATCTACTCGGTCTGTGTCTCATAGGAGGGCTGTGGACACTTCAGAAACCCGCCTGCCAGTGACTTTATCATTAGGCAGGTTTTTGTTTTTTTATAAACAATATCTCCACACTGGCCTGGGAATGCCTCGGGATCCCTCAGGAGGAAGTTGCTAATGTTGCTCTGGAAAGGGACGTCTGGAAATCTATGTTGGAACTGTTACCCCCGCGACACAATTCCGGATAAGCGGTTGAAGATGGATGGATGGATGGATATTTCAAATGTTTTATTTTGATTGTTATAATGCGAGAACAATGGCTTCCATTATAACTTTCCAGGAATATAGAAAGCCTGCAGTTTCTATTAGCTTGGATTCCCCATCAATGATGTCACTGGTAGGCGGGTTTCTGAACTGTCCACAGCCCTCCTCTGAGACACAGACCAAGTAGATACAAATGGTACCATATTATAATGAGCATTAGCGAGGACCAATTATATGAAGAAGTGAAGTTGTCCTTTAAGCAAATAAAATGGCAGATCTACAAGCTCACAACGCGTTGAGTTGTGAGCTTTTTATTTGTTCTGTAGCTATTTTCTGCAAAGAGATTTGGTGATTTTGTTGTGAGCCTGTATGTTAGTTGTATGATTTTTTTGGCAGCTATTTTCTGCAAAGAGATGGTTGGTGTAGAGGGGGAAAAGGAACAGACCGTGTATTGAGCCCTGTGGGATCCCGGTCAGCTGGTTGGTAAATGAGATGGGCTTTCTGTATAGGAGTATAATACTTGGTATGTACAGGAGAATCTCTCTCCAGGTGGCAGTATTGCGCTAAGAGGCTTTCAGTGTGTAATTGAGCCTTCACACGGAGGTGAGGCCCAGCAAAGAGACAACAAAGGAATCAATCAATAGCCGTGGTGTTGTTATGGCTCATAAACACAGGCGCTCATACAGTAAATGTCATTGTCAAGGCCTTTCTCTCAGGTGTCTCTGTCATTCTTCTTCCCACCGTTCTGGCCAGCAAGCTGTGGACATGATGCAATGCCAAGTTCAGGACACGCATTGGGAAGAACTGCAATGTAAGAGGGTAGACGGTAGACCTTTTATTAATCGACTTCCACATTCAGTTTTCAGCTTCACCCAGCTGATGGCTGCTCAGAGGCGCTCAGGGAGAGCTACGTTGTGCGGAAGTACGGGATGTATCGCCAAAAGGAAGTTAGGTTGATGCTGTGCAGATGTGTTTACAGTACATTCCCTGCGCATGGAAAAACGTGTCGTGATTGGTCGAAAAAAGACAGTACATTTAACATAAGTCCCGCCCCTATAGACACATTCTGGTGCAGTTATTTACCAACCAGGCTTTTCTCTTTGTGAGATGAGAAAAGGCTGGAGGAAAAGGTTAGGGGGAGAGCAGGCAGGGGTTAAATGTCTTAATGCTCAGGGACACTTGGACATAATGCTGGGCAGGCCGGGAGGCAAAGTGGTGACCTTCTCATCACCAGACAGCCTTTCTATCCTTTTAAGCTATGGCCACCCCTTAATGTCACCTACTGTACGCAGTCATGTGCCATACAATATGGGAACCTATTGTCAAAAAAAAGGAAAAAACAGCGCCCTCTGCTGTTTTTTTTTCTTTCAATTTGACTCTGGGGGGACCACCCAATAGAATGTTGATAACAGGATGTTGGCCTGTTTGGTCCGCCCTCAGGTGCCTATGTTTTCAACATTTCTCCCACGGAAAACTAACAACATTTCTCCTACGGAACATGGAACGTTTTGGTTATAAGCCCACTTGTTTCTATAATGGAAGAACAAGTTAAACTTTCCGTGGCGTTGTCGGCTCCGAGGACGCCATTGTTGAATGAGTTTGGGTTTGTTTCCAGTGGGAACACGTTAGAAAGTGAACGCAGAGATGTAAATCGACTACATTTGATTGTGTACATTTTCCTGATCTAAGGCCCGCCCACTTTGTAGGCCAATGTTCACACCTTCTGAATCACCCTCCCGACAGATGCAGTAGGGCAGCTCAGAATCTGTTCTTGAGAGTTGATGTCAAGGAAAAGAAGAAGGAAGTCTGCACACTGTTCTCAAGCTCCAAGAAACTCACTTTTTATTTTTGCAACGTTTCGACCTTCTAGGTCTTCATCAGGCAAATATTGATAGGCAATATTTGCATGAGAGTAATTCTCTCAGACGTATTCTCCAGTCTACCTGTGCATTAACCTGTTCAAAGCTATTTTAAGTGTAATACTATTACTGTGTGCTTGATTCATAGGCCAATACACAGGTGAATAGCAGAAACAAAGCCATTGCCATTACAACTCAATTAGTGCACAGTAAAGTCCTTTACAGGCATTTAACTTTCGACTGTGAAAATGGATCCAAATAAAACCACCATTGTCTGTTTGGTTTTTACACAAAGCTAGGGTCTATTTGGTTCCTATAACTATATCAATAATTTAGCTAGGGACCCCCTGGAACTCCCTCAAGGACCCCTGGGGGTCCCCGGACCCCACTTGTGCCCAACAGAGTGCTGTTGGCAACCCAGCTCAAAATACCAATATAGAATAAAAAACTATGGAAATCCTCTTCGGCATTAGCCTGGTAAACCCTCCCTTCAGACTAGTGTGACGCAACGGGACTTTTGAGACGGCCATGCCCAAAATAGGTTGCCTTATTCGGATACATGCGTGTCACTGCCCGCCCCTGCCGGTTCTCTGAAATTTTATTTTTAAATAGGCTCTGTCATGATTAATTGACCACATATATGGAGTTAAACAACTAAATTCTATCCAAACGATATCTTAAAAGTAAATGCTGTGCCTCAAAAAAAAGAAGTTTGAGAGCGTTTTAAAACCGAGAGTAAGAAGTAAAGACAACACACAAAAAACAATGGCTGCCGTTCGTTTTTGGTCGGCTGCACTCGGGCTCACTCGAACTCGATTGGCCAACTTTCGCTGTCAATCACAGAACGATGAGCGACGACGCTGATAGGCTCGTCCATTTGGTGAACGGGCTAGAAACGCCCAGACAAGCCTTCAGGCCAGACTCCTTCCTGAAATCAAATGGAAATGAGATTTTCCGGAGGGAGGGGCTTTACCAGGCTACTTCGGCATTACCTGTCCTAATGTTTTAACTCCTTCTGTGGATGGACGTGTTAATAAAGTGATGCAATGTAATAGGGAGGGTGTCTTTATTAAGTCTTGTGGTTTTGTTGATATTTACGTATGACATTGATTGATATTATGAGCTATAGCACCCGTCTCATTTCTAATCCAATTTACCTCCACGCTCCCTCTGACAGCTTATTGTATGAGAATGAGAGTGTGTGAGTGTGTGTGTGTGTGTGTGTGTGTGTGTGTGTGTGTGTGTGTGTGTGTGTGTGTGTGTGTGTGTGTGTGTGTGTGTGTGTGTGTGTGTGTGTGTGTGTGTGTGTGTGTGTGTGTGTGTGTGTGTGTGTGTGTGTGTGTGTGTGTGTGTGTGTGTGTGTGTAATTATATTACTATACTTGCGAGGGCCAAATGTCCCCACAAGTGTAGACTATAGTAGAATTTGAGAAATTCACATTGTGAGGACAAAAATGGTTGTTCAATGTTTAAAAACAATATAATAATAGGCTTACAGGTAGCAAAAGATTCAGGTTACGGTTAGGTTAGTGTGTGTGCGTGCGTGTGTTTACAGTACACGAGAGAAAAGTGGTGAGGCGTGGTGTGATCAAAACAGACATGAGATGCTCTGTCAGCCTCATACAACCCTGCTTGTTGTGTTTGGGGTTTGGGGAGGGGGCGGCGGGAGAGAGGAGAGGGGGGAGAGGGGGGAGAGAGAGGGGGTGTGGGGGGGAGAGGGGGGTACTTGTTTTTCGCTGATCTCATGTCCTCTAGCAAGACAGTAAACAGTATCCAGTGCGGCAGCTTTTTTCTTTTTTTTCCTTTCCTGGTCTCAGTTCTTCTGAGAGAGAGAGAGAGAGAGAGAGAGAGAGAGAGAGAGAGCTGTGGAAGCCTGTGTAAGATAATCTGATCCACATCCCTCTATGCTCTCTTTCCCTCTCACAATCCTCCCCCCCCTCTCTCTCTCTCTCTCTCTCTCTCTCTCTCTCTAAGGAGCTTTATTGGCATGAGAAAACATACGTTAACATTGACAAAGCAAAAGTGGAACGAAACAATCAAAACAATGTATGTACAAATACATATTGAATATAAATAGGAATCAAATAAAAGTGTAAACAGAGCTGCATTGCAATTTTGAGGGAAGACAAGACTATCTCTCTCTCTCTCCCCTCCCTCACAGAGGTAATCATTTCCTCTCTCTCTCTCTCTCTCTCTCTCTCTCTCTCTCTCTCTCTCTCTCTCTCTCTCTCTCTCCCCCTCTCTCTCTCCCTTTCCCTCTCTCTCTTTCTCTCTCTCTCACAGCCACCACCAAGCCATTGATATTCAGAGTAGAGGGCGTTAGCATTTCTTTTCCCCCACCGCTCCCTCCCTCCCTCCCTCCCATTCCAGATAGTGTTTATCCCTTTAGTGGAGGGGTGGAAAAAAAGAAAACGTCAAATAACGTTTTTTTTTGTTTTGTTTTCTTTCCACGGGATGTAAACAATATTGTCCCTGGGCTGTTTGTTTAGAGCGCTCTAATAGAAGTGGTTTTCAAAAAGCACACAGGCCGTGTGCGCGTGTGTTTGTGTTTGTGTGTGTGGGTGTGGGTGGGTGTGTGTGCGTGCGTGTGTCCAGACGGAGCTGTTTAAAGATCCTGGAACATAGGGAGAGAATGTGTGTTGTTAGCCTGGCTCTGATCTGCTCGGCTCTCAGCTCATATACAGTGGTGGAAAGTAACTAAGTAGATTTACTTAAGTACTGCACTTAAAGGGATACTTCACTTCCGGGCCGCCGACACATTTAAAAAAAATATTAAAAATAAATGAAAAAAGTTATGGAAAATTCATGGCCCCCTCACGCATTAGAGTGTCCTACTAATGTGTGAGGGGGCCATGAATTTTCCATAACTTTTTTCATTTATTTTTAATATTTTTTTTAAATGTGTCCCCGGCCCGAAAGTGAAGTATCCCTTTAAGTACAATTTTGAGGTATTTGTTCTTTAGTTGAGAATATCCAATTTCCAATACTTTTGGGGGCAAATATTTTATTATTACAATTATTTGAAAACTTAGTTACTAGTTACTTTGTAGTTACTAGTTACTTTGCAGATATAAGTTATTATATTATGAAGCATACATTAACCACTTTAGCCCTATTTTATACATAGGCTATTTGAAACGCGTCGCGATGCGACGCGTTGTGAGCTTGTAGATCTGCTATTTTCAAACATTTTTGTACGTTTACTTTTGGTACTTTTAAGTATATTTTGATGCCAATACTTTCGTACTTTTACTCAAGTAACATTTTGAACGCGGGCCTTTTACTTGTAACGGAGTATTTCTACATTGCAGTATTGATACTTTTACTTAAGTAAAACATTTGAGTACTCTTCCCACCACTGTATATTTACTATTCAGGTTTTAAATTCCAAAAGCATCAAAAGCATGGACTGTAAAAAACGACTGCTATTGGCTGCAACCGCAGCGAGGGCGGGTCTTCACTCTTGTAGAACCAGTAGAAACCCCTAGAAACAAACCCTAATTTATCATTCATTTTAAGATTAATGGGACCATAATTTACCAAAACGCATACCCTGGTGGACAGTAACAGAGTAAATGTACTGTACTTGAGTACTGTACTTAAGTAAAGATTCTGAGGATCTGCACTTTACTTGAGCATAAGATTGTTTTGACTACTTTTACTCAAGTACATTTCCAAGACAAATATTTTACTTTTACCCAAGTAATTTTTTTAGGAAGGCTGTAAATTACTGAGTACTTTTAGTTTACTGTTTAAAAATATATGTATTATTATTTTTAAGTAAAGTAACTTACCTTTTGAGAGCAGTAGCCTAACTAGTAACTATTAGTTAACTATTGTTAATTTTTTTAAAGTAACTTGGCCATTTCTAATTGCCCCCCCTGGCCCCACTGAAAACTACTCGTCTAGAGGTGTGTGTGTGTGTGTGTGTGTGTGTGTGTGTGTGTGTGTGTGTGTGTGTGTGTGTAATTATATTACTATACTTGCGAGGGCCAAATGTCCCCACAAGTGTAGACTATAGTAGAATTTGAGAAATTCACATTGTGAGGACAAAAATGGTTGTTCAATGTTTAAAAACAATATAATAATAGGCTTACAGGTAGCAAAAGATTCAGGTTACGGTTAGGTTAGTGTGTGTGCGTGCGTGTGTTTACAGTACACGAGAGAAAAGTGGTGAGGCGTGGTGTGATCAAAACAGACATGAGATGCTCTGTCAGCCTCATACAACCCTGCTTGTTGTGTTTGGGGTTTGGGGAGGGGGCGGCGGGAGAGAGGAGAGGGGGGAGAGGGGGGAGAGAGAGGGGGTGTGGGGGGAGAGGGGGGTACTTGTTTTTCGCTGATCTCATGTCCTCTAGCAAGACAGTAAACAGTATCCAGTGCGGCAGCTTTTTTCTTTTTTTTCCTTTCCTGGTCTCAGTTCTTCTGAGAGAGAGAGAGAGAGAGAGAGAGAGAGAGAGAGAGAGCTGTGGAAGCCTGTGTAAGATAATCTGATCCACATCCCTCTATGCTCTCTTTCCCTCTCACAATCCTCCCCCCCTCTCTCTCTCTCTCTCTCTCTCTCTCTCTCTAAGGAGATTTATTGGCATGAGAAAACATACGTTAACATTGACAAAGCAAAAGTGGAACGAAACAATCAAAACAATGTATGTACAAATACATATTGAATATAAATAGGAATCAAATAAAAGTG
Organism: Gymnoscopelus braueri; assembly: GCF_963280865.1. Taxonomy (NCBI): domain Eukaryota; kingdom Metazoa; phylum Chordata; class Actinopteri; order Myctophiformes; family Myctophidae; genus Gymnoscopelus; species Gymnoscopelus braueri. Next base: position 4,496,223 of record NC_137610.1, read on the forward strand.
TAAACAGAGCTGCATTGCAATTTTGAGGGAAGACAAGACTATCTCTCTCTCTCTCCCCTCCCTCACAGAGGTAATCATTTCCTCTCTCTCTCTCTCTCTCTCTCTCTCTCTCTCTCTCTCTCTCTCTCTCTCCCCTCTCTCTCTCCCTTTCCCTCTCTCTCTTTCTCTCTCTCTCACAGCCACCACCAAGCCATTGATATTCAGAGTAGAGGGCGTTAGCATTTCTTTTCCCCCACCGCTCCCTCCCTCCCTCCCTCCCATTCCAGATAGTGTTTATCCCTTTAGTGGAGGGGTGGAAAAAAAGAAAACGTCAAATAACGTTTTTTTTTGTTTTGTTTTCTTTCCACGGGATGTAAACAATATTGTCCCTGGGCTGTTTGTTTAGAGCGCTCTAATAGAAGTGGTTTTCAAAAAGCACACAGGCCGTGTGCGCGTGTGTTTGTGTTTGTGTGTGTGGGTGTGGGTGGGTGTGTGTGCGTGCGTGTGTCCAGACGGAGCTGTTTAAAGATCCTGGAACATAGGGAGAGAATGTGTGTTGTTAGCCTGGCTCTGATCTGCTCGGCTCTCAGCTCATATACAGTGGTGGAAAGTAACTAAGTAGATTTACTTAAGTACTGCACTTAAAGGGATACTTCACTTCCGGGCCGCCGACACATTTAAAAAAAATATTAAAAATAAATGAAAAAAGTTATGGAAAATTCATGGCCCCCTCACGCATTAGAGTGTCCTACTAATGTGTGAGGGGGCCATGAATTTTCCATAACTTTTTTCATTTATTTTTAATATTTTTTTTAAATGTGTCCCCGGCCCGAAAGTGAAGTATCCCTTTAAGTACAATTTTGAGGTATTTGTTCTTTAGTTGAGAATATCCAATTTCCAATACTTTTGGGGGCAAATATTTTATTATTACAATTATTTGAAAACTTAGTTACTAGTTACTTTGTAGTTACTAGTTACTTTGCAGATATAAGTTATTATATTATGAAGCATACATTAACCACTTTAGCCCTATTTTATACATAGGCTATTTGAAACGCGTCGCGATGCGACGCGTTGTGAGCTTGTAGATCTGCTATTTTCAAACATTTTTGTACGTTTACTTTTGGTACTTTTAAGTATATTTTGATGCCAATACTTTCGTACTTTTACTCAAGTAACATTTTGAACGCGGGCCTTTTACTTGTAACGGAGTATTTCTACATTGCAGTATTGATACTTTTACTTAAGTAAAACATTTGAGTACTCTTCCCACCACTGTATATTTACTATTCAGGTTTTAAATTCCAAAAGCATCAAAAGCATGGACTGTAAAAAACGACTGCTATTGGCTGCAACCGCAGCGAGGGCGGGTCTTCACTCTTGTAGAACCAGTAGAAACCCCTAGAAACAAACCCTAATTTATCATTCATTTTAAGATTAATGGGACCATAATTTACCAAAACGCATACCCTGGTGGACAGTAACAGAGTAAATGTACTGTACTTGAGTACTGTACTTAAGTAAAGATTCTGAGGATCTGCACTTTACTTGAGCATAAGATTGTTTTGACTACTTTTACTCAAGTACATTTCCAAGACAAATATTTTACTTTTACCCAAGTAAATTTTTTAGGAAGGCTGTAAATTACTGAGTACTTTTAGTTTACTGTTTAAAAATATATGTATTATTATTTTTAAGTAAAGTAACTTACCTTTTGAGAGCAGTAGCCTAACTAGTAACTATTAGTTAACTATTGTTAATTTTTTTAAAGTAACTTGGCCATTTCTAATTGCCCCCCCTGGCCCCACTGAAAACTACTCGTCTAGAGGTGTGTGTGTGTGTGTGTGTGTGTGTGTGCGCGTGACTACTCTTGCCGGTGTCCATGTTTGTTGATATAAAGTTATAAATATCATACGTTTTTTTGACGCAGTATATTATTATCCTAGGAGCAGTGAGCAGCTGTTGGTTGTAGCGGGTCGGGGAGCAGTTGGGGCTTCAAGTGTCTTGCTCAGTTTGACGCTTGCTGAGGCCTGGAATTGAACCTGGGACCTTTGCCTTCCCAGGCGAGCTCTCTGACCATTCATCTATGGCCGCCCCATGTTGCCATGGTTACCTGATGTGTCCAATCACAGTACGTTGAGGCCGGTCTGGAGTCACATGGAACTCCATTTTGGGGGAAATGACGTCATATTTGATGAGTCGACATTTGAGGAGTTGGATTTAAAGGCTGATTCCAACAGTTTGAGGACATTAGTGAAAGATAAGCAGACTTTACATTCTCTTATTGAAACCATTAGAGCACGGAGTGGAAGTCAAAACTGAACAGCTGGAGAAGACACTCAGTCAAGAGATGGAGAACAAGCTGTGTGATGCTGAGATGAGGAGGATCCAGCAATATGAGGTGGATGTGACTCTGGACCCTGATACAGCACATCCCCGGCTCATCCTGTCTGAGGATGGAAAACAAGTGTGTCATGAACATGTTTGGAAGACTCTCCCAGACAACATGGAGAGATTCTCTAAATGTGTCTGTGTCTTAGGAAAACAAAGCTTCTCCTCAGGAAGGTTTTACTATGAGGTCCAGGAGGGAAGACTGACTGGACTTTAGGAGTGGTCAGAGAATCCATCAACAGGAAGGGAGACATCTATATGAGACCCAATGATGGTTACTGGACTATATGGTTGAGGAATGGAAATGAGTACAGGGCTCGTGTTGGTCTTGGCCCTGGTGTCATCCTCCCTGTAAGAGAGGAGGTCCAGAAAGTGGGAGTGTTTGTGGATTATGAGGAGGGTCTGGTCTCCTTTTATGATGTGGAGACTAGAGTTCATCTGTACTCTTTCACTGGCTGCACCTTCACTGAGAAACTCTATTCATTCTTCTGTCCATGTATCAACCGTTATGGTACAAACGCTGCTCCTCTGATCATCTCTCCTGTCAATCACACTGATTAACAGGATTAATCCTTACATTTACAATGAGGGTTGCATTTACAATAGAATGTGTAAATAACACAGTATAATTGTAACTCTTTAACAAACCTGCTTATCTGCAGCAGTTAGGGCTTCAGTGCCTTGCTCAAGGACGTTTCATCCAGTTCAAAACACTGGTGACGACCTACACGGCAGTCAAGGTCACGTCACCTCCTGACCCTTCAGGACATGATCCACCCCTACACCCCTTCACAAACACTTTGCATCAGATATTAGGTTTTTCCTCTTTTTTTTAACCAAATTAGGTAGAAATGGTGTTGTGAGTCATGTGACAATGAGCATCAAACAGGGTTCTGATACTCCATTGGATCCATAAATTAGTGGGCCGGCTGGGTCCTATTTCTAATCCAAAAAAACTAAACATTTCACAAACACAACATCCAATCAACCCCAAATTAGAATCACATATTGAGGAGCCTCTATAGAACACACCTCCAAAAAGCAAATTTCTATGTTTTTATAGGTGTTTCTGCAGGCTCTGTATAACGTAGTGGTTGTACAAGCACATCAGTGCATGCAGTGCAGGTGGTTTCAGAAAGTTACTTCTCTGAAATAAGAGTTACACGGTGCTATAAATTCATTGTGAAAACATTACAGAAATTCATTGATATAAAAATTAAGAAATGTACTTTTACTTTTACTTGTACTTTAAGTCTTTTTAAAAGCATGTACTTTTGAATACTTAAGTATAATTAAAAGCAATGACTTTTGTACTCTTACTTGAGTAACATTTTGACTGAGATACTTTTACTTGTAGTGGAGTAAATTTGACCAGGAGTATCTGTACTCTTACTCAAGTACTGGGGTCGAGTACTTCGTCCACCACTGAGCATCATGATTTAAAAAAGACTATCTAGTAATTGAAAACATAAAGTGTTTATGAAAATGTTTACTAAGGTATTCAAATGAAGTGTAAAGTCTGGCCAAAACCTCATTCACTTCTGTTGAGAGTATATTGTATTGCGCCTGGTAGAAGGTGAAATAGCTGCTGGGCCATTAATAGAAACTGCTTGCTGTAATGTGTTGATTTCATCGACTACAACTATGACAAAAAAATGTTCGTCGACTACCTTTTTTCACTGACGAGAAAAAACTAAATAGAAAACTAAGCTATGATGACTAAAACTAAGATTAAATGTGTTGACAATGTTAACAAATACAAACTAGACTAAAATGTTAGTGAGCCACTAGTGGAGAAGAAAACCAGTATAACTAACAGACAAGTCATTTTATGTTTGGTTTGCGCTCGGGTGCTGTGCTCTTAAAATAGCAGATCTACAAGCTCACAACGTGTCGCTGCGCGACACGTTGTGAGCTTGTAGATCTGCTATTTTCAATATGCAACCAAGTGTAAAACCATTACGACGCCATCAAGGCTTCTGTAGATTTAGTCGACTATAATCTTATGATATTTAGTCAACTAAAACATTTCAGATGACTAAAATATGACTAAAGCTAAATGGAATTTTATTCAAAAGACTATGACTAAAACTAAATCAAAATGTGTTGTCAAAATCAACCCTGTTACTGTAAGAGAACCCGGAAGAGAGCTTCAATTCCAGCGCAGGGGGTTTGCCCCTTGATCAAAAGCAGCAGATCGACAAGCTCAAAACCTCGTTCCGAGCTTGGAGATCTGCTACTTGTGATGCTTTTGTGTGACGCTGTAGTATGATCAAGTACAGGGCGTTAATTTATAAAAAAAACACAAACAGTTTATGTAGAATGCAGAATATGGAGACAAGAGGTCGTTCTGCCACAACAGTGATATATGGAACAGACAGATGTTTGCTGCATTCTGGATGCACAGGTAGACAGACAACCAGACACACACACACACAGACAGACAGCCAGACAGACACACATGGGCTTCTGCAGTACTCAATGAATATTTCATGAGTCAGTCAAGGGACTATTCTCCAGCTATAGCGCCCCCCCCTCACCCATCTCTTGCTCTCTCTCTCTCTCTCTCTCTCTCTCTCTCTCTCTCTCTCTCTCTCTCTCTCTCTCTCTCTCTCTCTCTCTCTCTCTCTCTCTCTCTCTCTCTCTCATTCCTTCTCCCCATCTAGCTCTCCCTCCCTCACACTCACTTTGTCCCTCACCCCTCTTGCTCTAACTCTCTCCATTCCTATCTCTCTTTCTCTCTCTCTCTCTCTCTCTCTCTCTCTCTCTCTCTCTCTCTCTCTCTCTCTCTCTCTCTCTCTCTCTCTCTCTCCCCTCTCCCTCGACATTTTCTCCACGACTGAGTAGAGCGCTCATAAAGAAGTTATGAGAACAAAATGAATGGTTTGTGGAGAAAAAAAAGAATGAAGAAAAGCCACGCCACGCTCACTGTTCTGTGAAAATATGGCCCACGGCAATGCATGGAGAAAACCCATTTAAAAAAAGAAATCAAGAGAGGGATTCTTACCAACCAGTCCCTTTTGGTCATCTGCTGCAGAATGACACGAAGATGACATGACATGAAGACTCATTTACGCTTTTCCCCAAGTATTCCAGAAGACGCTGGTCTTATTATTATTAGCTTTTTACCCCCCTTTTCTCCCCAATGTAGTCGTTTTGCCAATTGATTCCTCCCCACACACATGTCTGCGTTGTCACCGCTGTTGTATCCTACTGACTCACCTGCCAATGAGGAGCCCCCACCGGGAGGACGTAGGAACTTCGTCAGGCTCCGCCCCCCTGTAATATTAGTCACTGCAAGTAACGCAGTGACTATTTATTACGTATAGACGCAAGACAGAGCCAGATGCGCCGCGGTGGATTCGAACCCACAACCTCCGCAGTGGTGGGCAGGGACTTTACCACTGCGCCACCCGAGCGCCGGTTATGCTGTCTTGAACTCTAGCGTCTGAAAATAGCTGGATCTACAAGCTCACACGAGCTTGTAGATCCAGCTATTTCTTGCAAATGTAGATCGATCATGCAGATTAGAGGGAAATACTGGCGGACCTAGTACAGAGCCCTGGGGGACCCCCCGGTCAACCAAGAATATAGGTTTAAAGGCATAGTTCACCCCAAAAAATTGCTTATTATCTATGATTACACACCCCATGAAGCCTTGAATTCATGGAGATTTTTTTTGTTTTTGTCTCATTCCTAAGCCAATAATTTGATGACCGGGTCATCGGTTAGTAGGAGACTCATCAAATGATTGGCTTAGGACGGGACAAAAACAACAAAATATCCATGAATTCATGGTGAACTACTCCTTTAAAGTGGTTAAACGGAGTGAGAAAAGGCAAACAAATAAATATGCAAAAATAAAGATGCAAAAAAAAAAGGAATAGTGAATAGAATTATGTAATCTATGTGATATTGTCAGAGAATTCAATAGAAGGATTTGGTGGTTGGAAGATTTTTCATAAGAGAGCAGGAGATAGAGGAGGAGGAAATGAAATATGTAGCCCACGCCAATTATGTTTTCTTTTCATATTTTTCTCCTTTTTTTCTCTATCTCTCTCTCTCTCTCTCTTTATTGTTGATGAGTTTTGTGGTAATTAGACGACTCCGTGTTCCTGGAGCTTGATGATTTATTCGCACAGTGAGTGAAGCAATCTTTTCCCTCTCTCTCTCCTCTCCACTCCCACGTCTCTGCTCCACAGAGCTGATTTATAGATATTGAGCAGATAAGAAAAGGGTTGATACAATGAGATCCCTCGTTTCACATTGTTATAAATAATTTTGTGCCGGCTAATTGGTTCTGAATTATGCTTCCTGCTATGAAGAAATAATAGTGTTTCCCTTGGTCTCTAGGGCATGATGCTGCATGCCTGCTGGGCTGTCAGATCTACTCCTGCATGCTCTAAAGTAGACCTTCATGATGGCTTACAGTAGGGGTTTCACAATATATCGTCCCACGATAATATTGCAATATTAAAAAGTGATGATGTATCGTCATCCTGAATCACAATATTTAGTAAAACTGTATTTGTTTTTCAATAACTTTTCAGATTATATTTGTTTTGCTGGTGAAAGTTACAGGAGTTCTTACTGTATGGTGTGTGTGTGGTATGAAATGTAAGATTACCATAATCACAGAAATCATTAATCATGTCTTCAAGGGCTTTTAGAGTGAAATCAGTCACCTTCAGTCTAGACGTGAGCTGAATTCTAATACTCACATTTCTGCCTCCTCGCTTCCTCCGTCATCTGTCCTCCAGCGTGGCGGTGTTACGGGGAAATTGGTGACCTGCCGAAATATGTGGACGTCACGTAACTTACATGGAGGTCTTTAAATACGTGGCCTGAATACAGCTAGGTTCAACTCTGCTAATAAACAAACCGCAATGATTTGCGTTCGGACACTGACGTTACTCGATGTCTACACGATTGTCACATATTTCGTCAGGTCACCAATTTCACCATAACACCGCCATGCTGGAGGACATATGACGGAGGAAGCAAGGAGGCAGAAATTTGAGTATTGGAATTCAGCTCTAAGCGCTGCAGAAGGGAGTTGTTTTCATGTGTCTGTGTCCAGCTGACACTCGTTGATGCTGTTGCTGCATCAAGGCAATTATGTTTCTGCACGGTCAAATAGGTCTACATCTAAAACTAAGACTAAGTTACCTTCTCTGGTATTATAGATGTTTTTGGTTTGAGCTGTTGTAAATAACTAGGCTACACTTGGTTGGTAAAATCCTTTATAAATAAAGCTCTTTAAAACTGAAGATGATAGCCAATGCCGCATATCGTGGATCGGATCATGAAATTAGCGTATCGTGACACCCCTAGCTTACAGTAAGAGAGTGGGTCTCAAAGAGGGGTCCGGGGACCAACCAGGGGTCCTAGGGCGTGGGTCGAGGGGGTACCCAGCGAAATGAGTTGATATAGCACAAAAACCTAGCCTCATCTCTCAGGAGAAAAGCCTGGTCACAGCCTAATGCAGAAAGTGCCTTTATGGCGGGACTTCTGCCGTGTGTGTATGTACTTCCCCCAGAAACTGTCTTTTTCGACCAATCAGAACACGCATGTCATGCACGGAAGAATGTAAACAGCTCTTTAAAGCCTCAACACCACTTTCTTGGGCGTTTACACTCAACAGGATAGGTCCAACCTAAGTTATACTTCGGTTATTTGCAAAAGTCTTGATTTTTCCTGTTTTTTAATGCTATGGGGGACCCTGAAACGAGACCTTTCCAGATGGGGGTCCGCAGATAAATACATATCAATTTGGGGGTCCTTGACATGAACATGTTTGAGAACCGCAGAACTAGGACTGTGGTTCTCAATCTTTTAAGGACGCGACCCCCCAAATAATCATATTTGAACTGGGTACCCCATCAAACTAAATAATCATATTTGAACTGGGGACCCACCCAGCACATGAAATTGTAGGAGTTGAGCCATTACATTTAGTCTGACTCGGTACCACAGATGAATAATGTGAAAATAGCCGATCTACAAGCTCATGGCACCTCGCGTTGCGAAGGTTGAGAGCCACTGCACTAGGAGACCGCCTTGTTTTCCCTAATACACTGTGACCCAAACATAGGGGTCACGACCCATTTTGTGTCGCAGGCACATTATTTTTATGGGTCGCGAGTAAATATCCAGGAGAACCTCTATACAAACATTTTAAACAGTCTGACCCGAATTAACCAACCTGCCAAAATCATTAAATGAAATAAATCAAGCATTAAGACAACTTCATGTTTCATAAAACATGACAGTGATTTTAATGTGGTGGCAGCACGCCACAGCATTACAATTGACATTCAATTAAAACACACGGGCAATTAAACAACATTAAAGGCGCAAACAGACGACGCTGAAGCTTATTATATACTGTTTTCTTTCTTGGCTGTGTTGTAATTCGAATAATGATTTAATGTTTTTCATTGTACCTCCTTTTAGAAATGTGTGTGTGTGTGTGTGTGTGTGTGTGTGTGTGTGTGTGTGTGTGTGTGTGTGTGTGTGTGCGTGTGCGCGTATATAAAGGCACCATGCATTTACAATTGTACCGTTAGCATGTACTGTATCTATAAACAAAGTATGTAATTGCTTCAAACATAATCTACATTGGGCCCTATTTCATCATAACACACATGTCCTTGTAGTCTCTAATGTTGTTCTTGGAATGAACGACCATTTGGAGGTAACAGCATGCCTGTATAATCAATCTAAATGTTCAGTTTTGAAACAGTACAGGCACTATAGGCAGGCTTTTTTGACTTTTTGAAAGGAATATTGTTGTTGAAACCTTGTATCTCCATATTTAAGCTTGTTTACATATGGTAATGCCCTACTGTGTCGTGCAAAGAAATAACGGAGTTGAGGACATACAGTACAAGGTTTCCACCCAACAGCCATGATATTTAAAGGGGGATGCAACCTCAGGCTGATTTTTGTAGTTTGTTTTCCAGTTCAGGTTAAAAACTACAACAGATTAAAAACATGGCAGACTAGTATATAACACAGCTGCACCATACAAATGAATAATGAGTGTGTTAGGTTTTCATAGGCGAGTCCAGAGCCAAGGGTCAATGTGCAAGCATGATAAGACAGTAGCCTATTGACACACCTCACATCTAACACACCCAATATTAATGTGATTAGCTGCAGATGTGTTGCTTACATCACTGTGTACTATAAGTACAATTAACACATTGAATGCCATGGACGTAATATTACGTCATCTCAAATCCACCGCTTGACCGCCAAAAACGTTATATTACGTCAGCTGGTGTTTTTTTGTGATTACGCTAGAGGGCGCTCTTCACTAACCTATGAATGATGCCTTGACTTCGAGAGGAAGGATCCATCCGGTAATGACGTCATCTAAAACATTTTCACCTCGTCCACTACAATGTTATCAGATTTATAAAACATACTTTAATCTCGGATTTATTTTCCCAGATTGTGTTTTTGGTGAAAACGAGCTATATTCAACTGCCGATAAGTAGCCTACAGAACGGACCATCGCGGTTACAATGCTTTTTTTTCGGTGAAAAGAAGAGAGACTCGTCTTTCCAACGAAACATTGTTTAAATCCGTGTTGAAAAGAAAATTATGTGCATCGTCAAAAAGACTCAAAATAAGGTAGAACTGCTGGCAGTGGCGGATGAATTAATTAATTAATTCATACCCGGCAATGAGTTTGTGTTAACTATCAACTGTGAAGATTTAGTGAGAGCCAAATAATAGCCCAATATAGGCCAATGTAAACCATGTTGATATGAAGGGATTTGCAGTATATCTACGTCTACGTGGTAGTAGAGATATCATCATGAATATAGCATGCATGCTACTGACCTGCACTAGGGGATTAGTATATCTGTACCCCTGGCAACGTGCTTCTTCAGCACCGTGGAGAGAGGCTTGAAAACATTCTATATCGTTGCTATCAGGTGGAAACCTTGTATGTCAAAAAATTGAAAAAGATATATAATCTGCGTTTCAGTCAAGGGTCTGGGCTAGCTTCTGAGTTGTAAATTGAGGCTGTATAGGAAGTGACAGTTAATATGAATGGCCTGTAGTCTCGCTGTTTCACCCCTGTTGGTGTCAGAAGCAATTACGCTCCATTCAAGCGGATATGTTTTTGCCAAACTTTACACTTCATTTTATTGCCTTAATAAACATTGTCATTATACTATGTGCTTCCAGTCGCTAGTTTAAAGTCTTCTTTCAATCACCATGATATGTGTTTTGGTAAATGATGGTCCCATTTATTTATGATAAAGTAGGGTATGCTGCAGGAGGGGCGTGGCTACCTTGTGATGATTTGATTGACAAGCTACACAACCAATAGCATTATTTCCCCACCCCCGCTCTGGTCCCAACCAATAGCATTCATTTCCGTGTACATTTTTCGGACCGGATATAGAAAGATGGCGGATTTGAAATTGCTGAAAAATAGGTTTCATTTACAGTCTGTAGAGTCTATGGGCGTAACGTTGTCCATTATTTTTTTTACTATCTATGGTTCCAGTGGATCTAATGTAGTTATTTTGTCACAAGCTCTGCCAAGTTTCATGTTTGGAGTCGTCTGAAAGCTATACTCTTGGTGGCGTAATTCCCGTGTTGAAGCAGAAGTCAGAGGTGCATAAGCGCTATATAAGTCTGATGCATTATTATTGTTATTATTATTATTACAGTAGAGGATGAACAGGAAAGGTGACAGGAAAGCACAGTTCCTTGTGGAGGACCGGTCTTGCTCACCAGCACAATCTGACAGGCTGTTATTACGGTGATTCAAGGAAAATAGGTTCACTCAGAAAAAACTCAAGAAGGGTTCAAACCGGTGACCTTCCCATTCCCACACCTCCTGACTCCTGAGCAGTGGTGGAAAGTAACTAAGTACATTTACTTAAGTACTGTACTTAAGTACAATTGTGAGGTATTTGTACTTTACTTTCCAATTTCCAATACTTTTACGTCTACTCCACTACATCTCAGAGGCAAATATTGTGCTTATTTTTACTACTACTTATTATGAAACATACATTAACCACTTTAGCCCTATTTTATACCTAGGCTATTTGAAAATAGCCGATCTACAAGCTCACAACGCGTCACATCACGACGCTTTGTGAGCTTGTAGATATGCTATTTTCAAACATTTTAGTACTTTTACTTTTGGTACTTTAAGTACATTTTAATGCCAATACTTTTGTACTTTTACTCAAGTACATTTTTAATTCCGGACTTTTACTTGTAACAGAGTACTTCTACATTGCAGTTTTGAGACTTTTACTTATTAAAACATGTGAGTACTTTTTCCACCACTGCTCCTGAGCCACGGACACAAACAACAATATGCTTGGTGTTACAGAATGATTATGCTTTGAACCAGTGGTGCTCAATCCCCCCCCCCCACCCAGGTATCCTTTAGGGGGTTCCAGGGGGTCCCCAGCAGCTGAATCAGTTGAACCACTTTAACCCTATATACGTGGACTATTACGAAAAATCTACAGGCTCACAACGTGCTGCGTTGCGACACGTTGTGGGCTTGTAGATTTGCTAATCTCCCAAAAAACTACAGAAATCTTGTATATGAGGTCCTTGGCAGTTGGCACAACGTATTTTCGGTTGGTTGTGTCCGCAGCCAAATAAATATTACTTTGGGATGAGAAGCAGTGCATTGAACTATGATCACGCACGTCCTTGAGGCTTATCAAAGGAGTAATTTAGCCAGTCAGTCGCACAGTGAGGGTTTCACGGTGTTTCATCAGCCCAGCGCTGTCTGTCTGCAGTCTTGTCATTTAGCATGACAACCTCACCCTGCTCCACCCTGCAGTTCCATGGAGCGGCAGCATGTCCATCAACACTACAGGATGCAGTTCATCTCATGTCAGGAGTGAATGTTATGAAGCTGTAATGAATGTGTATTTGTTTCTTTGAAAAGGAATGCCATGGCAATCAGCTAATCTTACTGGGGTCCACACCACATAAAAAAAACTACAACATTAAATTGCATTAATTCACATTTGCAGTTACATCAATATCAATATAAAAACAGATTGAAATATAAACACTGGTATGAAACAACTATTTTTTGGTGGTAAATTATTCCAATAAACTATGCCTCTATACAATGACTGTTTTTTTTTTCATTGAGTTTGTCTTTGAACTAGGTACAAGTATATATGACCATTAACAGCATATCTTGTATTGTGATTATGTGTGTCATACATACAATAATCTATCTGGTCAAACAAATACAAAGGCATCTTTGAGTTGAATTACACAACAGGAAAATGTGGCCAAGCTTGAGGAAATCCTTGAGGCTTAAGGCTCAATGTTCCATTTAGTGTAGCCCAGTGGTTTTCAAACTGTTTTACTTTCAAGGACTCCCCATAACTTCTTTGAGAATGTACAAATGGAACCAATTGTACCCTTACGGGTCCATTTGGTTCCATGGTTCCATTTGTGTTCCAGGTGTGTAACTCCCAGAGTAAGGGGCCAATTGGAAACTCCCTCAAGGAACCATGAAGGGGCATGGACCTTGAGACCCACTGGTGTAGCAGAGTGTTTCCAGTGAGCCAACATGTACACTATCAGCACCCTGACTCTGTTTGACCCTTCATTAGTATAATTGGTAACACCTGTGTTTGAAGGAAGCAAAGGAAGAGGCCCAATTTATTTCCAATGTGGCTGCTGTGCATAGTCTGTTTATTCTGCACATATGGTACAAAGACAGATCTCGCCGATATTGCTGCTATTGTTAATTTTGCTTGTATCTCTCTCCTTCTCTTCACACACACACACACACACACACACACACACACACACACACACACACACACACACACACACACACACACACACACACACACACACACACACACACACTGTAGATGTACTGTAAGAGGCATAGTATTTGGGACATTAACAAAAATGTTAATGAATTGCAACGTGTGGGCGCTGACTGAGTACTATAGTGTCAACGTTCATCTGCTGTGATGCTGTTAGAATATTTGCTTACATTCTGTAAGCAAATATAGGTCAGTTGAGTCATAAGAAATCCATATCGTTGCTGTCGGGCAGAAACCCTGTAACTTTTTATGTTTTTTTAATAAATTGATTCCCTGGTTCGACATTCTACAGTGTCACACAAAAGATCTACAAGCTCACAACGCGTTGTGATGTGACGCGTTGGACCTGGTATTTGTGCTGTTTTTGAAAAAAATATCATAATAATTACGTGGACGATGGTTTTGGACAGTTTACATCCTACATGCGACGATGTTCTGGAGGCCCTTCTAAAAAAAAAACATCTGCCCCTCTTCACATAGGGGCTTAACCCATTGAGACCGGGAACGCATCTGTGTAACCACATAAACCGTTATGCTATACTTTGGCTATTCAAAAATAGCAGATCTACAAGCTCATAGTGTGGCACCGAGTGCCGCGTTATGAGCTTGTAGATCTGCTATTTTTTCAAAATATTGACGTTATTTGCAAATCTTTTAATATATTTTTAAACAAACATTTTTAACTCAAATCTTTGCTTCTGGGGGGTCCCTGGAACAAAAAAAATTGAGATGGGGGTCCGCGGCCAAATGCATATCATTTTGGGTGGTCCTTGACATGAAAAAGTTTGAGAACCACTGATTATACTGTAGAAACGTACGTTTTTTTAATATTATTTAGAAATAACATTTGTAGAATCCCCAGAAACAAATATTTGAGTTACAAATGTTTGCTTTAAAAAAATTAATATATTCAAAGATTTGCACACATTTTCATGATTTTTCTAAAAACATAGCAGATCTACAAGCTCATAGCGCAGCACTCGGTGCAGCGCTATGAGCTTGTAGATCTGCTATTGTTGAATGGCCAAAGAAATCTAAAATGACAGATGCATTCCCGGATTCATTGGGTTAAGATAGTCATTAATTCATTCTCGGAGCCTTTTCTTTGCAGGTAATGAAATGGTTGACCTGTTGCAGTAATGAAATGTGCTTTTATTAATTTTCCACAGCCAAACTCCAGCCTTGAATACAGATACTGTATGCTAATAATTCTCATGCAATTACAAAGGAACGTTGACAATGGAATGGGCTAGGGGAAAGACCCCGGAGATGATGTTAGAGATTATGAGGCCCATACATACTCTAGTGCAGGGGTCTTTCAATGGTTTTTCAAGCAAAGGACCCCTTAGCTGAGAGAGAGATGAAGCAGGGATCCCCCCCCCCCCCCCCACTACATATTGTATAAATTATGTTGTAGATGATTTCACAGATAGCTTCATAGACAGATTGACTGAACTATCAATGTGTAACGTTGTGTTGGATTCATGTTGATGTGTATTTTCAGTCAGTTAACCAGTTAAACCCTCAATACTTGTGCTTGGTCTGTTCTTTCCCCCATACTACACCAAACCTTCATTGCCAAAAAAAAATCGATCTACAAGCCCACAACGCCACACAGCACAAGGTGTTGTGAGCTTGCAGATCTGCTATTTTCGGCTAATGTTCCCCTCTGACTGGGGATTCTATAGGGTTCGAGTGTAAAAAAAGAAAGAAAAAAAGTTCCCATCACACAAAGATTGTCACGCAGAGACAATAAAACAGGCCTTAGACGTGCATGTGTTCTTCCTTTTATGAGACGTTGGCATCAACTCCGTATCCACGTTACTAAGAAGGCCAACCTTTCATTCAAGTTCAGAGGCAGCGGAATGAAAGAGCGGCCATGTTTCCTTTCCACCCGTTTGGCTTTTCTCTCCTCCTGTCTTTGTGCGATAGACCTGCAGCAACAACGGCGGCAAACGAGACGTTACCGCCGGCGCGATGGTAAAACCATTAATTGAAAAGGTCAGAGTAAAAAGGCTTTGCATTATTCCAAAGTTGTTATTCAGAATGCATTCTGCCGCGTTTGCCTTTGGATGTTACCAGCCATGTTTATCTGTAAAGGCCCTTTGATGATCCCCCCACTTTCCTGTTCTCTACGTCCACTCCTCTAAGACCCTCTGATGGATGAATGGAGTCGTGGGATGGAGCTGTGGTATTTCTCCTCTTTGGAACCCACCATGGTGTTCATTGTTCCGAGATGCTTCATAATAATATTTTCCTGGTTTTGGCATTTACTATATTTGTGAGGGCAAAATGTCTCCACGAGTAGAGTAGAAATTGAGAAATAGAATTGAACATTTTTACCGGTCCTCATGAGACTTAAAGGGATATTTCACTTAAAAAAAAACTTTGGGTCATTTTATCGTCTACTCGGGCTTTTGTGAGCCCCCCAGACAGTTTTTAAGTTGCTTGATTAAGTATATATTGATATTCATTTTATCAGACACGCCCCCTTCCTATACAAACCCATTATAACTTCAACACATACGCCTGAGTAGACGATGAAATGACCCAAAGTTTTTTTGAAAGTGAAATATCCCTTTAATGGTTGTTTTAGGGTTGTTTGCTTAGAGTTAGTCTCGCAATCAGGAAACTATTCAGGTTAGGGTTGGGTTAGGTTTCTGTCTATATACCCTCTTTAGAATTACAGGATCTATTAATTATACCAACTAGAACTTCGGCCGCGCTGCGCGCGGCCTCAGCTCTATCGCCCGTGCCCACATAGCACCTGCGCCCACACAGCAATCTGTGCGCCCGCCCTGCACCCCTCCTCCTCCCCCAATGTGCAGTATTGAGAGCCCTGACGTCACAACATTTGGAGTGATGGCCACTGCACTCTGGTTGATTGGAATACACCTAGGGCCCAGGTACAGCTGAGATGAGAGAGGAGATGTGTATGTTAGACACAATATGACTCTGAGCAGGCATCACAGTGTTTAAATTGCATCTGGTGAAGAAGAGACTTTATTTTCCTATGTAGGTAGTATTGTGTAAATACAGTATGTACAGTACAGTACGTACTGTACTGTACTGTACTGTACTGTACTGTACTGTACTGTACGTACTGTATGTACTGTACTGTACTTGTACTTGTACTTGTACTGTACTGTACCTGTACGTACTGTACTGTACTGTGCTGGTACTTGTACTGTACTGTACTGTACTGTACTGTACCTGTACTGTACTGTACTGTACCTGCACTGTACTGCACTGTACGTACTGTACTGTACGTACTGTAATGTACCTGTACTGTACAGTACTGTACTGTACTGTACTGTACCGTACTGTACTGTACTGTACCTGTACTGTACTGTACCTGCACTGTAATGTACGTACTGTACTGTACCTGCACTGTACTGTACGTACTGTACTGTACCTGTACTGTACTGTACTGTACGTACTGTACTGTACTGTACGTACTGTACTGTACTGTACCTGCACTGTACTGTACCTGTACTGTACGTACTGGACTCTACTGTACGTACTGTACTGTACATGCACTGTACTGTACGTACTGTACTGTACCTGTACCGTACGTACTGTACCGTACTGTACCTGTACTGTACTGTACCTGTACTGTACTGTACCTGTACTGTACGTACTGTACTGTACTGTACGTACTGTACCTGTACTGTACGTACTGTACTGTAAATGCACTGTACGTACTGTACGTACTGTACTGTACCTGTACCTGTACGTACTGTACTGTACGTACTGTACTGTACCTGTACTGTACTGTACTGTACCTGTACGTACTGTACTGTACTGTACCTGTACGTACTGTACTGTACTGTACCTGCACTGTACTGTACGTACTGTACTGTACCTGTACTGTACGTACTGTTCTTTACTGTACCTGCACTGTACTGTACTGTACTGTACTGTACTGTACCTGTACGTACTGTACTGTACTGTACCTGTACTGTACTGTACTGTACCTGTACGTACTGTACTGTACTGTACCTGTACGTACTGTACTGTACTGTACCTGCACTGTACTGTACTGTACTGTACTGTACTGTACTGTACCTGTACGTACTGTACTGTACTGTACCTGTACTGTACGTACTGTTCTTTACTGTACCTGCACTGTACTGTACTGTACTGTACTGTACTGTACTGTACCTGTACGTACTGTACTGTACTGTACCTGTACTGTACTGTACTGTACCTGTACGTACTGTACTGTACTGTACCTGTACGTACTGTACTGTACTGTACCTGCACTGTACTGTACGTACTGTACTGTACCTGTACTGTACGTACTGTTCTTTACTGTACCTGCACGTACTGCACTGTACTGTACTGTGCTGTACGTGCTGTACGTACTGTACCTGTACTGTACCTGGACTGTACCTGTACTGTACCTGTACTGTACGTACTGTACCTGTACTGTACTGTACGTACTGTACCTGTACTGTACTGTACTGTACTGTACCTGCACTGTACTGTACGTACTGTACTGTACTGTACATGCACGTACTGCACTGTACTGTACTGTACGTACTGTACTGTACCTGTACTGTACGTACGTACTGTACGGTACTGTACCTGTACTGTACCTGTACTGTACTGCACTGTACTGTACCTGTACTGTACCTGTACTGTACGTACTGTACTGTACTGTACCTGCACGTACTGTACCTGTACTGTACCTGTACTGTACGTACTGTATTGTATTGTACTGTACGTACTGTACCTGTACTTGTACTTGTACTGTACGTACTGTACTGTACTGTACGTACTGTACGTACTGTACCTGTACTGTACGTACTGTACTGTACTGTACTGTACTGTACTGTACTGTACTGTACTGTACTGTACCTGCACGTACTGTACCTGTACTGTACTGTACGTACTGTACCTGTACTTGTACTGTACGTACTGTACTGTACTGTACCTGTACCTGTACCTGTACTGTACCTGTACTGTACTGTACCTGTACTGTACCTGTACTGTACTGTACTGTACTGTACGGTACGGTACGGTACGGTACTGTACTGTCCTGTACCTCTACCTGTACTGTACGTACTGTACTGGGCAGCGCTTGTTTCTGTGTGCTCTGCAGGGGAACGAAGGTGCTGAGGTTTTGTGGCAGATGATGATGATTGGCTGTTAAAAGAACCATCAGGAAGTAAATTGCAGCTGGCGAAGTGATTTGCATAAGTATTGGGGCATAATGCGTTTGTTATTGATTGTACATCCTGCAAGTACAGTAACGGTATGGGAAGCAGCTGTAAACACAGGCAGAATATTGAGGAATTTTGGGGGAAAATGTGGAGTTAGTTGGGCCATGTGTGTGCTCGGCCATAAGCTTCATACACTCGTGTACACTCCATGAGTGTGGCCGCCAATTATGGTAGCAGGATATGCCACGCCTGTAACAACCGCTCATTAATAGGAATGTGCTTGGAATCCAGAGAAGTGCTATATACGCACACCAAACCTTTTTGAGATGCCTGCAAACGCGTGCAGAGTAGACCAGGAGGAGATCAAAGTGGCCGCACGCTCATAGCTTCAGTGCTAACAACGTTTACTTTATTGACGACGACGGAGAGATTAAAAAATACAGAGCAAGCGTTTCAGCACGCATGCTGCCTTCCTGATGGGAGATGCATGCATGGGAGCAGGTTCTCTCAGGGCGAGTATGTTTACGAGCGTGCCCCGGAGAATGAAACGGAGAGACAGACAGAAAGAGATAGAGCGTGACAGGAACAACACCACTTTGTCACACATGACCGTGATATCTCTGTGTATACAGGTAGTACACGGCCATATCAGATCGTGTGACAAAAAGCACACTTGCCTTGTGAGGGGTGAGAGAATAGCCCTCAACCCAGTGGTGGAAAGTAACTAAGTACATGTACTCAAGTACTGTATTTACATACATTTTTTAGGTGTGTTTTACTTTACTGGAGTATTTCACATTTTCAGTACTTTTACTTCTACTCCACGTCCACATCTCATAGGCAAATATTGCACTTTTTACTCCACTACAATTATTTGAAAACTTTAGTTACTTTGTAGATTTTGATTATTATTACAAAACATACAGTAACCACTTCAGCCCTATACATTTCGGCCATTTGAAAATAGCAGATCTACAAGCTCACAATGCGTCGCATTGCGACGCATTGTGAGCTTGTAGATCTGCTATTTCCAAATGATTTTTAAGTTTGAAAACTTATGAGTAATGTGTACTTTATAATAAATAAAGAAAAACATCACATGGATGCAACTGGGACGTATCATCAGTGTTGTAGCCTAGGGTCATCGGGTGTTTCGGGTCTCGCAACATACAACATAGACCCTCGCCCAGGTGACCCAGCCAGGGTTGATCAAGCCCCGGCTTACGTCCCAGTAGCTACCCACGCGGTCAGTCCTATAGGGAAAGACAGGGCCACTCAGTCCGCTTCTCTGGAAGTACTCTGCCAGGACTCGGGGAGGCTCTGGCACGTGGAGAGACTAGGCTCTGTGGGTTGTCTCCTGGCCGGGCTCCTCCTTCGTCTCACCAGGTCCAGGACCTGAGCGCTGCGCCAGATCCGGTGCACCGCCCGATCCAAACATTTCCTTCTGGCGTGATGGTTCCTTGGGCCGTGGTGGTACTGCAGGCTCCACTTGCGGTACCATTTGATACCAATACCTTTGTACTTTTACTCAAGTAAACTTTGATTATCGGGACTTTTACTTGTTACAGAATATATCTATATTCCATTAGTAAAAGTATCAAGTATTGAGTACTTTTTCCACCACTGCCTCAACCTCAGAACATGTTGTTGCTGTCGGGGTGGAAACCTGGTCCAAAAGTGGTTACTTTTCAGAAAAGGGAAAAAATAACCTGTGTTTGAAAGGATCCAAATCCAATGTGTTTTATTAATTAGTCACACGCTCTTTGTTAATCACTTTCATTGGTTCAATATTCATAAAACTCACAGACACACTTTATCACTTTCACTTACACACTCAAAATGTATAGCAAATAGCAAACGCATTAGCAACACAAGCTATTTTGATTGAAACCTTTATTTCATGGAAATCCATTGAGACCAGGGTCTCTTTTTCAATGGCGCCCGTTGTGTACAAAAAGGAACAGACATGACATAGACCATTGGTTGTCAAAGTGGGGTCTGGGGACCCCCAGGGGGTACCAGGGGGTCCCCAGCAAAATATGGTAATATAGCATCACAATAATCTTAACCTTTTTATAATTTGGCTATGAGCTTGTAGATCTGCTATTTTTGAAAAAAGTGTGCACATCTTTGAATATATACATATATATATGTATTTTAAGCGAACATTTGTAACTCAAATCTTTGCTTCTGGGGGTCCCTAGAACAAAATATTTGAGATGGGGGTCCGCGGCCAAATACATATCATTTTGGGGGTCCTTGACATGTAAAAGTTTGAGAACCACTGACATAGACAACAAGTTTAAAAAAAAGGTCTATTAAAACCAAATATTGCACCAAGCAGGTACATAGGCCTTCTTCCAATATAAGGTCAGCTAAAAATATTATTAAAAATAGCAAAAGAAACAAGGACATCTAACTTCAACTTTTCTTGACATTCGTTCCATATATATGGAGCATACACACTGAGGCTGTATCTCCCAGCTTAGTACTGGTTGTAGGCAGTGGTGGAAGTACTGTACCCCAGTACTTGAGTAAAAGTACAGATACTCCTGGTCAAATTTACTCCACTACAAGTAAAGGTAGCTCAGTTATGTTACTCAAGAGTACAAAAGTCATTGTTTTTAAATGTGCTTAAGTATTCAAAAGTGCATGCTTTTAAAAATACTTAACATTTTTAAGTTAAAGGACATGCTTTTAACACATTGGGTGCCAAAACCCGGAATTCCCGGTTTTGCAAAAAGTGATGTTGGGTGCCAAAACCGGGATTCTCCGTGAAGTCAATCTTTTAGTTTGTTTTCATTGTTTTCCATAAGGGGGGGGCTCTGGAATCACCCACGGTTCGTGATATGTTTAGTTTTTTGGATAAGAAATAGGTCCCAGCCCGCCCCCAAATTTATGAATCCAATTACAGTCAAACAGTATGGAGTATCAGAACCCTGTTTGATGGTCATTGTCACATGACTCACGACACCGTTTCTACCTAATTTGGTAAAAAAAGAAGAAAAACCTGTTATCTGATGCAAAGTGTTAGTGAAGGGGTGTAGGGGTGGATCATGTCCTGAAGGTCAGGAGGTGACGTGACCTTGACTGCCTTGTAGGTCGTCACCAGTGTTTTGAACTGGATGAAACGCCCTATTGCTGCATATAAGCAGGTTTGTTAACACATTGGGTACCAAAACCGGGATTTCTCGTGTTTTCAAAGAGTAGCACTTAGGTGCCGAACACGGGAAATCTTGTGTTTTCAATGTTTGTTTTTTTTCAGTTTTTTTTCACAAGGGGGGGGGGGGCTAGCGCAACTTTGGAACCACCCACGGTCTATCTCCTTGATAAAAACCTCCGGATCTCTGTACATTTTTACAGTGGGAAAAAACGACTCATTTTCGGTGCGCGATCACTTCGCAATGGCGGCTCGCGTGAGAGATGTTATTGTTCCAGGCGTTAGCCTGGACCATCCACCATCGTACACGCATCCATTGTTGACGGACCCAAGGGGTCTGGCTTACATGAGGCTTTGTACCTGTTTTCTCCATCCTTAGGCCCCAGCCATAAAAGTCTGTCCCCCTTTCGTCCATACATGGGCATGTTTTGTACCTGTTTTCTCCATACATGGGCAAAAAACAGGTTTTGGTCACTTTGTCCTTAGGCCCCAGCCATAAAAGTCTGTCCCCCTTTCATCCATACATGGGCATAGACACAGGCTGACACGTCATGTGAAGTCTGGGTCTGGCAGAACCAGGTCTCCTGGTCTTGTTTACATCCGGGTGCTCGTCGTGGAGTCTACAGCTCTAAACAGCGCAGCGTTACAAACGGTGAGATTTCTGGCACTAAATGTACACTGTTTTAATAAAACTCTGGCACTGAATGTGTTAAGAGTTACATTTATACTGTGTAATTTACACATTCTATTGTAAATGCAACCCTCATTGTAAATGGAAGGAATAATCCTGTCAATCAGTGTGATTGACAGGAGAGATGATCAGAGGAGCAGAGTTTGTACCATTACGGTTCCTACATGAACAGAAGTATGGGTAGAGTCTCTCAGTGAAGGTGCAGCCAGTGAAAGAGTACAGATGAACTCTGGTCTCCACATCATAAAAGGAGACCAGACCCTCCTCATAATCCACAAACACTCCCACTTTCTGGACCTCCTCTCTTACAGGGAGGACATCACAGTCAGGACCAACAAGAGCCATGTACTCATTTCCATTCCTCAACCATATAGTCCAGTAACCTTTGTTGGGCCTCGCTTTGATTTGTACCTTCCTGTTGATGGACTCTCTGGCCACTCCTATTGTCCAGTCCGTCTTCCCTCCAACCTGAACCTCATAGTAAAACCTTCCTGAAGAGAAGATTTGTTTTCCTAAGACACAGACACATTTAGAGAATCTCTCTATGTTGTCTGGGAGATTCTTCCTTACATTTCCATGACTCACTTGTTTTCCATCCTCAGACAGGATGAGTCTGCAGTGTGCTGTATCAGAGTTACATCCACCTCATATTGCTGGATCCTCCTCATCTCAGCATCACAGAGTTTCTCCATCTCTTGACAGAGTGTCTTCTTCAGCTGTATAGAACTGTCCCAGTGATGTCTAAGAACCCAAACAGTGACGTCTCAAGTTTCTGGAATGGTCAGTTTTGACTTCCACTCGGTGCTCTAATGGTTTCAATAGGAGGATGTAAAGACTGCTTCTCTTTCACTAATGTCCTCAAACTGTGTGGAATCAGCCTTAAATCCAACTCCTTAAATCTCCACTCATCAAATATGACGTAATTTTCCCAAAAATGGAGTTCAATGTGACTCCAGACCGGCCTCAACGTACTGCTGGACACATCAGGTAACCATGGCAACATGGGGAGGCCATAGCTGAATCATTAGAGGGCCCACTTGAGAAGGCAAAGGTCCCAGGTTCGATTCCAGGCCTCAGCAAAGAGTCAAAAAACGTATGATATTTATAACAAACATGGACACCGGCAAGAGTAGACACACACACACACACACACACACACACACACACACACACACACACACACACACACACACACACACACACACACACACACACCCACACCTTTTTAAAGTGGGGCCGGGGGGGGGCAATTAGAAAAAAAACACTGAGGTGTACAGTGATGAGTTCTGAAACTTGCACCTGTTATAAAGCGGATTGTGATCAGTGGTGTAAAATAACTAAGTACAGTAGTTAAGTACAAATTCGAGGTATTTTTGCTTTACTGGAGTACATCCAATTTGTGTGAGCTTGTGACACCAGTGGCTTAAAATAAGGTAAACCCCCAAACCCCCCAAAATGCATAGATAACTATGCATTATACCTACAGTATAACACAATACAAATACAAATACAATGGTCTTACACCTGCATTAGGATATTGACTATTGACACTATTCATGATTCTTTATTTTTTTCTGGAGCCAAGGTATGGCACCTGCCATACCTTGCCATACCCAATTGACGCCCCTGTGACAAACTAGGGCATTCATTTACAGGGGGAAACAGAAACAGAAAAAGTAAAAAGAAACATTATGGAGATACAAGGTTTCCGCCCGACAGCGACAATATACAAAATATTATATATAAGTGACCATGCCCGTGACAGCACCAGTGGGCGGTCAGCCCCTCTCTCCCTCTCTCTCTCTCTCTCTCTGCTTCACATTGTACAGTAATACAGTACGGGTACAGAAACCTCCCTCCAGCTTTCCATGCGGAGGGAGTTCTAAGTAGCTCCACAGGAACCTAACCCCCCCCCCCCCCACACACACACACACACACACACACACACCATATCCTCTCTACCCTACAGCTTTGCACAGAATTTGCACAAATTAGGTGGGTGTTTCTAGCAGAATGTGTGGGAGCCTAGCGGTGTGACAATGGCTGTGGATTGGGAGGCTCCACAACACTGCAGTGGAAGGCAGAACAGCGGGTCCCCTGGTTTGTTGCAGTGACAAATTGCTGGCTCCCGATGCAAAGGGATCCCGTATCAGCAGCTTAGGGCTGATATGTGTTCTGCGGAGCTTTACGGGGGCCCTCCGTTGGAAATAAATCCTCCCCAATCCTTACGAAAAAATAAGGCTCTATAGTGCTATCCTTAAGCTATTCCCAAAGAAATGGTGGGCACACTACACTACTACACTGTGTGTGTGTGTGTGTGTGTGTGTGTGTGTGTGTGTGTGTGTGTGTGTATGTGTGTGTGTGTGTGTGTGTGTGTGTGTGTGTGTGTGTGTGTGTGTGTGTGTGTGTGTGTGTGTGTGTGTGTGTGTGTGTGTGTGTGTGTGTGCGCGCGCGCGCAGTGGCTTTACATGTCATGGGTAAGTATGCATGTATAGGTGTGTGTGTGTGTGTGTGTGTGGTCTTGTTGGATGTGTGTCATTGTGTTTGTTCTGTGGTTGAAAAATTACGGAGCCCCTAAAGGGCCAAGGTGCAGATTTTTTTGTTATCTCGTTATAACGACATATATGTCGTTCTAACATCTTATTAACTTGAGCGCTCGAGATCCTAAGACGTTCCCACATCATAATAAAGTGAGAGAACGAGATCCTTATGTCGTGCGCTCGAGATCCTTATCTCTTTCTAACGTCTTATTAACTTGAGCGCTCGAGATCCTAAGATGTTCCCACATCATAATAAAGTGAGAGAACGAGATCCTTATACTCACCTTTACGCACGGTGGATTTACTTGGATTATGCGATATAATAGCCTGTGCGACAGTGTGCGTCCATCCTATTCTTTATTATGGTGAACGAATTGATGCTATTATTATAATACTAATAATTATTATTATCGTTTTGTCCTTGTTGGTGTACAGTTGGTTCTGGTTGCAATGGATACAGTAGCTGTCGGGCCGGGCGCACAACGGCACAGAATGGCAACATCAGGCTCTCTCTCTCTCTCTCTCTCTCTCTCTCTCTCTCTCTCTGCTAATTCTCAACGAAAATCTGTGATTCTAATTTTCCTATGATCACCAGAAGTGAGAGTGTCAATTCCTTGATCAAATATGGTTTTATTCAAAGGAAATCAAAGGCTACAGCTTATGGAGCCAACATCGGTATAGTGTCCAAGCGTCTCAGAAAGAGTTTTCACCGCAACATAATTCCATTGCTCAGGAAATAAACAACGGATTACAATAATATAACATTCCCTATAATCAGTAACATGTAGGTGATACCTATGTCTATCAAATATGGTTTTATTGAAAGGCAATCAAAGGCTAGATCAAGCTTAGAAAGCAAACATCGGGTAATATCCGACGCTACGGCGGTGCCTCGGTCCGGCTGCAGAGTAAGACTATAGGACACTCATTTATGACATTGTGCCGTTTGTTCAACACTCAACTCTTAGCAAGGTTTCCATCCGACAGCGACAATATATAGCCTATATATGGTTCTGTATCAGTATATGAGTCAGTTTTAGCAGATTTCATTCCAATTGGCTAATATGACTGCCTATGAATTTCATGGCCTGGGTAGGTAAACCTGGCCTGGCGGAGATATGCCCTGTTGCGCACAGCAGAACAACAGATGAAAGCAATGAACTTAAACGAGGACTGGCCTGCGCAGCAAAAACGTCTCAAACTATGTCAAACTGTCACTTTCTAGTTGCTGAAATAAACTTTCCATTTAGATCATTGTTGACAAATGAACGGAACATGATGTTGCAAAATGATTATTTCTTGTCCATTTGTTTGTGAGGTGAGATCACAGCTTCTCTCTACTTTTGTGTGATATTGATAGCATACAACTTTGAATTTGTTTGCAGTTAATTCCTATTGCTTACTGGATATTAAAGGGGCCACACCATGAATTTCTTTCTTTTTTTTTGGGGGGGGGGGGGGGTATTTTTTGGGCTCCCCAGTGTCTCTTGTACCCCAAAAAATATATATTTTTTAACATTCAGTCATTCATTCTCATTTCAGAGATTTACAGAATGGGCGTGTCTGAACAGGCCATTTCAGAATGGCAATGCAAGTGACATCACTTGCATTGCCATTGCATTGATGCTGGCCAGACAGAATTGCTCAGTAGCCCCCCCCTGCCCAAGAGGACGTTTTGGTATTGCAGCTGAAAGTGCTGTATAAGCCAGAGACAATTGACTTGGGATGAGTATATCTGAGTGATGATTTAGGCTCAAACCTTTTGAAAAAGGTTTGAGGGACATACACCATATGATATTAAATATAAAAAAAAAAAAAAAAATTCATGGTGTAGATCCTTTAATAATTTGGGGATTTCGCTGTATTTTGTCAAATGTATCGCTGTTGATCAAGACAAAATAAGCGTCGGGTTTTTGCGATTAGATGTGCAGTGCAGTGCACACTGCGCTGCCAGCCAATGACAACCAATTTAATACCTTTACTAGTTACCCAACACTGCTTTTGCAAATATATATATTTCTAATTGGTCCAAAATATTGTCTATTCATGAAACCACCTGCTGACCAGCTGTCAGCATTGGGCAAAAACATGTTTATAGGTGGGAATATGTGACCATTCCTCTCTATTACAAAACTAGACTAATTGGACCCAGATGTGTTGTTTTTCTATTTACTTTTAATATTGAAATGTAATCTATAGGCCTATTGTATGAAAATAAACTTTGTTGCTAAGAGTTGAGTGTTGAACAAACGGCACAATGTCATAAATGAGTGTCCTATAGTCTTACTCTGCAGCCGGACCGAGGCACCGCCGTAGCGTCGGATATTACCCGATGTTTGCTTTCTAAGCTTGATCTAGCCTTTGATTGCCTTTCAATAAAACCATATTTGATAGACATAGGTATCACCTACATGTTACTGATTATAGGGAATGTTATATTATTGTAATCCGTTGTTTATTTCCTGAGCAATGGAATTATGTTGCGGTGAAAACTCTTTCTGAGACGCTTGGACACTATACCGATGTTGGCTCCATAAGCTGTAGCCTTTGATTTCCTTTGAATAAAACCATATTTGATCAAGGAATTGACACTCTCACTTCTGGTGATCATAGGAAAATTAGAATCACAGATTTTCGTTGAGAATTAGGAGAGAGAGAGAGAGAGAGAGAGAGAGAGAGAGAGAGAGAGAGAGAGAGAGAGAGAGAGAGAGAGAGAGAGAGAGAGAGAGAGAGAGAGAGAGAGAGAGAGAGAGAGAGAGAGAGAGAGACTGATGTTGCCATTCTGCGCCGTTGTGCGCCCGGCCCGACAGCTACTGTATCCATTGCAACCAGAACCAACTGTACACCAACAAGGACAAAACGATAATAATAATTATTAGTATTATAATAATAGCATCAATTCGTTCACCATAATAAAGAATAGGATGGACGCACACTGTCGCACAGGCTATTATATCGCATAATACAAGTAAATGCACCGTGCGTAAAGATGAGTATAAGGATCTCGTTTTCTCACTTTATTATGATGTGGGAACAACTTAGGATCTCGAGCGCTCAAGTTAATAAGACGTTAGAACGAGATAAGGATCTCGTTCCCTCAATTTATTATGATGTGGGAACACCTTAGGATCTCGAGCGCTCAAGTTAATAAGACGTTAGAACGAGATAAGGATCTCGAGCGCACGACATAAGGATCTAATTCTCTCACTTTATTATGATGTGAGCGCTCAAGTTAATAAGATGTTAGAACGACATATATGTCGTTAGAACGAGATAAAAAAAAATCTGCACCATGGCCCTTTAGGGGCTCCGTAAAAAATGAAGGGTAAAAACAGCTGATTATAGAGCAGTGATTTCCAGCCTGCAAGTAGGCCACTTATAGTTCCTTTAATTATATTTTCCCTGAAGCCCCCAAAAGTAATGTCAGAGAATTCTTATAGCCCACACACACACACACACACACACACACACACACACACACACACACACACACACACACACACACACACACACACACACACACACACACACACACACACACACACACACACACACACACACACACACACACACACAGAGGAGGGCTGCTATTCCTGCTGTTAGTAAGCCATCCTAAAGCCACACTCTCGTCATATCCTAGGCAGAATGTAATTGATCGGAAGATGCATTCCTCAATTATGGCATTTTTCTTTTCTTTTACTTACTTACTTTCTTATACGCATCTCCCACAAAATGAGGATTATCTAGGGTGGGAAAAGTACTCACATGTTTTACTTACAGTAAGTAAAAGTATCAATACTGCAAATGTAGAAATACTCTGTTACAAGTTACAACCCTAACCCTAAAAATGTACTTGAGTAAAAGTACAAAAGTATTGGTATCAAAATATACTTCAAATGGCCGAAATATATAGGCCTGAAGTGGTTGGTGTGTTTTGCGATAATAATCAAAGTCTAAAAAGTAACTAGTAACACAAGTTTTCAAAGAATTGTAGTGGAGTATTTGCCTCTGAGATGTAGTGGAGTAGAAGTAAAAGTACTGAAAACTGGAAATACTCCAGTATAGTAAAAAAAATACCTCAAAATTGTACTTAAGTACAGTACTTGAGTAAATGTGCACTTAGTTACTTTACACCACTGCTTATTATTGTGAAACATCTTCATTACATGTTTGATAAGTAATCAGGGGTCATCCATATATGCCCCAGGTTCTATGTTCATGTGAACCAAGAGATCACGTGAGAAACCTCAAGTCGTTGAGGTTTGGACAAAATCTGTAGGACTTAAAAAAAAAGGCAATTGGCAAAAATATTTAGTTTCTATGGTGTACAGTCCAAAACGTATAAGCCAAAAAACATAAAGTGGGTTAGAAGAGTATAGTGGCTGAGGCTTTGAACAGCAGTTCAAGTTTGGTAACTGTAGCTATGAACGGTTTCTGAATCCAAACATTAATGTGTTACCAGACCATACCCGTGGGGGGATATGAGCACCCACGCTTGTTTCACGCACATGATTTGGCAACCCGGGAGCCAGCGAACACAAAAACGCTAATAAACAGCTGACATTTGGGGAAAGCAAAAATTCTACAAAGCACAGAGCTTTGTAGAATTATAGGAGGATAGGAGGATAGGCAGGGGTGGAAAAAGTACAAGATTCCTTTTTTGAAGTAAAAGTCTGCAATATAGAAGTACAAGTCCGGTAATCAAAATTGACTTGAGTAAAAGTACAAGAATATTGGCGTCAAAATATACTAAGTATATACTATACTAAGTACTCATTATGCACAATATTCCATTTCACATGTTTCCAACTGTATACAAATCCTTTGAAAATAGCAGATCTACAATCGACGCGTTGTGAGCTTGTAGATCGGCTATTTCCGAATAGCCATGGCTAAGTGGTTAATGTGTGTTTTACAAAGTAACTAACTAAAGTTTTCAAATAATTGTAGTGGAGTAAAAGTACAATACTTTCCTCTGAGATGTAGTGGAGTAGAAGTGAAAGAACTGAAAATTATGAATACTCCAGAAAAGTAAAAGTACCCAAAAAAGTACAGTAATTGAGTAAATGTACTTAGTTACTTTCCACCACTGGTTATAGGTGCATAAAAACATCATGAATACAAAATAATATAGCATGATTCCCACTTAAGCTTCATGGTCAATTCAACATAATTACACGTGTAGGAGTGCGACAACTGTGGGAGTTGGTTTTGTGGGAAAGTGTTCGGCAGTGCAATCACATTAATATGCAACAATAATATTATGCCTGGAGGCAATCACACTAACGAGTATTGGGTCAGACAGGTCTGAGCGGTATGAGCAATTTGAATAGTATCAGACTATGTATATACATAATGAGACATGAGTCATCCATTAGACATACATATACTGTAGCAATTAACCCATTAAGACCAGGAACGCATCTGTGTCATTTAAAGATTTATTTGGCTATTTAAAAATAGCTGCTATTTTTTCTTTTTAAATCGTGAAAATGTGTGCACATTTTTGAATATGTATGCTTTTTTTAAGAGTGAAAATGACTCAAATCTTTGCTTCTGGGGATTCTACAAATCATGTCTTGTATTTTTTTTTTTACTTATGCTGCTATAATATCAGTGGTTCTCAAGCCTTTTTCATGTCAAGGACCACCCAACATGATATGTATTTGGCCGCGGACCCCCATCTCAAAATGTTCCAGGGACCCCCAGAAGCATAGATTTGAGTTAAAAATGTATATACAGTATACATGCAAAGATTTGCACACATTTTCACGATTTGTTTAAAAAAAAAAGCAAATCTACAAGCTCACAGCGTGGCACTTGGTGCCGCTATGAGCTTGTAGACGCTATTTTTTAATAGCCAAAGAAATCCTAAAATGACACAGATGCATTCCCGGATTGAGTGAGTTAACATTACACAGACAGGTTATGCTACAGGTATATTGTACATCTCACTGTGGAACAAATTCCCCATTGCAGTCAGAAGTGCAGACTCACTCCCAATCGTCCGCTATACTCTGAAGACTCACCTCTTCAGATTCCACCTCAGCCTGTAGCACTTGCATAGCCTTGACGACCATGCAGGCTTATGTAAAGGCTGAAATGTAATATAGATAGCATGTTATGTGGACAGATGCCAGGTTCATTTGTAGACCTGGCATCCTACAGTGTTTATAGTTTCAATGTACAGAATATTATTTATTTGTTTTGATATACTGTTTACTAATGATAGGTTCTTGATTTACCTATGATCCTAGATTACTATTTCTCTGCATTGGCTGTAATACCTTTGTGTTTTCCTTGCTTACTGTAAATAGCTCTGGATTAAGAGCGTCTGCTAAATGCCTAAATTGTTAAGTGTACGTATTGTTGCTGTCAGGCAGAAACCTTGTATTTGTTTTCTTTGTTTTACATAAATGAACGACCTATTTCTTTTGTCACGCAAAAGTACTGAAAATCTATACAAAAAATCTATACTGAAAAAGTATACAACGTGAGCACTTGGATCACAGGTTATGTATTTATATTATTTTCTATTTCCTGAAGAGTAACGGTTTCACTATAATATGATCCATTAGGGCGTTCATTTACAACAACAAAAAAAAAACACAAAAAGTTCTGCCCGACAACAATGATAGCCTATTAGATATTGCAGGCTCCCGAGTGAACATTGTCATAAATACTATATGCTTCCAGTCGCTAGTTTAAAGTCTTCTTTCAATCACCATGATATGTGTTTTGGTAAATTATGGTCCCATTAATTTCAAATTAATGATAAAGTATGGTATGTTTCTAGGGTTTCTACTGGCTCTACCGAGTGAAGACCCGCCCTCCCTGCGGTTTCAGCCAATAGCATTAATTTCCATTCGCATTTTGGACCGGATATCAACCGGATTTGAAATCGCTGAAAAATAGGCTTCATTTATGCTTTGTAGAAACCAATGGCGTGACGCTGTCCATATTATTTTACAATCTATGGATGGGACATGTCTGAGCCAGCCAGCTGTTGGAGGTTCGTTCCACCAGGGGCCATGGGGAGAGAGCCCAGGGCCTCCTGGGCTCCAATAACTTTGCTATTTCTGTCCATTATTCCATGTGGAAAGTGCCCCCATGCAGGGACCATGTGTGTGTAGTGCCTCATATACAGTGTGTGTGTGTGTGTGTGTCTTCTGTAATTCTGACAGTATGTGGAGTTCCAAGGCTGAGCAGAGAGACCAGGGAATGGAGGATAAAGAGATTAGCTCAGAAATGTCATATTCAACATCTGATCCGCGCAAAGGGTTCAATTAAATTGGACTCGTGACATGGACGGGTAAAAGGAGGGGATGTCAGACTGCTTTAGTTTGCGCTTCTTGAAAGTAGACCCTGAAGACGACAGTTTGAAGACTGTCTGTGTTGAAACGTGTACTTTACTATAAACCAGTGTTGATTTTGTCGACTAAAACTATGACGAAAAATGGTGTTCGACTACCTTTTTTCACTGCCGAAAACTAAATAAAAACTAAGCTATTATGTCTAAAACTAAGAATAAATATATATTGACAATTTCCTAGACTAAAATGTTAGTGAGGGACTAGTGGAGAAGAGATCCAGTAGAACTAAAAGACAAGTCATTTTATGCTTGGTTGCGCTCGGGTGTTGTGCTTTGAAAAGAGACGATCTACAAGCTCACAACGCGTCGCACTGCGACACGTTGATTTAGTCGACTGCAGATTTAGTCGACTATAATCTTATGATATTTAGTCGACTAAAACTAAACTAAAACATTTCAGATGACTAAAATATGATTAAAACTAAATGGAATGTTATTCAAAAGACTATGACTAAAACGGAAAAAAAATGTGCTGTCAAAATCAACACTGTTATAAACCCACTTTACATGGTGGCTGTACGAGCTGTGCCACTTGTTTTTTTATCTTTTAACTTGGATATTTTCTCTGTGGTCTGTGATACAAAAACTTGAAATATTAGGTGTCAGGCGAGCTATCTCCGTCTTCAACTATGTGTATTTTCTTTAATAAATCTTTGCTATTGAACACCCTTTACGTCTGTGTGTGGATTTTACAAATATTGAATATAGATTATGTCAAGAGTGGCTTACTAACGCAAGAATAGCAGCCCTCCTCTGTGTGTGGGTGGGCTATAAGAATTCTACTGTTGGGGGCTTTTGGAAAATGATCAGCAGGACTATTGGGGTTGGGATTTACTCAAGTATTGTACTTCAGTACACTTTTGGGGCACTTTGACTTTACTGTAGTATTTCCAATGTTCAATACTTTTACTTTTACTCCACTTCATCTCAGAGACAAATATTGTACTTTTTACTACTAGTTACTTTGAAGATTCTGAATATTATTACAACACATACATTAAACCACTTCAACCCTACAGTATATAAACGTTGGCTATTTGAAAATAGCCGATCTACAGTTGTGAGCTTGTAGATCTGCTATTTTCAAAAGATTTGTATACATGACGGACTTGTGAAATGGGACTTACTGCATAATGAGTACTTCTTCTTTTGGTATATTTTGATGCCAATACTATAGTACTCTTACTCAAGTACATTTTGAACACCAGACTTTAAGTAAGTATTTTTAAATTGTGGTATTGATTTTTTTTTTTTTTTAAATCAGTACTTCTTCCACGAAAGGATTGCAGACTGACCTCTTCAGGGTTCATTTCGATGTGATTATCATCAAAGTGGCCCATTATTCCACAACAAATATACTCCCAGACAAAATGAATTCATCAAACTGTAATGAAAGTAGACCTTCTGGAGTCTTTGACATGACACCTTTTTTTTGTAACTTTGTACGGATGTTTTTAATTTAGTAGATGGGGTCGTCATCCGTTCAATACGGGTGCAATTTCTGTATTCAGTGGTCTGCATAAAAAAATGAATATTGAATGTGAAAGTTTTTTATTGAAGAATAGGATAGAAAAGATTGATGGCATCCAGAGTGCGACCTTGTCAGGGGATTCATGGCTGCTCGGAGGTACAGTGTTGTTTGCCCTCTAGCTCCCCCTTCCACACAGACTTCTGAATAGTTCATATTGTGTAGACAGGAGCCCTGCAGGCTGCTTCTTCTTTTTTCTTTTTTTACACAATGCACTGAATTTTCTGCCAGAAGAATTTTTCTCCAAGATGCTTAGAAGACTTTCAAGCATTTAACCCATTAAATCCGGGAACGCATCTGTGTAATTTTTTTATTTTTTTTAGCTATATAACTATTATTTTATACTATATATATATATTTTTTTTCTTTTCTTAAAGTGAAAATTTTTTACTCAAATCTTTGCTTCTGGGGAATTCTAAACATGTCTCCTAAATCCTAACAGTTGTTTAAAAAAAAGATAGCTATAATCAGTGGTTTTCAAACTTTTTCTTGTCAATGTCCCCAAAATGATATGTATTTGGCCGCGAACCCCCCCCCCCACCCCCATCTAAAAATATGTATTTCCAGGGACCCCCAGAAGCAAAGATTTGAGTTAAAAATGTTGCTTTAAAAATATATATATTCAAAGATTTGCACAAATGTTCACGATACATTTTTTTTTTGCAGATCTACAAGTTCGTAGTGCGGCACTCAGTGCTGTGCTATGAGCTTGTATATCTGCTATGTTTGAATAGCCCAAAGTATAAAATAACGGTTAGTGGACACAGATGCGTTCCCGGTTTGAATGGGTTAATAAAGATGCAGTTACTGAAAGAGAAGCAAAAGCACATTATAGCATAATGCTGTAATATTATCCGAGAACACCATGGTCTGTGATGAGGAATGTATAATGTACGCGTTCTCAAAGTCGGTTTTTATCAGCTGGAACACATCTCTGATCAGTTAAATTGCTCAACGTTCCCTCTGCACATGGATTAAAGTTCTCAGTCGCCACGACTTATTTCAGTCATTTGGATTCCATAGAAGCCAGCATGTCTTCTATGGAAGCACGTTGCACAGCAAAAATAGCCGATCTACAAGCTCTGAATGCGTTGGCTATTTATTTTAAGATTAGAGCATTTGTAGTGGTCAAACTAGCAATACGTTCTGTGTGGAGTTTGCATGTTCTCCCCGTGTCCCCTAGGGTAGGTAAACTCACAAAAACATGCAGTAATCCTTGTCTCTATACTGCCTCCCCCTGGTCAGCCGGTGCGCCTGATGAAGGGGAAAGGAACTGGTTGGAATAACGTGTTCCTTCCACGCGCTACGCCCTACCGGGGAAACCCCCCCCTGTCAGGTGACAAGAAGCGACTTACTAGCTCTAATGCATTGAAGGAGGCATGAGCTCGGCTCTAGGCTCTCCCTAGGCTGGCAGAGGGAGTGTACCCCCCGAGGATTACTTAGACAATTGGTACTGGGTGAAAAACTGTGTTTTATGCCACACACAAAGTTTTTCAGTCGTTAGATTTTAGTTTTGCTCTAATCCAGGGGTCTTCAACGTTTTCAGGCCAAGGACCCCCTAGCTGAGAGAGAGATGAAGTAGGGACCCCCTCTATATTGTATAAAACTGTGTTTCAGAGAAAACGTTTTGTTTTTTACTTGGTCTGCTCTATTTTCCCTCGACACCTATACCTCTTTGCCAAAAATAGCAAACCTACAAGCTGCGAGGCGTTGTGAGCTTGTAGATCTGCTATTTTTGGCTAAAGTTCTCCCCAGGGTCAAGTGGTTTATGTAAATAAGAAAAATCATATCACACAAAGATTTGGCGGCCCCCCTATAGTAACTCTGAGGACCCCCTAGGGGTCCCAGACCCTCTGTTGAAGACCCCTGCTCTAATCCATGCTTTGCATGCATAACAACGTTCACATTTCTACCTGTGTGTTATGTCTTGATTATATTGAGCAGTCATCCCCCCTTTGCAGCAGAAGGAATTATCTAAACTTGGCATCAGGGCCGTCAGTAAACATCAGATGGATTCGGCTGGTGAGACGGTGGTATGACGAGCATATTTCTACACATGTGTCTGGTGAACAGGTCTCTGAGGACTTGTTACGCCTGCTTGTGTAGCCAGTGTGTCGAGCCTTTTATGTACTCCGGGTGTCTGGGAGTTAATCACATGGAAACCCCATAGCGTTCCTATTCTAGGCCAAACATTCATCGGGAAACATGGCAGATATGCTCACAGCACGTCGCATTGCGACGCGTCGTGAGCTTGTACAGTATTTTCAAGTATTTATAAAGTTATTAATTAGCCTATATCATATTTATATGTAGTTTTTATTCATATGCTCCTGTGTTCTACGACAAAAAGACAATTCAATTGTTAATCGCAATTATTTATGAGACAATTAATCGGCATGTGACATTTCATAATCGTGACAGCCCTAAGTATATACCAGCTGCTATTGTGCTCGTGCAACTTATGTCTAAAACCTCATGTACGTATATACGGACGGATGTGCTGTGTAAATGGATACCTTCTTGTTTTGTTTAGTTTTCTATTATTTCTTTCCCCCCTTTCCCCCCCCCCCCCTTTTTATTTCTCTTTCTGGAAACAACAGATACGAGGGAGCTTGCACCGTGAACCCTGTGTTAAAGATGATTCTAGTTCGGCTATTTTCCACGAAGACATGTTGTGTTGAGGTGGACAAATGTAGGGGGCTTTAGTACTATAGACCCCTAAGTGGTTAAAGTGCAGTTGCTCCTGACAACAGAGTTCTGGGGGAATTATGTTTTTGGAGTCTTTCTTGTGCATGGGTTATTAAATGTGAAAGAGCAGCGTAATGCCTCAGGGTTGAAGGAGGCGATAAAACATTCGCGCCACGCTTGAAGGAGGCTGTTACCGCTACCATCAAACCTGGGTTACAAACCCTCTATAATCACACTCTCCATGGAGCCCCGCAAAAGTCATCTCAGCCCTGCGCTCCCCTAGGGTTCTGCTTCTATTCATTTTCCATTTTCAAAATAGAATTGATTCCATCAGTGGGTGGAAGAAGTACTCTTTTTTTTTTTTTTTTTTACTCAAGTAAAAGTATCAATACTGTAATGTAGATATGCTCTGGTACAAGTAGAAGTTTTTTACAAGAAGGTCAGTTGGCTCTCATGCATTGAAGGAGGCATGAGCTCGGCCCTGGCCTCCCAAGGTTGGCAGAGGGAAGGTAGTGCCCAGGATTACATTGACAATTGGCACTGGGTGTAAAACATTGGGTTACAAAATCGTGGGATAAAAATTTTAAGTAAAAAAAAAAGAATTTAAAATGTGCTTTTAGTAAAAGTACAAAATATCAGCGTTAAAATAAAGTACCAAAAGTGTGCAGAATGTAAAAAAAAATATTTTGAAAATAGCAGATCTACAAGCTCACAATGCATTGCGACGCATTGTGATCTGCTATTTTCAAATGGCCGAAATATATATAGGGCTGAAGTGGTCAAAATATACAAAGTAACTAGTAACTAAAGTAGTAAGTGGTACCAATGTTTTCCTCTGAGATAAAGTGGGGTAGAAGTAAAAGTATTGAAAATTGTAAATATTGAAGAAAGTAAAACATACCTTAACATTTTACTTAAGTACAGTACTTAGTTACTTTACACCACTGGATTCCTTTTTGCCGTTGTTTTGTTTTTTTGCGGGTTGATCTTGTTTCTGGCGTGCACAGTTCAGCGACATCTCGTCAGATCAGATTAGAAGTGTTGCGCGTTTCTCTGCATGTGCGAATGAAAGAGAACAGATTGGATTTGCCATAATCTGATCGTCAGGTCCGTGGAGAGACCATCAGATATATGGTTTAAGTCTAAATGAAAGGTTCTTCGTTATCCTCTCTTGCAACTCATTACAGTTATCAAACAGATCCACTCCACTACATGTCGAAATCGTTAAGCGTATTGAGCGTATCAGTTTTCACAGAGTGCTTCAGCCTTTGTTTTTCCACATGTGATGCCTTTAGCTATGGTTGAATCATTGCAGATTTCTCCATCTACTTTAATGCCACAGTCAACACTCCTGTAGGGCCGATGCTGTTTGACAGAGTGATACACTTTACAGAGCTATGCTGCTGTTATTCTGTTCTCCACTGGTGATCCAACAGGGTGGAAAAAAAGGATGAGAGGCTTGCTTGAAGCACCTGCACTCTTCATGTTTGCGCGATGTTTATCCGTCAAAGCATGCCGTTCAATTGTACCTCTAAATTTACTGCTGATGTTAAAGTCTGTTCTACACACAGTGCAAAATGCATGAAAATCATCAATGCGACTTTTTTTTAATGAACTCCAGTTCGTTGCTCCATTGCTCATTAAATTAAGTTTTTATTTTCCGCATCTTTGATTGATTATCTGTGTTTCAAAAACAGTAAGCCTACTAGCGAGTGAGCGCAGTTTCATCCACAACACCGGCCGGCTCCCACGGCAGTCACATGTGTATATAAGCATGGGAGGAGTTTTCAGTGTGAGTGACTGTTGAGCGAGCCAATGACAAAACCAAACGCTTCCAAAAAAAAGCCTCAGGGCGTTCACGCAGTAATGCAGAGCCAATAGGCTAGCTGCCAG
The DNA here is from genome assembly GCF_963280865.1 of Gymnoscopelus braueri. Lineage (NCBI taxonomy): Eukaryota > Metazoa > Chordata > Actinopteri > Myctophiformes > Myctophidae > Gymnoscopelus > Gymnoscopelus braueri. The sequence continues at coordinate 4,534,489 of NC_137610.1, forward strand.
CTGATATTATACCAATGAAACGTGAGAATGACAGTGATATGTAAACGTATGCCAGTAGGCTGGCTGCGCAGAGCTGTAATTATATAACAATGAAACGGGAGATTTACAGAGACATGTAAATGACACATACACTGTAATCACTCTCACAAAAACTGGACAATTATGCGTCCGGCCAGAGGTTGAGCTGGAAGGCGCCCCACCGGAAGAGTAGGGCTGAGGGCGGACCAAACGAGCCAACTTCCTGTTATCAACATTCTATTGGGCGGCCCCCCCCAGAGTCAAATTCAAAGGAAAAAAACAGCAGAGGGTGCTGTTTTTTACTATTTTTTTTTGGACAATGGGTTCCACAGATTGCTCCTCGACAGACAGCGACACAATGCTTATATTCCAGAAGCTGCTGCAGGTGTTTCCTGCTAACCTTACCCTACTTTTTCTTTTTTTTTTCAAGTTGGATTCTGAAAGTCTGTCATCTCCAATTTGCCTGTGAATGCTGGCATATGGCCGCCGTCTGTATGAACAGCTGATAATTCACTCGCTTCCGACCAGAATTATATATTTATTTTTTCCTGCATGCGACCTTATGCAGTCTGAGTGTTTCTGCAATGTTTCACTCAGATTAACCCATTCAATCCGGGAACGCATATTATATGTGTCATTTTAGATTTTTAGCTATAACCATTACTTTATCATTTGGGCTATTCAAAAACAGCAGATCTACAAGCTCGTAGCACGGCACTAGGATGGCCATTCGTCCAGGTTTTAGGCCGGGCAGTAAGTGTTTTGTTTTGTCATTGAACATTTTTAACTCAAATCTTTGCTTCTGGGGGATTCTACAATCCTAACAGTTTTTGAAAAAAAAAAAAGAATACAAAAATACAAGCTCGATCTTGTATATAGATCTGCTATTTTTTCAATAGCCAAATAAATCTTAAAATGCCACAGATGCGTTCCCGGATTTAATGTGTTAAATTGAACTTATCTCTTCTCTCCATAGCGCCAGATAAGTGCCCTGCGTGGCATCGAGGCTTTCAATTGAAAGAACCTCAGCAATGTGACATATAGCAGGATGTGGGCGTCCCATGTTGCCAGTCTGTCGCCCCCCCCCCCCCCCCCCACCAAGTAAAGCAGTTCTAATTTGTATGCAAATGTGGAGAAGCCAGTCCCAGGGGAGCAGATGATTCACACTTCAGTGGACCATGTTAAAATCACTTTCCACCTGCCGTCCATGTCATTATAGGCGGAAATTGTCAAAAAGAAATGTCAAACATAGAGGAAATAATCTACAAGCTCGGCTATTTTCGCCATGCAATACCCGTCGTCAGTGATGGGAAAAGTAGTCAAATGTTTTACTTAAGTAAAAGTATCAATACTGCAATGTAGAAGTACTCTGTTGCAAAAAATTCTGGAATTCAAAATTTACCTGAGTAAAAAAGTAGAAAGTATTCATTATGCAGAATGTCCCATTTCACAAGTTTTCAAATTTATAAAATGTCTAAAAATCTTTTGAAAATAGCAGATCTACAAGCTCACAACGCGATATGATGCGTTGTGAGCTTGTAGATCGGCTATTTCCAAATGGCCGAAATATATACAGTATAGAGCTTAAGTGATTAATGTATGTTTAATATAAATCTAAATCTACAAAGTAACTAGTAACTAAAGTTTTCAAATAAATGTATTGGCGTAAAAGTACAATATTTGGATCCGAGATGTAGTGGAGTAGAAGTAAAAGTATTGCAAATTGGAAATACTCCACTAAAGTAAAAAAAATACCTCAACATTGTACTTAAGTACAGTACCTGAGTAAATGTACTTAGTTACTTTACACCTCTGGTCTCATCCCCGGGAGACCTTTGTTGGGCGCACAGGTTCAGCTGAGGTTCTGCCTTCAATGCTCTGCTGGACTCAACAGAAGGCTTTTGTGCACAAGTCTAATTGCCTGTACGCACAGCACAGCACAAAATAAACCGAGTCGAACAGCCACAGCTGTGAGTTCTTTCTGGGCATTGTCAACTTTTTTCTGGAGACTTCCAGTGACAGTTGGGTAGTCCATGGAACTCCTGGCTGTCTTCCTTGGCCAGTCTCTCAGAGGCAATTAAATGTGACTATAGTTGATCTAGGGTTGGGAATTACTGCGCCCGCTTGTGCATGTCCTGCATGCCACACTTTTCCCTCTGCAAGGCACTGACTGGTACCGCAGTGGGACTTCAAAGGCTTCCCTTCACATTTATACATGTCCCAGCGGGCTACGCTGGAAGGAACAGTATATATATGGCGAACAGAAAACTTGTGTTACAGTATCAAGATCTACAGCATGGTAGAAATAGCTGGTCCTTAATGATGTAGTATGTGTGTGAGGTTGGGATGAAGAGAAGCATATCGGTTTTGTTGTGACACACACACACACACACACACACACACACACACACACACACACACACACACACACACACACACACACACACACACACACACACACACACACACACACACACATACACACACACACACATGGGGAGGTGAAATCTTGCCATAATTAGCTGTCACAGTTGACATTATTTTGGGGAGTCCCCAGATGATTAGCTTAAAGTGCAACATTGTTTTCTCACTCAACAGTAAACAAACCAACACGTTACAATGTAATGGCTTTTTAGGACCTTTTTAGTGCCAAATTGTCAAATATTACAAAGAGG